>NC_077235.1:61986975-62325725 GCF_027887165.1 Monodelphis domestica
GCTGTGCCCTCCCACATGCTGATTATGCCTCACCCCCTTGCCCCACATAGGGAAGGGAGAAAGCACTTCCATTGGGCTGCTGGGAAGAGGAGTGGGGGATGCTCTGAGATATATGAGCTGCCCACCTTACCCCCTGTGTGTTCCCATTGGGCTACTGGGCAGAGGAGCAGGGGATGTGAAAAAATGTCATCAGGCACAGTGGAGAGGGGATGGGGAGCAGCTCTGCCCAAGTCTCTCTACTTTCCTAGGAATGAACTGGGGTGGGGGAGGGTGGCTGAGTGCCCACAGAGAGTGCTCTGCATGCCATCTTTGGTACCCATGCCATAGGTTTGCCGTCACTGATTTAGGAGCTCAAATTCACAAGTCCTTTTTTATTAAGCACTTTATTAAGCATCTTTGACTAAAGGGCAAAAGTAAAATCCTTCTCACCTTCAGGAAGCTTTGATTCAACTGGAGTAGTGCTAGCGAGCTCTTGGAAGTTGTTCTTTTGACCAAATCCCTAATATTAGCTTGGGTTCTTGGAATGGGCATTTTTCTGGAACAGAACAACAAAGAAATCAGTTCAATTTAGGGATCTAGTGAATTCAAGTTTACAGTGCCATGGGTATATGGGGAAGGATGACATGTTTTTGGAGGGAGACTCTAAAGGTATATGGTCCCTGCCCTCAAGTAGCCTTATTCTTCTCTAAGCAAAACAACATCCTCAAGGACATGGATTAGGCCTTAGTTCTCAGCACCTAAGTAGGATCAGAATTCAGCATGATGCCTCCTCCTGTCTCATGAATCCTGGCTGGAGAAGCTAAATGCAGACCAGGTTTACTCCCCTTCTTTTGGTGTGTTTGGGTACAGGAAGCCCAAGGGGAATTTCAGCAAACTCCAGTTCATTGAAGTTCCAAAGGCATGTGCATGTGTTTGTGAGGGATCCTTTAGAGGAATGCCACTAGCTTGGGGGCCACAGCTTCAGAGGGCCATGGAGAGTGCTGACTAGAGCCTGTCAGTCCCCAAAGGCCCTGAATCCCACTTGCTTAGAGCCATGGCAGCTGGATCAGGCATTCTGCAGGCTATGTCTAGATTTTCCTAGCAATGGTAGTTTAAGGGAGGACCAGCTCAGAGATCTGGCTCCTCCCTCTTGGGAGAATGAACCTGATGTATTCAATCAGAAATGAAATTGGTGTGTCTTTAATGAAGCAGCTAGGAGGAGAAGGTGGCCATATCTGCCTCTCAAGTAAAATACGATAGAGAACCATCCTTTGAAAGTGGAGGTGCCTGTAAGAGAGAAGAAAACAGGAAATGAGGCTGGGGAGGTAGAAGTGGGGGTGGAGAGGGGGATGGTTCTCGAAGGAAAACCCTCAGTTTTTTCAACTGGGCCTGCCCTTTAGCTGTGCCAGGAGCACACTGTGTCTTTTGCTGCCCACAGACTTTGCTGGGGAACAGAGAAGCTTGTACCCTGGGGCCCAGCCCAGTGTGGATCAAGATGAGGAAACTTTGTGTGGCCTTGTCATGTACCAGTATGGTGCTCCTGGTCATCAAAGATGGTCCCTGGGCACACTGCTGTTGCCATTGCTGGCCCCCAGTGAGTATGGTCAGTTTGTCCAGAGATGGCTTTCTGTAGTTGGCAGGCAGCATTTGTTGAGTAGCCCCTGGGTGCCGTTAGCTGTTCAGTGAGACCTCAAAAAACCAGAACCCAGCTAAACAGGGCCCTTCAGTTTCCAGGATGGATTTGTTTGGCTTGCCCTAAAGGAGAAAGCAAGATGAGATTGTTTTCATCAAGGCAAAAATCAGGACCCAGGACAGTCAAAACTGATATCCAGTAAGTAGGACCAGGAGAGCATTGTACACAGCAACTGAAACACTGTGGGACAATCAAATGTCATTGACTCTGCTCCTAATAGCAATACAGAGATCCAGGACAACTCTGAGGGACCTATCAGAAAGAATGCTCTGCGCCTCCAGCAAAAGGACTGCTGGAGTAGAAATGCAGATGGAAGCATATGCTTTATCCCTTGTTTATATGGACGTATGATTTGGGGTTTTGATTTTTTTTTTAAAACCCTTACCTTCCGTCTTGGAGTCAATACTGTGTATTGGCTCCAAGGCAGAAGAGTGGTAAGGGCTAGGCAATGGGGGTCAAGTGACTTGCCCAGGGTCACACAGCTGGGAAGTGGCTGAGGCCAGATTTGAACCTAGGACCTCCCGTCTCTAGGACTGGCTCTTAATCCACTGAGCTACCCAGCTGCCCCCGGGGGTTTTGATTTTAAAAGGGGGATTCTATTATAAAAAGGAATCATATGGAAATAGGTATTGAGTGATCATACATGTATAACCCAGTAGAATTGTTTGTCAGCTCTGGGAGAGGGGAGGGAAGAGGGAAGGGAGAGAACATGAATCATGTAACTGTGGAAAATATTTTAAAATCAAATTTAAAATAAAAAGCCCCTAATATTCAGCTGAATGACTGATGTCCTGGAACATGAATCCTCCGTTATGGAAGAAGGAAGAAGAAAGAAGAAGCAGCAGCAGCAGCTACACTTGACTACTGCTTGAATATTTGCAAAGCTCTTTGCACGATCATCTCATTTACCTATATAATCTCAGTGTCTTGAATAGATGATCTTATTTACATATATTACCTCATATTGGACTCAAGGCAAGCCTCAGCCTTGATTTATTAAGGCAAGAAAGCATGCAAATCTCTCCAGGCTGGAGCTCCCCCTCTAACCCTCAATTCATGTGAAAAACAGATTTAATAGTTTGGGAGTGAGTTTCCACACCTGGAGTTCCTCACTTCTTTTGAAGTGACTTCTGTCTGCGGGCCCAGAGCATTTCCACTGGCTGTCCTCTCTGCTTGGCCTTCTCCTGGTCCTCATCTCCACCTCCCTGCCTTCCTCAGATCTCAGTGAAAGGCCCACCTTTTGCACGAAGTCTTTCCCTCTGAGCAGAGCCCACACACACCTAGTCTGGGCAGAGCTCTTTGTACGTCACCTCTACCATTAGACCTCCAGCTCCCCGAGAGCAGGGAGTGCTTTGTCTTTTGGGGCACTACATAGTAGGCTAATTGTTGCTTGACTGCGGGATCCCAGCTTTTACCAAATCTCTTCTTGCTGTCTCCCTCACTATTTGCTGACTAGGTGACTGACTTTGAGCAAGCTGGCTAATTACCCTTAATTATTCTTTCGAGCCAAGCAAAGGAGCCCAGTCTACTAGTTGGAGGGTTGGCTCTGCCACAGGGGTTGTGAGGGGTAGTGGCGGGTTATGGCCTGCTCCTGGCTCCAGCTGACACTTTACGTCTTCCAGGCCCAAGGAGGTATCATCTTCTTGTATAAAATGGGCACAGTGATCATCCTTGTACTCCTTGATGTGGGCAAAGGGCTCTATAAGTCTAGCCCCTGAGTTAGTACTTGCCCTTCTTCTGGGGGCGGGGTGAATGGACAAATGGGCTTTTTGAAACCCAAGTCCATAGTGGAAAGACTGCAGGAATTCATGACAGGACAGACCTCAGTTCAAATCTCACCTCCCGCCTCAGTGAGCATGGGCAAGTCCTTGCTTCTGTGAGCTTCAATTTCCCCATCTATAAAATGGAGTTAATACAAATCCATAGCACCTGCCTCCTGGGACTCTAGTGAGGCTTAAAGGCTATAGAAATTATTTCTTTTAAACATTATTTTATTTGGTTGTTTTCATACATTATTCACTGGAAACAAAGATCATTTTCTTTTCCTCCCCGCCCCCCCCCCCCTCCCACCACCTTTCCCTCTCCCATAGCCGACGCACGATTCCACTGGTTATCACATGTGTTCTTGACTCGAACCCATTTCCCTATTGTTGGAATTTGCATTAGAGAGTTCATTTAGAGTCTCTCCTCAGTCTTATCTCCTCCAACCCTGTAGTCAAGCAGTTGCTTTTCAGCGGTGTTTTTACTCCCACAGTTTATCCTCTGCTTGTGGGTAGTATTTTTTTTAAGATCCCTGCAGATTGTTCAGGGAAATTGCATTGATACTAATGAAGAAGTCCATCACCTTCGATTGTACCACAATGTATCAGTCTCTGTGTATAATGTTTTCCTGGTTCTGCTCCTTTCGCTCTGCATCACTTCCTGGAGGTTGTTCCAGTCTCTAGAAATTATGATTATGATTATGATTGTTGTTATTATTAGCCTGGAGGCAAACATCTTTCAGGTTGTCTAGAAAACAATAGCTGACAACCCAGGAGGAGAGTGGGCTTCTCTGCAAAACTGGGCTCTTCCCTTTGCCTGGCTGGTTTCCAGCATCAGCACATTGAGGAGCAGAATCAGGGTACCTGTTATCCTTGGTCCCATTTTACATATGAGGAAATTGAAGGCAAGCTTGTTCATGATCACAGCCAGACAGCCTCCTGTTTTTGAAATATTAGCCCACGGTTCTATTGTTTATTTAATATTGACTCTTTACATAGTTACAACTGGCCAGTGCCCAGCATTCCTACACGTCATCTTTTTTAAAAGTAAAAATGTTTCTATTTTATTTTTTCCAATGCCGCATAATATCCATTTCTAATATTTTTTTAATATTGAGTTCCAAATTCTCTCTGCCCATCCCTGCCCTCTGCCCCCAGAGAAGGCAGTGTCTGGGGGTGTGAACTGCTTTGCTTTTGCTCCTGCTAAGTGTTTTGGTTTTGTATTCAAGGTCAAACACTGGAATAGTAATAGCTGGTGTCTGTATGGGATTTGAAAGTTTGCAAAGCACTTTCCAAATATTATCTAACTTTATCCTTATAATATTTCTGGAATGTAGGTGCTGTAATGATAATTCTTCATTTTTCAGGTGAGGAAAATGAGGCGGGTGGTGGTCAAGTGACTTGCCCAGGGCCATATAGCTAATAGGTGGTATGTGAGTCAGGATTTGAACTCAGCTCTATCCTGTCTTTGGGTCCAGTGCTCTATCAACTGCACCTCTTTAGTTGCCTCATACCTAATTTGACCCCCACCCTGTCTAACAAACCTTATTTCCTACAACTCTGGACAGGCTCTTCCTACCCACCAGGTTGGTCTCCTCATTGTCCTCTTGAACGCCAGTCTTATTCTGGCTTCCCTGCCCTTGCTTGGGATGTTCCCCCTATCTGAGATTTCCAACCACCCCATCCCACCCTGGTCTTCCTGCTCTGACCTCTGACCTATAACACTGACAGTCCATACTGGGCAACTTGGCCCTTGATTTTGACTGTCTTGTCTCCCCACTTTGACTGTGAGCCCCTCCTTCTGGGCTGGGCATGCTGGGCATGTTCTGAGGGACTGAGTGATTAAAAACAAGACCAAAAAGTCATTGGTACTCCCTCAGCCTGCTGGGCTAGAATCTTCTCTGTTTTTGTAGTAGTTTCACTGTACCAGGGATGACAGCTGGGTAAAGAGACAGGAAGATGCAGTCGGAGGTGATAAAACAGCTCCGGAAACCCCCAGGCTGGGGCTGGCCCAGTTTGGGGTGCTGCTGTGTGGAGAGGTCCTTGTGAGAAAGCAGAAGCGAGGGCCTGGCAGTGGGAGATGGCACATCTTTCTTTGTTTCTTTGAATAGAAACAACAAGTGCTTGGCTATGAAGGACAAGAGCTGTTAGGAGAGCCCAGGGCCATGCTGGGAAGCAGTACTCACTGCTGATACCCAGAGCAGGCTCAGTTGGGGAAGTTTCCCAGGAGCCCCACCCCCAGCTGCAAGAAGGCAGGCAGTCTGACCTCTCCTACGTGGAGCCTCTGCCTGGGCCTGGAGCTCCTACCTGCCAAGGAGTCCTGGACAGCACCTCCTAATGGGGGCACAAGAGGAGAGATGAGGCTTCTGAGGGGAAGGAAGCAGCCCATAGGAACTCTGGGAAATAGGATGCTGGAATCTCTCCTCAGGGGGATTGAGTTGGGGTGGGGGAGAGCAGTGCCACCCGTACCAACAGCAACCATGGGCTTCATTCCACAAGGGGAAGGGAGCTTTTTAAGAACTCCTCAGGAAGGAGTGTGGCGGCCTGTGCAGAGAACCACCTTCCTGCTGTCCCCTGCCCTGCCCTGCCCTGCCCTGCCCTCCCTTTGTAGCAGTGAGTGTGTCTTTCTGTCTTTCCCAGGGACACAAATCCAATCGAGCTGGCAGCTGCCTCAGACTTCCTGCTGTCAGCAGCTTCCCAGGTGGCAGATCCATACTGGCCCTGCTCGGGAAACTGCCCTGTCCCACAGCCTCAGTGTCTCCTCTCGTCTGGTCCTGGGAGTGGACCCTTTCCTTTTGGACCCTGCCCTGGCCTTTTGTGAATGTGGCTGTGCAGGCATATTGTCTATCATGTTGGATGTACACATACACACACATACACACACACGTACACACGCACACGCACACACACACGCACACACACGCACACTCAGTCACCCAATCCAGAGACATTTATGGAGCAGTCACTGTGTTCCAGTGCTGGGCTGGGTATTTGTTTTCATGGAGAAGTTCCCATCCTTTGAAAAATTAACTTTTACTGGCATTCATTATTATCTCCCCCTTCTGCTGCCCTCCCTCTTCCTCAGAAGATTACCAGTTGTGTGACTTGAGACAAGTCACTTAACCACTGTTTATCCCAGTTTTTTTTCAGTTGTGAAATGGGTATGACAATAGTCCCTCCCTCACAGGGGACTATTACTATGAGGAGCAAATGAGATAATATTCACAAAGTGCTTACTTAGTGTGATGCATGGCACATAGTAGGTGCTGTATAAATGCTTCTTCCCTTTCCTTTGCCTTCCTCCCAACCTCTCATTGACCAAGGAAAAATGAGAAATGAGCCCCTTATAACAAACTGATGTACTCCAGCAAAACAAATTCTCTTATTGGCCTATCTTGTGGTGCAGGTCTGAGGCCTCCCTGGCAAGGTGGGCACATGTCCCCCTTAGTCCTCTGGACTCGTGCCTCGTCATTTCATTAATCGAAAGTCCTCCCAGAATGCCTTGCTTTGTGATGTTGTTATCATTGTGGAAATTGCTCCCCTGGTCCTATTCACTTCGCTTGGCATCTGTTCAAGGTCAACCTAGTTTCCTGTGAAACTATCCCTTTTGTCATTCCTCCTGGCATAGTAACATTGCATTCTGTTTGGATGCCATAATTTGTTCAGCCATTCCCTAGTAGGTGGGTATCCCTTCAGGCTCTGGTTTGGGGCTGCCAGGACATTTTGCATCTGTTTGGGCCTTTTTCTTTTGGGGGGAATCTCTTTGGGGTACAGGCCTCATAGAAGTATCCAAGGGCATGGCCACTTTTGTCACTCTGGGGGGCACAGTTCTAAAGTGTGTTCCAGCCCAATTCACAACTCGGTTTGCCCTCAGCCCCTCTCCCATGTGCCACCCTAATGAGCAGATCTACGTGCACACCAACACAGCCCATCCACCTGCCTCAGCCTGCGGGAGGTCAGGGGATTGCGTTTTCCAGGAGTGTGGCGGACTCCAGGAGGAGAGCCCCGAACCCACTGGACCAAGGAGGTCCACATGTGTCTTTGCCTTCATCCCTGGGTCATCTTTGGGAGGGTCAAGGAGAAAGTGACCTCATTAACTGGAAAAGTGGTCTCTTAGGGAGGCTGCTGCCTTCCCACCTGGAGCTGCTGGGAAGGTTTTTCCTGAATAGGAGAAGAGGAGCCAAGCTTTCCGCTGTGACAACTGAGCTGTTTTGGGATGGGGGCAGAAGAGGGAAGAGATGACACACGGCTTGGGTGGGTGTTACTTCCTAGGGTGGAGAATGTTTGAATGGAGAAGTGAAACCTTGATCTCCTCCTGCAAAGTGGCATCATTTGGATTCTCTCCTCTCTCTCCTCCCTCTCCCCTCCTTCTCTTCTCCCCCCCCCCCCCCCCCCCGCTCAAATCAGGATGAAAATTGCCGGACAATCCCTCTCACTGGACATGTGGGCTTTGACAGCCTGCCCGACCAGCTGGTGAATAAATCTGTCAGCCAGGGTTTCTGTTTCAACATCCTGTGTGTGGGTGAGTATTTCCATATCAGGAAATTCGATTACGAAATGGGGATTGTTCATGGAGGCCCGGCGCTTTATAGGTAATTAGGTTAAACGAGGTGTTGCCTCGATCCCTTTCGGCCGGCCTGTTATGACGATTTTGGTAGGGCTCTTGGTCCCTTCTCACCTTGGCCACGGTTCGCTGTTTCCCTGGCCAAGGAAGAAGGAGAAGATGAGGCTGGGCCATGTGGGATAGCGCCACATGAGACCCCATGGAAATTCTGCCTGGAGCTGGCAGGCTCAGCGCTCTGCTGTCAAGTTTATTTTTACCAAAGCTCTCCTTAACAGCAAACAGGAGCCAGCACAGGATTGGGAGGGAGTTAATTGGCCTAAGCCTCTTACCTCAACACTAAGGAACCTTGCTCATCTACAGGCGGGGGGGGGGGGCGGCACTGGGTGAGCCCCGTTGGCTGGGCCCCTCTCACTCTGTTCAGGGGCTCCAATGCCCGTGCTGGGAGGAGGAAGATGGCTATTTTCTGAGCTGAGACCTGTTCTCAGCATCTTCCGCAGAATGGGCTAACCTCAGGCAGCCAGTTGTTAAGACCTGCTTATTCTGCCTCTGAAAGCTCAGTGAATCAGTGTTTCGGAAGTCCCTGTTCTGTGACAAGCACAGAACCCAAAGTCAGCAGCCTCTGGCCTCAGGGCGCTTCTGTTCTAGCCGAGGAGAAAATGCACACACACTCACACACCACATATGTTGTATATATCCTTTCTCTCTTTAGATAGACGGACAGACAGACAGACAGACGGACAGCTAGACCAACAGACAGAAAGATAGGTCCATCTCATAGATAGATAGATGGATGGAGGGATGGATATATAGTGTCAGAACCAAGCCTGGAAGCCAGGGATCCTGACACTTAGGTGGATACCTCTACCCATGATACCATACTACCTTGAAGGCTTTGTACAAATCCCCAACATTCGAGCCTGCCCAGATCTTTGGACATTCCCCGATCTGATAGCCTATAGTGTGTTAAGAGAGAAAAAGGGAGGTGGAGAGTATGAGTCAGAGAAAAGGACACAGACACTGACAGACACAGAGACAGAGAATGGGTACTAATAAATTGAATTCAAGGTCATGTTAGGAGTCTCTCCCTTCCAACCCATCTTTCTTCCTAAGATCACTGCTCCAGTGTAGACTTTTCTTGCCAGGTGCCTAGGCTATGGCAGGAACCTCCCAAGGGGTCTTCCTGTTTCCGTCCCATCCATCACAATGAGGTCAGATTCAGAGGATCATAGATTTAGAACTGGAAGAGACATTTGAGACTTTGGAGCTCAGTGCTCTCATTTTTTAGATGAGGAATATGGGATTCAGAGAGGTTATGTGACTGACCTAAGGGCATACTGCTAATTGGAGCCAGAGGCAGGATTGGAACCCAGGTCTTCCTGACTCTAATTCTGACACTTTTCCCATTATAGCACATTGTTTCTCTCCCTTATTATTCAGCCTGATCATGTCTCTCTTCTGTTCAAAACCCATTGCCTACCAAATCCTTACTTGGCATTCAAGGCCCCTCTATCATTTAGCATCAACCTTCCTTCCAAATATTATCTTTATCCTTTAGAGGCAGTTGAGTGGTACAATGGATGGAGTGCTGGGCATTGGAGTCAGTAACACTTGAGTTGTTCAAATGTGACCTCAGACACTTATTAGCTTTGTGATTCTGGCCAAGCCATTTTGTGTCCAACCTCCGTTTCCTCACCTGTAAAATGGGCATAATAGTAGCACCTATCTTGAAGTGTAGTTGTAAAGACCAAGCAAGGCCATGCTTACAAAATGCATAGCACAGTGCCTGATACATAGTTAGGTACCGTGCCTTTGTTGTTTTTGTGCCTGGCAGCCTGCCTATCTCTGTTGCCTTGGGCCCCTGCTCATATGCCACCCACTCCATGAAGTTTTCCCTGATTGCTCCCCACATGCTTATTTTGCTCGTACTTACACAATTCCCCCTGATCCTTCTGTATCCCAATCATCTGGGAGTGTGCAGGCTGAATCCCTTATTGTCAGCCTGACAGACCATGCCAATGGGAGCTCCCCTTCTTAGGCTTATTATCTCCCCTTCACTGAAAGCCTGCTGGGACTCCTCATGGCCGCTGGCTCCTTGACTGTTCCAAAAGCCCTGGCACTGAGGGGACAACCAGCAGTGTGTTGGCTCCTGTCATCCAGGAACAGCTTGACTAGACTTAGAGCCTCAGCAGGAGGTTGGCTGTAAGGGGATGAATGTTTGGGCCCACAGAGAATGTATGGTTGTGACTTATTGTAGTGGGAAGAGCTCTGGCCTCAGAGTTACTAGCTGGGAGTTTCAGAAAGGCAGCTTCTTAGCCTCCCCAGGCCTCAGTTTCCTCCTTTGTAAAATGAGAGGGTTGGACCAGATGGCTCCTTCCAGCTCTAGATCTATGATCCTAATGTGTGTGTGACTGTGGCCAGTCCCTTTACCTCCCTAGGCCTCAGTTTCCCCTCTGTAAAATGAGGAAGTTGGCCTCTTGACAGAGGATCCTACCATCCCTCTTGTATCTCCCTGGGAGCTAAGTGGAGGCCTGTGTAGTAAGTGCAGTAATTGCTTCCCAAATTATATAAATAATCTCACCTAATTATTTCTTTTTGTGGGCATACAAGCACGTTATACCAATTACCACTACTCACATCACTGGTTAACATATCACTAGTGCTGCTCAGCTCTATTCTGAGAGCTCTCAAAGGAACCTCTTCTCCCTCAGTCTCAGTTTCCTCCTTTGTCCCTTTGTTGAAGCCGTACTTGACAGGCCAGGAGTTGAGTGAAGTAGCCAGGAACCCTTAGGATGCTCCGGCTTATCAAATGAGGGAGGGAGCAAGGCCCAGAGGAGGGACACACAGCCAGAGGGCTCACTTTGGGAAGGGGCAGGGTTGAGAAGGCTGCTTAACAACACAGGCTCTCCAAAGATCTGGGCTGGCTCAAACGGTGGGCTGAATGTCATATAAAAATTACACTTATCAGAGATTTGTATAATGTTTCAGAGGCAGGCACTGCGTTATCATGGATAAAGATACTAGCCCAAGAGTCAGGAAGTCCTGGGTTCCAGTTCTGCCTTTAAGCCTTCCTGGCCATGTGACCTTGGGCACTTGCTCCTTAACCTCTGAGCAACTCTTTAAAATGAGAAGTTGCAGAGCAGGTGCCCATCTGCATTAGCAGAGAGAATTTCCTTACTGGGAGTTCCCTGCATCAATGAAACTACAGGTCTAGCCCTCCCCAAAATGAAGTCTTTTACTTGAATCTCAAGAGTAAGATGGTAAAAGGCAAGACTAGGCAGTAGTTTGTCTGAAAAAGATCTGAGGGTCATAGTGGATTATAGACTTGATAACTGGTCAACTGTGATATGGCAGTAAAAAAATCAAGACTATTTTAAGCTTAGGCTACAATAGGGAGTGTATCTCCCTATTGTATAGTATCTGGGATGGTGGTTGTCTTCCTCTCTTATTCCCTGGAGTATCATGATCTGGACACCACATTTCAGGAAAGGCTTTGATAAGCTGAGAAATGGCCAGAGGAAAGTGACCATGATGATGAAGGGCCTTGACATAAAGGAACTGAGAGTGCTGGACTCAAAGAGAAGCCTTACTGGGGATATTCATAGGTGTCTTCAAGTATTTGATAGGTTGCCTCAGTTTCCTCATCTGCAAAATGAACTGGAGAAGGAAATGGCCACGCAAACCTCAAATGGGGTCATAAAGAGTCAGACGTGACTGAAGTGGATGAACAATGATAATACATAAAATGGATTAGATCATTTCTGCTTGGCCCAGAATGGAATGGACAGCCTCAGAGACCATAGGGATTCCAAGGTCCCCCGAGTTAGAAGGCACTTGGGCATCCGGTTCAACCCTCTTCTCTCACAGATGAGGAGGCCAATGCTCAGAGGGAGATGAAGTGACTTGCCCTGCAGGTGGTCATAAGTAACTGAGGTGGGAAGGTTGTAGACTTCCCTTTCCTGGAGGTCTCCAAGCAGAGACTGATGCCTCCTTGTCCAGGGTGTCATCAAGGGCACTCTTGCTCAGGGATGCCCCAAAGCACATGGCCCTTGGGGAAGAGGTGGCCCATTTGCCTCAGAGCTTCTGGGATTCCACGGGTGCCTAACTCTGCTCATACTGACCACAAGCCTAGAAGTTTCTCCAGCCCTGAGGACCCTGGCAAAGTGGAGGGAGGGGTATTAGAGAAGGGAGAGGAAGATGGAAGGGAGAAGAACAGGAGGAGAGTGGAGAAGGCTTGGGTGCAACCCTTCAGAGTCTCCCACTCGAAAGAGGCCCGTGGCTGACTCTCAGGCTCTCTCATTCTGGGGAGCTTCTGATATGATGAAGAGAAGTACAGTCTGCCCCCTTGGATAGAATCCCCGTCCGTCCACTGGGAAAGTCAGCGTTTCTGGGTTTGTGCCTGTAATGCAAGATGCACATATGGAGAGTAGTGAAGGTACATACCGTCCAGGTCATGGAGAACCAAGCCGAAGTCTCCCAGAGATGTAGCAGCTCTGTGTTTGGCTCTCATACTGTGAGTGGGACTCAGATTTATAGCATCCATATGTTGGGATGACTCCAATGTCAAAAATATGAGAAATGATGGAAGAAACCGAGGCTGTTTAGTCTGGAGAAGAAAAGCGTTGGGAGAAGGGCCGTGAAAGCTCTCTTTGAGGGTGACACGAAGGGCCGTAACATGGATGAGAGTTTAGATTTATCAAAGGGTAATAGATTTAGGACTTTTTTGTGTTCAGTCACTTTTCAGTCATGACTGAAGACTGGATTTCTGAGGCTGGATTTGAACTCATGTCTTCCTGACTCCAGGCTAAGTGCTCTATCCCCATGTCAATGTGAGCTACTATTAACAGCTTCTAGATTGGTAGGGATTATTGTCCCCATTTTGGGGGTGGGGAAATAGAGGCAAACAGGGTTAGGAGACTTGCCCAGGGTTGCATAGCTAGTTAGTATCTGTGGCCAGATTTGAACTCAGGAAGATGAGGCTTCTTGACTCCAGGCTCAGAACTTTATCACTTGTCCAGATTTAGAGCTAGAAGCCATCTAGTCCAACTTCTTTATTTGATAGAAAGAATAATTGAGGTTTAAGAAGATGGAATTATTTCCCTGGGTTCATCAAAAGCAAGATTTGAACCCAGGCTCTTGTGGCTCCAAGTCCAGTACTCTGTCATGTTGCCTCCCGCTTCACCTTGACCCTAAAGGGCAGACCCTAGGACCAAAAGCCAGATATGTGACAGAGAAACAGAGAAACAGAGACAGAGAGATCGATTCTGGGTCAGCTCTGAGCCTCTGAGACCCCTTCATGCTCAGAAATGCTGTGTGTGTCTTCAGAAATACCCAAAGGCATATAAGATCAAGAGCTTTGGGTGAAGGAGGGCATGTCCTACAGAAGCATGGTGCTTGCTTAGGAGATTTTGAGCTGGTCCAACCTCCCTCTATGGCTACAGATTTCTGGCGTGGGCGGGATGGGCAGTATGCTTCACATAGGGTGGGGGTAAAGCTGGCCCACTCTGCTTTCTGCTTTCAGCCCCCAAGGTACTAACAAGTCAGAAAAAAGCTTGGTGAGGCCATGGTTTGGTATAGGGAATGTGATCTGCTGCTTAGGAGCCCAGGTCCCCACTTACTGTCTGGGCTGACTTCCTCTTCTCCTGTTTTGGGGGGTGACTCATTCCATCCACCTGGCCAAGTCTGCCACCTCTCAGAAATGCTAGGCAGGTGGCCCTCCACAAACTTTTCCAGGGGCCAAGTACTTTCCCTTACTGTGGAGGGGGAAATCATCTAGTGTTAGGGGGGGTTCTCTTAATGGATTTTGCAGACCTTGGATGGAAACAGGATCTGCTTGGCACTGTTCCTATGCATCCTGTCTGCTAAGTACATTAGCTGCCTGACCTGGTGGGACAGGAGGGGGCTAGGTAGAGGTGGAGGAGGAAAGACATGGGGCTTTGGAGCTCCAACTCCAGCTTCAGAGAGGATGGGAAGGCTGGCCCCCTGCTCCTGGCTGCATGAAATGGGGGGTGAGGTGAACCAGTTCAAGGACTCTTTCTCTTCTCTCTTTTTCTCTTCTTCCCTTTCCTTTTCCCTTCCCTTCCCTTCCCTTCCCTTCCCTTCCCTTCCCTTCCCTTCCCTTCCCTTCCCTTCCCTTCCCTTCCCTTCCCTTCCCTTCCTTCCCTCTTCCCTTCTTCCCTTCCCATCTTCCTTCCCTTCCCTTTTCTCTTCCCTTCCCTTATTCCCTTTTACCTTCCCTTCCCTTCTCTCTTCCCTTCCCTTATTCCTTTCCCTTCCCTTATTCCCTTCCCTTCCCTTTTACCTTCCCTTCCCTTCCCTTCTCTTTTCCTCTAACCTTATTTCCTTCCCTTTTCTTCTCCCTTCCCTTCTCTCTTCCTCTAACCTTATTTCCTTCCCTTTTCTTCTCCCTTCCCTTCCCTTTTACCTTCCCTTCCCTCCCTCTTCCCTTCTTCCCTTCCCATCTTCCTTCCCTTCCCTTTTCTCTTCCCTTCCCTTATTCCCTTCCCTTCCCTTATTCCCTTTTACCTTCCCTTCCCTTCTCTCTTCCCTTCCCTTATTCCCTTCCCTTCCCTTTTACCTTCCCTTCCCTTCCTTTATTCCCTTCCCTTCTCTCTTCCTCTAACTTTATTTCCTTCCCTTTTCTTCTCCCTTCCCTTCCCTTCTTCCATCCCTTCCCTTCTCTTCCCTTTTACTTTCCCTTCCCTTTTCTTCTCCCTTCCCTTCCTTTCCCTTTCCTTTCCTTGCCTTCCCTTCCCTTATTCCCTTCCCTGCCTCTTTCCTTCCTTTCCCTTTCCCTCTCCCTTCCTTTCCCTTCTGTCTTCCCTTCCCTTTTACCTTCCCTTCCCTTTTCCTCTCCCTTCCCTTCCCTTTTCCTCTCCCTTCCCTTTTCCTCTCCCTTCCCTTCTCTCTTCCCTTCCCTTCCTCCTCCCTTATTCCCTTCCTCCTCCTTTCCCTTCCCTTTCCCTCTCCCTTTCCTTCCCTTTCATTTTACCTCCCCTTCCCTTCCCTTTTACCTTCCCTTCCCTTTCTCTGTCCCTTCCCTTCCCTTATTCCCTTCCCTTCCTTTCCTCTTCCCTTTTCCTCTCCTTTACCTTTCCTTTTCCTCTCCCTTCCCTTCCCTTTTATCTTCCCTTCCCTTTTCCTCTCCCTTCCCTTCCTTTCCCTTCTCTCTCTCTCTCTCTCTCTCTCTCTCTCTCTCTCTCTCTCTCTCTCTCTCTCTCTCTCTCTCACACACACACACACACACACACAGAGGCACACACTCATCCATACCTAGGGCTGGGTGATAGGATCCTTTGTTCTTGTTCGATTGTGTCCAACTCTTCATGACTTGGGGTTTTCTTGGCAAAGGTCCTGGAATGGTTTGCCATTTCCTTCTCCAGCTCATTTGACAGATGAGGAAACTGAAGCAAACAGGATAAAGTGACTTGCCCAGGGTCACACAGCTAGGAAGTGAGTTATGCTGGATTTGAATTCTGGAAGATGAGTCTTCCTGACTCCAGGCCTGGCACTGTATCCTCTGCAGTGCCACCTAGTTGCCTCTTTTTTTGAATTTGAAGAGAACAAAAAATTCTCATGATATCTTCTTGCACAGCCAATTTGTGACTTTTATGGTATTAGTAGGATACTTGTGATGACTGATTGATTGTCTCCTCTGCTCCAGAAACTAATGGCAGTCTCCATTTGGTTCCCTAAAAGTGAAGGTCTGGAGTAGAGCAGGGGTGTGCCAGAGGGCTGCCCAGTCAGTTAGCTGGGGTGAACATTCCCTGACTTCTCAGGATGGGCAGACACTGGGATAGCTTAGGAGTGGAAAACCCGAGCTCCCAACCTTGCCACAGGAGCCCACTGACTGCAAGACCTTGGGGAAGAAGAGAAGGAAAAAGTACATTTAAGGGCCTGCTGCATGCCAGGCACTGCCGTTCTCTCACAATGTTCTCTCACAACAACCCTGTGAGATGGGGATTATTATTATTTTTTAATTTGGTCAATTTCAAACATTATTCCTTGGTTACAAAAATCATATTCTATTCCTCCCTTTCCTCCCCCCGCTTCCCGTAGCCAACACGCAATTCCATTGGGTATCACTTGTGTCCTTGATCAGAACCCATTTCCATGTTGTTGTTTACACTAGGATGTTCATTTAGAGTCTGTATCCCCAGTCATATCCCCATCAAGCCATGTGATCAAGCAGTTGTTTTTCTTCTGTGTTTCTACTCCCACAGGTCTTCCTCTGGATGTGGATAGTGCTCTTTCTTGTAGATCCCTCTGAGATAGGGATTAGTATTATTAGCCCCATTCTACAGTAGAGAAGGTTTTGGAGTGGAGACAGGGACAGAGGCCAGTTCACTCTGTGTTTTAGGCCAGAGGTATTGAACCCCTGGCTCCATGGGCTCCACCACACTCCCAGGGCACCCAGTCCAGAGTCCAGTGTACCTGGGAAGTTGTTAACAAAACAAACACGAGCACAATCCAACATTTTAAAACGGTAGTTTTCTGCCATGGGGGTCCATCCTTATATATGGCTTCCTTGCCCTTCCCTCATTTCTTTTTGAGCTCAACAGTAGCACTTTAGTCAATGAGTTATAAGCATCATTAAGCACCTACTGCATGCCACTGTGCTGAGTGTCGGCAATACAAAGGAAGGTGGAAGGCAGACCAGAGTGGGAGAAGACAAGCAAACTGCCTCCACAAATAAGCTCTGTTCGGGAACAGTTGGAGATAGTCAGGAGAGGGAAGGCCCTCACATTAAGGGGAATCAGGAAGCCGGGAGGCAGCTCTGGAGAGGATGGGATGGTGGAATACTACATTCTTCAGAGCTGGTTGGGCTGGAATGGGAGCTGGTGGGAAAGAGATCATGAAGAGGCTGTGGCAGTAATGGAAGACCCTTCCTTGGGCCTTTTGTTTGTTCAGGAGAGACAGGTGTGGGCAAGTCCACCCTCATGGACACACTATTCAACACCAAGCTGGAAGGGGAGACAACCACCCACTACCTGCCAGGCGTCCAGCTCCGTTCCAATACCTATGATCTCCAGGAGAGTAATGTGGGGCTAAAGCTTACCGTAGTGAGCACTGTGGGCTTTGGAGACCAGATCAACAAGGAGGACAGGTGAGAGAGAGGACAGGTTGCTTGGAAGCTTTTTGCTTAGAGGGTGGGACAGGGCTACCCTGGGGAGTGAGCTAAATTGGGCTGAGTCTCCCAGGTCACCATGGCCTACCCATTCTCCCTCCAAGGGAGGCTCCTTTAGGACACCTTCAATTGAGCTCTGTCATCTCAGCTTGGAGTAGATTCTTCTTAGGCACTATAGAAAACCAGGCCTGCCTCAAGTCCTGTACATAGTCATAGATTCTCTCTCCCTGCCCCTCCTCCAATAGAAGAGATTTTTGTTCTAGGGGTAAGGAGGTGGATCTTGTGCTCCATTCCACCCTCCCACTCTTACACATTGAGAATCTGCTGGAACAGGAAGCCCTTTCACTTTTCTTCCTGCCCATTTCCTTTTGTGATCCTCCCAAGGGAATACCATGGGGAAGGAGGGAAAGGCCCCATTTTGAGATGAGTTTCTGCAGATAACATACCACCTACCTCTTTTCCCAAGCCTCTTTCTGCAAAGTGTAGCCTTTCTTTCTCCAGATACCATTCCATGCCTGAGCAAACGCCCAGAAATAGGAATGATCCTGCACTTTGTAGCCATCAATGAGAAGATTAGAATGATTCTACTGGAAGATCTTTGGCCTATTTGGGAGGATTGGAAACTAAGGTGGCATGGGGCAACTCTAGAAGTATGGAGGAGCTGATATGGGTTCATATAGTGGAGTTTGGAAGACCCAAGCTCAAATCTCTCCTCAAACACTAGCTCTGTGACTCTGGGTAAACCACATAAATTTTCCTGGTCTAAATTAAAAAAAAATAACCTTCTGTCTTAGAACCAACAGTAAGTATCAGTTCCAAGACAGAAGAGCAGTAAGGGCTAGGCAGTTGGTGTAAAGTGACCTACCCAGGGTCACACAGCCAGGAAGTGTCTAAGGCCAGATTTGAACCCAGGACCTCCCATTTCCAGGCCTGGGGCTCTATCCACTGTGCTACCTTAATGCCCCAGAAATGGGAATATTGATAGCACACAGGACTTTCATAATGAGGTCACTTAGGATTTTGCCACAAAGGTTGGGGGAAGGCCAGGTGGGCCCTGTCCAAGGCCATGATTATCCACCTGGGTGCTGAGTTTTCTCCTCTTCCCTTTCAGCTACAAGCCCATTGTGGAGTTCATTGATGCCCAGTTCGAGGCCTACCTGCAGGAGGAGCTGAAGATCAGGAGGGTTCTTCACAGCTATCATGACTCCCGTATTCATGTCTGCCTCTATTTTATTGCCCCCACGGGCCACTCCCTGAAGTCTCTAGACCTGGTGACCATGAAAAAGCTAGACAGCAAGGTATTGGGCACCTGACTAGCACTCCATTCCAGGAGGGCGTGGCCTGTGACGCCTTCTCCCACTAGCCAGGCTGGCTCTCCACATCCTTCTCAGGGCCCCTCAGGGAGCAGGGACGCATGTGCATAAGATGATGCTTGGCTGGGCTCTGCAAGCAAGACATCATACCCTCCCCAGCATCTTCCCTCCCCTAGGAAAGCTTACTGTCAGGAAAGGCCCTATTCATTCATTTCCACATCAGGATGGATGCAAGTCAGGGAGGCCCCGTTCTTTGGGGAGTCTCCCCTCTAACACTAGAAGGACATAGGCCCCATAGTGTAGGTGGGGATGGTTTGGGAAGGGGGCATGCTCTGAAATCACCAGGTTCAGTGGTGGGCTTGCTTTCTTTCTTGACGTGTCAGCCACCCAAGTCCCCTTTGATGAAAGCCCCTAATGACCAGGTGTTGACTCTCACTTGAGCCCAGTCCCCTCTGTGCTGGAGTGAAAGAGGCAGGAGCCTGGCTACTCTCCATGCCCCTTGGTGCCTACTGCCTTTCAGCCCCTCTAGTTTTCCTCTCCTCTCCTTGAGCTGTTAGCTGCTTTCTGTTATCCCAGCTGGGCCCCTACCCTCCTGATAGAACTCCTAGCTCTGACTTGGACTTCTTGCCTCAGTTGCTCAGGGCATTGCCAGGCTCCAGATTCCTGGCTTCTCATCACTTTCCTTCCCACTCACAGGTCAATATTATCCCCATCATTGCCAAATCAGATGCTATTGCCAAGAGCGAACTAACCAAGTTCAAAATCAAAATCACAAGTGAACTGGTGAGCAATGGAGTGCAGATTTATCAGTTCCCTACTGATGACGAGTCTGTGGCAGAACTCAACGGGACCATGAACGTGAGTCAGAGCCCCAAGGTTCAACTTGAGGGGTTTAGGCCAACCTTTTTCAAAAGGGAAAACTGCAGTTGGGCCATCTGCCATATTACAGATGCAGCCAGCCCGCCCATGGCAATCTGAATTTAGGGAGTGTGGCTAGCATAAGGCAGGCTAGAGGGTTAGGCCAAGAGTGTCCTACTGGCCACAGGAGCCCCCATGTGACCAGAACCTGGAGATGTGAGCCTTCACAAGTAGCATAGCCTTGACCATTTGAGAGGCAGCAAAGTGGTGCCATTGGTGCACCTAGGTAGCACACTGGATCAGAGTGTCAGAAATATTCACCTCCCTAAATTCCAGTCTGGTCTCAGACACTAAGTATCTGGGTCTCCTTGGGACTGAGATGAGTTAGACCAGGCTGGGGCCTTTCATTTATTGATTGATTGATTGATTGATTGATTACAGGTAGCATTTTTATTATTATTATTTTTAAAAATATTTTATTTTATCATTTCCAAGCATTATTCATTAAAGACAAAGATCATTTTCTTTTCCTCCCCCCCACCCCCCGTAGCCGACGCGTGATTCCACTGGGCATTACATGTGTTCTTGATTCGAACCCATTGCTATGTTGTTAATATTTGCATTAGGGTTTCCTTTAGAGTCTCTCCTCTGTCATGTCCCCTCAACCGCTGTAGTCAGGCAGTTGCTTTTCCTCAGTGTTTCTACTCCCACAGTTTATCCTCTGCTTATGAATAGTATTTTTTCTCCTAGATCCCTGCAGACTGTTCAGGGACATTGTAAAGCCATTAATGGAGAAGTCAATTACGTTTGATTGTACCACAATGTATCAGTCTCTGTGTACAATGTTCTCCTGGTTCTGCTCCTCTCGCTCTACATCACTTCTTGGAGGTCGTTCCAGTCTCCATGGAATTCCTCCACTTTATTATTCCTTTTTGCACAATAGTATTCCATCACCAACAGATACCACAATTTGTTCAGCCATTCCCCAATTGATGGGCATCCCCTCGTTTTCCAGTTTTTGGCCACCACAAAGAGTGCAGCTATGAATATTTTTGTACAAGTCTTTGTGTCCATTATCTCTTTGGGGTACAGACCCAGCAGTGCTATGGCTGGATCAAAGGGTAGATATTCTTTTGTCGCCCTTTGTGTATAGTTCCAAATTGCCCTCCAGAATGGTTGTATCAGTTCACAACTCCACAGGTAGCATTTTTTAAAAAGTTTATTTTATTGATTAATTTAGAATATTTTTCCATGGTTACATGATTCATATTCTTTCCCTCCCCTCCTCCCACCCCTCCCATAGCCAACAAATAATTCCACTGGGTTTTACATGTGTCATTGATTTCCATATTATTAATATTTGCACTTAGAGTCTACATCCCCAATCATATCCCCATCGACCCATGTGATCAAGCAGTTGTTTTTCTTATGTGTTTCCACTCCCACAGTCCTTTCTCTGGATGTGGATAGCATCTTTCTCATAAGTCCCTCAGAATTATCCTGGATCATTATATTGCTGCTAGTAGAGAAGTCTATTACATTCAATTGTGCCACAGTGTATCCGTCTCTGTGTACAATGTTCTTCTGGTTCTGCTCCTCTCACTTTGCATCACTTCCTGGAGGTTATTCCAGTTCCCATGGAATTCCTCCACTTTATTATTCCTTTGGGCACAACAGTATTCCATCACCAACATATACCACAATTTGTTCAGCCATTCCCCAATTGAAGGGCATCCCCTCATTTTCCAATTTTTTTTTGCCACTACAAAGAGCACAGCTATGAATATTCTTGTACAAGTCTTTTTCCTCTTGATCTCTTTGGGGTGTAAACCCAGCAGTGGTATGGCTGGATCAAAGGGCAGACAGTCTTTTAGCGCCCTTTATGCATAGTTCCAAATTGCCTTCCAGAATGGTTGGGTCAATTCACAAATCTACCAGCAATGCATTAATGTCCCAATTTTGCCACATCCCCTCCAACATTTATTAATTTCCTTTGCTGTCATATTAGCCAGTCTGCTAGGTTTGAAGTGGTATCTCAGAGTTGTTTTGATTTGCATTTCTTTTATTATAAGAGATTTAGAACACTTTCATGTACTTATTGATAGTTTTGATTTCTTTATCTGAAAATTGCCTATTCATGTCCCTTGCCCATTTATCAATTGGGGAATGGCTTGATGTTTTTGTACAATTGATTTAAATTTATTTTTTATATTGCAATTTTATTTTAATCGCACAAATGAAAAGTTAGCATGTAGGAAATTTAAATGACACAGTATGGTAAAAATAGCAGAGAATTAACTGAAAAATAAAATCTAAAAAGGAGGTACACCTAAAGCATGAAAATTCAACATTCATTAGTGTTTCATCTTCAGTTTTGACTGACACTTGATGCGGGAAAAAAATTTTTTAAACAACAAACTTTTAAATCATGATGACTCTTCTGAAGAGATTTCAGCACCAGCACTAAGATTTGTACATTCAGTTTGTTTGCGATTGACTTGTTAGCCATTTACAGAGTGTATAGTACAGATTTGTCACAGATCAGATCACAGTGTTGAGGAAAGCAGTACATTCCTGGAATTAGAAAGGATCCCCTAAACTGTTCTCAGCCTAAGATATCCAATTTACGAAAGCACAAAAACTGTAATATTCTGATTTTAAGGACATAATTTTTAACAATAAGGAAAATAACCTTAGCTTCTATTTCTTACTTTACTGAAAATCTCTGGCAATGACATAACTGTCAGTATGACAGCAAATGTTTACAGTAAACCTTAATTCAATATACAATACACAATTTAGATCCTTATAAATTTGAGTAATTAGACCTTTGTCAGAGTTTTTTGTTATAAAGATTTTTTCTCCAATTTGTTGCTTCCTTTCTAATTTTGGTTGCATTGGTTTTGTTTGAACAAAACCTTTTTAATTTAATGTAATCAAAATGATTCATTTTCCATTTTGTAATATTCTCTATCTCTTGCTTGGTCTTAAAATCTTTCCTTTCCCATAGATCTGACAGGTAGGTATACTATTCTATGTTCACCTAATTAACTTATAGTTTCCTTCTTTATATTTAAGTCATTTACCCATCTTATGAATTTATCTTGGTGTAGGGTGTGAGATGTTGATCTAAACCTAATCTCTCCCACACTGTCTTCCAATTTTCCCAGCAGTTTTTATCAAATAGTGGATTTTGGTCCCAAGCCGGGATCTTTGGGTTTATCATAGACAGTCTTGCTGAGGTCACTTACCCCAAGTCTATTCCACTGATCCTCCCTCCTGTCTCTTAGCCAGTACCATGTTGTTTTGATGACCACTGCTTTATAGTACATTTTGAGATTTGGAACTGCTAGGAAGGGGTCTTTTATTTTTTATTTTTTTAAAAACCCTTACCTTCCGTCTTGGAGTCAATACTGTGTATTGGTTTAAGGTTTATTCCATCTTGGAGTCAATACTGTATATTGGCTCCAAGGCAGAAGAGCAGTGAGGGCTAGGCAATGGGGGTCAAGTGACTTGTCCAGGGTCACCCAGCTAGGAAGTCTCTGAGGCCAGATTTGAACCCAGGACCTCCCGTCTCTAGGCCCGACTCTCAATCCACTGAGCCACCCAGCTGCCCCCAGGAAGGGGCCTTTTAAAGAGAAAGAAACCTAGGCTTGGGAGTGGAGGTAGCCAGGCATTGGAGATAACTGAACCTCACATCCAGTTGCCCTGAGATTGGGGCAGGTCTGACCTCTGTAAGGACCAGAAGGGTACCTGGAGAAGGGGATCCCAGGGGGTGGTTTCTACGTCATATAGCCAAGAACTGCTAGGCCTCATGCAGACAGCAGGAGGCTTTGGGTCAAAGGCAGTGACTCCCCATTCCTGTTATTAGTCCAACTCATCAAGACCCAATGCACAAGAGAGTGAGAGGTATTTGGGGAAGAATGTCGAGGGGGGCGTCCAGTCCTTTCCTTCTACTCCCTTTGTCACCTGCAGTGTTTAACCCCAGCAGAGCAGTGACATTGCTGGGGAAGCAAGCAGGACCCAAGGCTCAATGAAATAGTAAAGGTGGCAAGCAGTAGGCAAGGCGGACAGCTGGCATGCTCTCACCTCAGATTCCGAAGGGTTTAGACCAGCCTTGGGAGGGGTCCGAGAATGAAACCTAGGCTACCCAGGACTGACTTGAGGCTGGGGAGCCATTTTTCCTTTCTCTTATTTCCTCCTGCCCAAGGTGGTTTTGTTTTACTTTAGAGGAAGTAGGAACAAAGCCCCGAGTTTGCCAGATGCTTCCCTTCTTTCCAGAGGAATGAGTAATGTGCACGGCAAAGAGCCCACCAGTCAGTTCATTAGGCTTCGACACAGTCTCCAGTGTTCAGGCTTTGCGCAGCTAATGGCTTCCAGAAGAGTTCTGTTTGGGGAAAGGCTTTCTCAGCCTCTCCTGAGAGGCATTAGTTTTCCTAATGACATCATGGGCTTGTGGATCCAAACTCAGGAAAGACCTAGGAATAAAAGGCCTTTTTAGACAGCGGACCTGCTGTTCCTTTCATCCTAGTGTTCATGGCAGGGCTGCAGGAGCCGCCAATAAATAAGTGTAGCAGAGGAGTGATTCTCTGTGAGCTTGGCCAGCCTGGCACATCATAGACATTAATAAGTGAGTGGTGACTGAATGATTGCCATCCCTAAGACCATTGGCATTACTGTGGCTTACCTGGGAGACATTCTCCAGGGGTACACTGGGTTCTGTCTCATTCTGTTCAGTCTGGCACCGAGTCAAGGGGAAGCATTGTCTGGTGGCTGGAGAATGGATTGTGATAGCGGAGGCATCCCTACCTCTTGATTGGAGGCCATGATCAGAAAGGATAGGGGACAGCTGAGTGGCTCAGTGGATTGAGAGCCAGGCTCAGAGCCAGGGGATCCTGGGTTCAAATCTGGTCTCAGACACTAGCTAGCTATGTGACCCTGGACAAGTCACTTAACCCCCATTGCCTAGCCCTTACTGCTCTTCTGCCTTAGAACCAATACACAGTAGTGATTCTAAGATGGAAGGTGAGGGCTTAAAAAAAAGAAAGAATAGAAAGGCTTCGTGAGGTACGGAAGGAGACCTGAAGGAAAGAGTCAGTGTAGCACTGGCCAAGAGTGAGAAGCCCAGGGTCTTTGGGACTCCTTCCAGGATGGAATGGCAGAAATTTCCCTGGCAGCCTCCAGGTGCACCTCTAGGGCGCAGGAGTTCCGTTCAGGCTGAGACCCCTTCCCAAGGCTTGCCGGGGAGCCTCCTGCCCCAGATTCTGTCCAGCTTACCTTCCCCTTGGCTCCCTGTGGGAGCTGAGAGCAAGGAGCCTACAAGCCCAAGTTCATGGTGGGTCAGTGGCACAATTTCCATAGGCTACACCTGAATTTCCTGGAAATGCCCAGTGACTAAGGAGAGAGAAGGATGGGGGTGAGAACTTGGCAGTGGCTTTAGCAGAAAGCAGTTTGAATGGAGGAAGCTCCTAATGGACAGGGCTTATGGGAGCTAATGGCTGAACTGAGAGGAAGCCAGGGCCCGTCTGGGCAGTCTCCTGGAACAGAGGAAGGAAGGTCCCAAAAGCCTCCGGTGCACCAACCTGGGCAAACAGAGTGTCAGGAGCAAGGTTGGTGCAGGAGAGAATAAACTCACATGGTGAGTTTAGTGGGCTCACGTGCACATCCCCCATAGCAAGTGCTAGAATTGGTTCTGCTGTGTTGGCAGAGTTCTCAAGGGTCTATTCTTGGGACTAGGGGTTCCTTAGGGGCTCCTGGGAGAGGAGGATTGGGGACTTAGGGAATCAGTACTTAAGGCTTCTTAAGCAAGTGCCTGAGGCTTGAGGAAAGTTGGGGATTCTGAGTGGGAGATAAGGAGGTCATGCAGTTCAGGTATAGGGGCACAGCCTGGGCAAAGATACAGAGGCAGGAGATAAAATGACCAAAGAACAGCAAGTAGACCAACTTTACTGGGCCTCAAAGTGCATGAGGGGCATCATGGTAAATAGTCCTAGAAAAGTAGACCGCAGCCGTATTGTACAAGGTTTTCAAGTCCAAATAGAGCAGTCCAGCTGTTTCTTTTGGTAGAGATCTAGTGAAATGAGAGGCAGTCTCTAATCTTTGGAAGACCCTTTGACTCACTTCTTGTTTTGACTTTTGGTTAGTCTATGGATTTATCAAGGTTTTATTGCTGCTGTTCATAACCTTTGATCACTTAGTTATTGGGTAATGTAATAGTCTTTGATCTTCTTTAGGGATAGGAGCTAGACCTGGAATTTCTTTCATTTGGGACCTCCCAGATGAGGAAATTCCCTCAACCAGGGCAAGTTTGGCACCTTCTGTGCAACAATAGTCTTAGAAAGTAGCCTGAGGCCAGTGAGAGATTAAGTGATTTTTCCAGGGCCACACAGTATGTATCAGAAGTAGCACTTGAACTTGGGTCTTCATGGCTCTCTACCTCTTATACAATGTTGCCTCTCTTGACCTCATAAGTATCTGTCAATTCCATATGTATGTGTATATGTATTTATTTTTAAAAGGAAAACAGAGGTTAAGTGACTTGCCCAGGGTCACACAGCTAGGAAATATCTGAGGCTGGATTTGAACTCATGTCTTCCTGATTCTAGGCCCAATACTTTACCTATTGTACCATCTATCTGCCTCTAACTACCTATATATCTTGGCTATCAGACCTCTGTGAGAGATATTTTTAATTGAAAATTTTTATTTAATTAATTAATTTAGAATATTTTTCCATGGTTACATGATTCACATTCTTTCCCTCCCCTCCTTCCACCCCCACTTCTGTAGCAAACAAGCAATTCCACTGGGTTTTACATTTGTCAGTGATCAAGACCTATTTCCATATTATCAATATTTGCACTGGGGTGATCGCTTAGAGTCTACATCCCCAGTCATAGCCCCACTGACCCATGTGATCAAGCAATTTTTTTTTATGTGTTTTCACTCCCACAGTTCTTTCTCTGGATGTGGATAGGGTTCTTTCTCATAAGTCCCTCAGAATTGTCCTGGATCATTATATTGCTGCTAGTAGAGAAGTCTGTTACATTTGATTGTGCCACAGTGTATCAGTCTCTGTGTACAATGTTCTTCTGGTTCTGCTCCTCTCACTCTGCATCAATTCCTGGAGGTTGTACCAGTTCACATGGAATTCCTCCACTTTGTTATTCCTTTGAGCACAATAGTATTCCATCACCAACATATACCGCAATTTGTTCAGCCATTCCCCCATTGAAGGGCATCCCCTCATTTTCCAATTTTTGGCCACCACAAAGAGCATAGCTATGAATATTCTTGTACAAGTCTTTTTCCTTATTATCTCTTTGGGGAACAAACCCAGCAGTGCTATAGCTGGATCAAAGGGCAGACAGTCTTTCAGCACCCTTTGGGCATAGTTTCAGCCTTCCAGAATGGTTGGATCAATTACAACTCCACCAGCAATGCAGTAATGTTTCAATTTTGCCACGTCCCCTGTGAGAGATACTTTGTATGAAAAATTTTCCCATTCAGATTTCTCTTCCCATTCTAGTTCTATTGATGTTGTTTGTGTAAAAGCTATTTACTTTTGTGTAATCAAATTCATCTTTCTTGGAGGTGATCTCCTCTGTCTCTTGTTAGATTACACATTTCCCCCTAACCTGGCCCTACAGAGATGGGGATTAGTTCATGGGAACCTGGAAGAGAATAGGAAGAATGGCTGTGATTTTGACCTCCTGGGTAGGGTGGGGTGCGTGTGGCCCCATTCCACTCTGCCCTACCTGATGCTGGCATTTTTTATGTAAGCATCTCTCTAGACCAGAGGCAAAGGCAGGGGTGTGTGTGTGTGTGTGTGTGTGTCAGGGCCAGGTCTCCTCTGCACTTCCTACCCTGCACAGTTGGCTGACTTTCAGTGGATGTCATTTAGTCAATAGGAGAACGGCTGGGCCCACTACATCTTCCCTGGGCTCTGCCTGGTGCTGCCCAGTGCCACTGCTTAAACCCCTGGGCATAATGGCCATTGGGGTAGGCAAAAGGTAGTCCCCATAGCCTCTGAGGACGCTTCAATCCCTTCAGATCCCAAGACTTGCTCTATGGCAGCTATATCATGGAAAAAGAAAGCAATGCTGTGATTGACTGTTGGGACATCATGGGACAGAGGAGGAAAATGAAATTGTGAAAAACCAAATAGGCTGGGAATTGGCAAGCTGGCTTCCCATCCTTGCTTTGCTGCTACCTGGCTCAGTGATTTGGGCAGTCATTTAATGTCTCTGCCTCAGTTTCCCCAACCATCAAATAAGGTTTAACAAAGAATGTTGGCCTGGCCTGACTCACCAGCATATGCCAGAACGGAATAAGATCTGAGATGTGAAAGGCATTTGGAAGAGAGCAACCATAGGATGTATTATTAGAACAGCCTCTGAAGCCACTTGAAAGAGAGTGCTCTCTGGGAAGTTTTGTGACATTTCCAAAGCAGCCTTGGTGGGGAGGGAGTTGCAGGCATGAAATTGTCACACTTTGGGAAGGAAACTGGAATGACCCTGACATGGGCAATAGCACAGCTGCTATGAGATGAATAGAACCTGCTCCAGGAAGCCTTGAGTTCTGCCTTCATTATTTTCCTGGGGTTTGGGGCACAAGGGACTAGTTTCCAATTTTCACTTATTCATCTTTGTCTCTCTTGCTTATGGGAAGCTGGGGTGGTAACTGTCCCAAAATGGCCCAGTCAGGCTATATTGCAGCCCCTTGGGCCTCTGCGCTATGCCATGGTGGGCCAAGAGGCCTTTGGGACTTCTCTAGCTCCCCCAGATGGCCTGATTGAGGTACACAGCCAGTGGTTCCAGAGCTGTGGGCCGAGTCTCTCGCCTCGGCTTCCTCTTCTCCTCAGAGGTAAAACAGTCTGCTGTCCCTTCCTCCTTCCTGACCTGCTTAAGCAGCTCCGTGTCTCTGTCCCTTGTCAGGGTATACTGCCCAAGGAGAGACTACCCTGAGCTAGAGGAGAGGCAGAGAAAGGGAGCTAGGTCTTTGGAGAAAAGTAACTTCAGTGAGGTCAAAGCATTCCTTAGGAGATTGAGGGAAGCCCCAGAGATGAACTTGGAATGAATTCCTGGACTTTTCCCAGGCCAATGGGTATTCACGTTGGCAGAGGAGGCTGCTACCAAGGTTGATACCAGGCGTTACATAGCCAGACAAAGCCCAGGGCTCAAACGTCCTTGCTTCGCTTACTTCAGGTCCAAGAAATGGCTGGGGACAGAAACTGATAGGCTGGAAGGTGGAACAAAAAGCTCACCACCCTGAGTTTCATTTAGACTTTTGGAAGCATTTCCTAAAAGCTCGTTGGTTTGAGTACATTTGTACTGTGGCGTTTGGTGTGGCTTGGTTTGCCCTTCCTATCTTGTGTCCTCTGGATGTCCATCTGTTTGATGGTCACTGTCGTTGCTTATCAGCCCTTCAAGGGTAGAGCCATTCCCAGGAGTCAGTGATTTATTCTGGTGATAGGGATCAAGAAACCAGTGGCAGATGCCTTCCTTGTGTTCCATTCCAGGGCCACCTGCCATTTGCGGTTGTTGGCAGCACAGAAGAACTGAAGATTGGCAACAAGATGGTGAAGGCACGGCAGTACCCATGGGGCACCGTGCAGGGTGAGTGAGGGAGTCCATAGGGCAGTACCAAGGGGTACTTTCCTTCTCCATCCCTTGTCACCAAGTCATAGCACTCCTATTCATCCTGGCTGCCCAGTCCCCTTCCAGTTGGTGCCTCAGAGAGGCAGGAAGGGAGCAGCCAGCAGCTTGAATTTTCTGGTGAAATTAGGATTTCTTTCTCCTTTGAGAAATCTCCCCAAAATGCCCCAGTCCACTCACTTCTCTGTCTCGGTAAGCGGAGTCTAGTGAGCAGGACTGAAAATCTATTGCTTGAGGACTCTGCTGCCTGCTCTTACCTGGAGATAGGGACAATTCAGGAGACCAGGTGAGTAGGGACTGAGTCTCGAGCAGAAGCTTATAGATGGGTCTCAAGGATTCCATGGACGTGGACAGGGAAAGAGTCACATCCTTATTTTCACTAATCTCTAACTGAAAACCCGCCATTTCCTTCAGCCACGGGAAAACACGATTCTGAGGAGTCCATGGGCTTCGTCAGACTCGGGCCGAAGGGGTCCGTGACATGACAAAGACCATGCCCTGGAAGTTGCCCATTCTGCCTCAGCTCCCCTTGTTTCCCTACGATTGCTTTCTTGATCCTCAGAATGGGGTTGGCAAAAGGCCTGGATAGATGACAGTCCAGGCTAGTTGGCTTTTGCTGGATCACTTACTAAACAGTGTAGATTTTGTGGCTTCGACTTTTCATTACAATTTTTCATATTAAAAAGTTGCCATTGTGAAGTCAGCTCTTGAGGGTCTGAAGAGCCTCAGCCTCCCTCCTAGAGGACATGACCCCTGAGCGCTCTCCTGGCTCTGCTGGGCTCCACTTGTACAGTGTGAATGGCATCTACTGGAATACAGATGGGGCTTGCTCTCAACCATCCAGGGTCCTAGTGAGACTCACTAACACACATTCCATTGATTTCCATCATGGCATCCTCCTTCTTCCGAACTGGGGCACGCTAACTGCAGTTGAGAACGAGGCCCACTGCGATTTCGTGAAGCTTCGGGAGATGCTGATTCGTGTCAACATGGAGGACCTCCGGGAGCAGACCCATAGCCGGCACTATGAGCTCTACCGGCGCTGCAAACTGGAGGAGATGGGCTTCCAGGACACCGACCCTGACAACAAGCCTTTCAGGTACCTGCAGCAGTGATGAGGAAGGCTTTGGGCCCATTCGTGAAGCTTGCTGGGAAGGGGAAGGAGCTAAGGCCACTGTGAGAATGAGGAGAGTAGAGAATTCCAGGAAGATGTGCATGCAGAGACCCTACCAGTGTTTATGCCTTGGCTACCACCAGAGGGCGCCAAATGAGCTGTATTGTACTCTACTTCATTAGCTTTCCAGAAGGCTGGCTTTATAAACTGAGGTTTGGGGCTTTTTTGTGTTATAGACCCCCCCCCCTCTTTTTACAGAGGAGTAAACTGAGGCCAAGGGAGATGAGTTACATCTAAGATCCTATGTTTAGAGCTAGAAGAAGGGGTTTGCTGGGAAACGTTTAATAGATTCTCTGGGGGAGGGGGACTGTAGAGGACACATTTTAAAGTTTAATCTGCATTATGAACATTTTTCCATCACTTTCTGAAATCTGGAGCAGTGGCGTCAAACTCCAACAGAGGTGGCGCTCTCTTGTCTATACAGACGGATCCCTGCCCACCACCCCTACCCCCATATCGACCTAGTTTTAAAATGCAATGTTATCCTTGCTTCAATGTGTTTTCATTGATTTCATTCAATATTTCCCATTTACACTTGAATATGGTTCGGGCTGCACTGGAGGTGGGGGGAGGGCAGGGATGTTGGGGTCTAGGAGAAGCAATCAATAAGCCCATAAACCAACACCTGATTTGTAGCATTTGGCAATTGCTGAGGTATAAATGCTCACAGTGAGAGTTTAATATCTGACTCTCAGAGCCAGTTTGAGGCTGTCTGGAAGGGACCTCAGAGACCATCTAACCCACCCTCTTCATTATACAGAAGAGGAAACTGAGGCCCAAAGTTGAAAACTATCTTATAACAACCTTTGATTTCTTACAGGGGAATAAAAAGCCTTTCCAGGATTATTGAGCAGGTTGAGGAAATATTTTGTGGGACAGGGGAACATGTAAGACCTCCTAGCTCGAAGATAAAGATGATTTAGGTCCCTAATAGTGTGGATAGGTGGGGATCAGAAGGGCCTGGGATCTTGATGCTTCCTTGGCCCTAACGCCATCCTAGAATGCCCGTGCTCAGGTAGGCTGTCTGGGTCTGATGCAGTGTTTCAGTCACCTGAAACAGGAACAGGAATACGTCAGAACCTCCGAGGAGCCAGTTACAACCAGGGATTGAAGCTATTTGGAGGAATGGGAGGATAAGCTGGTCTTGTCTCTAGTTTGCAGGAGACTTATGAAGCCAAGAGGAATGAGTTCCTGGGAGAGCTACAGAGAAAAGAGGAGGAAATGAGGCAGATGTTTGTTCAGAGAGTCAAAGAAAAAGAAGCAGAGCTCAAAGAAGCTGAGAAAGAGGTAAGTTGAGGCATAGCCTATTTCTTCTCTAGTGGAAAAGGAAAGGAAAAAGCCAGGGCCTGAGAAACTGATGAAATCCTCTCATCTGTACAGAACATAGAGGACAGAAGCTGCTATCCAGCACACATACTTTTTGCCTGGATGGACAAGACTAACAGCTAATTGGGCCCTCAGCCCTCAAGGCACAGGCAGGCCTGGCTATACCCTGAACCAGTCTTCTCTCAGTTTTGAAAGGTCAAAGTCCTGATGTGGTCTCACACGGGGACAGTCTTAGCCTTTTGTGTGCTCTGGGCCCCTTGGGCAGACTAGTGAAGCCTCTGGATCCTTCTTAGAGTCTTTTTTTAATAACCCTTACCTTCTGTCTTGGAGTCAATACTGTCTATTGGCTCCAAGGCAGAAGAGTGTTAAGGGCTAGGCAATGGGGGTCAAGTGACTTGCCCAGGGTCACACAGTCAGGAAGTGTCTGAGGTCACATTTGAACCCAGGACCTCCCATCTCTGGGCCTGGCTCTCAATCCACTGAGCTACCCAGCTGCCCCCTCCTTCTTAGAGTCTTGTTTTCAAGTGCATAAGATGAAATACAGAGGATTACAGAGGAAACCAATTATCTCAAAAGAGAGTTATCAAAACTTTTTTATAAATAGGTTCATGGACCCTGGGTTGAGAACCTTCTTCCTCTTTTGGTGAGACCAAGAACAAAGAAGTAGCTACTTTCTAGATGTTCTGTCCAATCCTCTTAAGCTTTTCATTCCATAGAATTTCAGTTTTGGTCTTTTTATCCCCAGCACATTGCCTTATTAGGAACTGGGGGCATTCATCTTTCAAATTGTTAATAGTTCCTGATTCTACTTTTGGAAGCTGGTCTTTTCTAGAGATAGTCACTGGACCGGGGATCACACTGGCATAGGAATCCCCTTGATGAGAAAACTCCTTTGACCAAATCAGATTGGCACCTTCTCTACAATTTCTAGTCCTAGAGACTCACCCTGGGCACTGACAGGTTAAGCAATTTGCCCAGGGTCACACAGAGGCAAGACTTGAACCCTGGTCTTCCTGTGGATCCAAAATCAGCTGTCTCTCTTACAGGCGAGGTAGTGAACTTTCAGCTGGTGTCCACATCCTGACCAGCAACACTCCTGAGCTGAGAGGGAAGGGAACCACATTAGAATGTAACTGGGGAGCAGCTAGGTAGGATAGTGGATAGAGAGCCAGGCCTAGAGATGGGAGGATCTGGGCTCAAAACTGACCTCAGATACTCCCTAGCTGTGTGACCCTGGGCAAGTCACTTAACTCCAATTGCCTAGCCCCTTGCTGCTCTTTTGTCTTGGAATTGATACTAAGATAGAAGGTAAGATTTTTTAAAAGAATAAAATTGGGAACTATTTAACAAAATAAATAAAAATACACTTGAACATAGTGTTAAGATGTGGTTTTCTAAACTGGTGTGCACTGGCAGGGACTGTTATGGTCCCCTTTTCTATTTGCGTTTGACCCAACTTCCCTGCTGCCTTTTGGCATTACAGATTTGTAGCAGTTCCCTAAATACAGTAATCCTCCTTCATCCATGTTCAGTGCCTGCGTGCAGCAAGGTGCTGGGTAGTCATGCCCTGGTTCTTGTGCTTTCGTTTTCCTTTTTGTGAATGGAAATACATGAAAAATATATTTTATTTATTTTGTTAAATATTTCCTAATTACATGGAAACACTTTTTATCATTCATTTTACAAAAGATGTAGAGTTCCAAATCTTTGCCTTCCCTCTTGCCCCTTTCCTGCCCCTTAGAAGTCAACCGATGTGATAATTGATTATATATGTGGAATCATGTAAAACATTTCCATCTCATCTGTGTTGTAAAAGGAAGTACGTATGCGAGCGAGAAAGATAAAACAGTAATTTGGTAAAAAGTATGTTTCCATCTGCACCCAAAGCTCATGAGCTCTCTCTCGGAAGGTACGTTGCATTTTTCATGATAGGATCTTTGGAATTATCTTGGATCTTTGTCTTGATGAGATTAGCTAAGTCTTTCACAGTTGATTATTATTACACTACATTACTGGACTATTTGTGCTTTCATTTTCACTTTTTTTCCCTTTCACTAACCCGTTTTTGATTGGGGGATGAGGAGAGGGGCAGGAGCCCAGAGAGCCTCTCTCTCTCTCTCTCTCTCTCTCTCTCTCTCTCTCTCTCTGTCTCCCTCTCCCCCCTCTCTCTCCCTCCCCTCTCTCTCCCTCTCCCCCCTCTCTCTCCCTCCCCTCTCTCTCTCTCCCCCCTCTCTCCCTCTCTCTCTCCCCCTCTCCCCCTCTCCCCTCCTCTCTCTTTCCCTTTCCCCTCTGTCTCTCCCTCTGTCTCTCTCTCTCTCTCTCTCTCTCTCTCTCTCTCTCTCTACACACACACACACACACACACACACACACACACACACACACACACACACATATATGGGGGGTCAGCAGGTGTTCAATTCTCTCCCTAGTTTCAACCGGCCATGGTAGACCTTGGAATGTGTGAGACCTGCACATTTGTTTCTCATGCAGTGGACTGGCTCCCTTGTCCTCGGAGCCAGGCTGGCTTTGTTTGGGCAGGTTTTCACCAAATGAAATTGCCTTGCCTCTCGGATCTCCTTCTCTTTTTACAGCTGCATGAGAAATTTGACCGTCTGAAGAAGATACACCAAGAGGAGAAGAAAAAGCTGGAGGACAAAAAGAAGACTCTGGACGAAGAAATGAATGCCTTTAAACAGAGAAAGTCAGCAGCAGAGCTGTCCCAGGGACAGCAGGCAGGGAGCTCCCAGACTCTCAAAAGAGACAAAGAGAAGAAGAAGTAAGTATCTAATTGGGATGTTGGGTGCCCAGACTCATGTATGAAAAGGCCTTGTGGGGGAGTGAGGATAGTGACAGGAGTCTTGGCTATGTAACTCTCCCAGTTCTCTCAGGAAAGTTGGGGCTGCCATCCGGAGCCTAAGTGTTGGGATAGCCTGGCTGCTCCTAGATCTGGAGGGCATGAAGAAATGTGGCCCCAGGGGCTCTGCCTCTCCAAGGACTTGGCCTTGAAAGCAATGATCACTTGGCAGCAAAGAAAGGAAAGCAAAGGAGAGGCGAGAATAGGAGAGAGGAAGCTGGGAGAAAAACCAGGGCCACAAGAAGAGGCACAAGGCAGAGAGAGGGAGTGTGGGAAAGAGAAGGCAGGCGGAAATGGGAACCACATTGCCTGGGACTGGGGGTGAGCTCAGCTATAGGTCAGCTGGAATTCTTCTGGATCCAGCTTTAGGTTTTGGCCCATGCTTGCTGTTTAACTCAACTCTCAACCAGATGCTGCTATTGCAGCTGGAGGCAACACAGCTTAGCCAAGCAGGCCCTGCAGGCAGGGTCCCTCCTCCATTGCTTCTGCCTCTTGGTGCCCCTCCATAGCTGCTTCCACAGTAGTCCCCTGGGCTGCTGTAGCTTATTTGCCTGGTCTAGAACTTGCCCCCAAGTTGGGAAAGCCTTTTTCAACTTTTAAGAGATTAATTTACCTATTATCAGAGTTGGCAAGCCAGCAAAAGGAGACCCTGAGGGGGCTTCCTTTGCTGACTTCCAGCTGTGTGACACGTCAGCATTTTCAGCCCCTTCTCCCAGAGTCAGAGGAAGGAAGGGAAAGGCACTTTTGACCATGCATATTCAGCCCTGGAGTTGGGGCCATCCAGACAAGGCCTAATGGAATAGAAGAAAGAACTTTAGGCTTAGAACTTTGAGTCCCAGTTCTGCCACTTCCTTGTTGATGTATGCATGCGTGTGTACCTGTCTCTGTGTATGTGACATTGAGCAAGTCATTTCCCCTCTCTCAGCCTCAGTTTCCTCACGTGAAAAGTGGGGATAACTTTATTTGCCTTACCTAACTCCTGGGACAGGGACAAAAGATGAGGGACCCATTGCAAACTGTGCAGTCTTAAGCTACCTAAACTGCTGTTATTCGTACTATTAGCCCTAGTCCTAGGCTAGACGCCCATCTCACTCCCCACCCAGGCGTACAGCAAGGACCCAGCCAGCCTCCTTTCTCCACTTAGCAAAAGACATCAGTGGAGTTTGTACAAGAGGGGATTTCAGTTTCCCAGCTAAGACCCCTCCACCTTGTCTACCCCATTTGGAAGATTTCAGGAGTTTTCTTGTTTTGGGTGATCACTTCAGTAACTATATTTTTTAGTGAATCGGTAACCCAGGGTGGTGAGGAAGCTGTCCCCAATCTGAATCCTTGAAAACTAGCGCCCATGCCATGTGCAATCGGCTTGCATTCTGGAGAAAGCTGCCTTTTCTCATGTACATACGGGCCTGCACACGTATGTACAGGCGTACCCTGTCTGGTGTGGCCAGGTTCTAGAAAACAGTTTTCTAGTTACCCAAGAATTCTGGGGCCTAGCTGTTTCCATAGCTACCTGCATGGGGCCCCCATTGGGGGCCTGTGAATCCTTGGCTTTCCGAGTGTGCCTCGATTCCGCTTCTGGGATTTGTTAGTCTAAATAAGAGAGATCATTGGGACAGGACCTTACTTGTCAGCTAGGAAAAGCCTCCACAGGCCCTCAGCCGCAGTAGCATTCTTTTCACTCTGTGGAGGCAGAACCCAAAGGGCCATTCAGTGCCTGCTCGGGGAGGTGCTCTCCTCCTTCCTTCCAGGCTGGCCTGGGAAGGAGACTGAGAGCATCCAGAAAGGGACAGTTCCTCCTGGCCCTTCAGGGTTTCCCAGAGCTCTCTCGAGTTTCTGGGCCCCCCACCCGGGCCTGAGAACTAGGGAAGCCTTTTGAACCTGGGGGTCCCGAATTTGTTTCATATTCGGATAACTTCAAGAGAGTCGGTTTCCTTTGTCATTCTATGGATTTTGTTGTTTGCACGGAAAAACAGTATTCAGAGAAGGGGTCCAGCTGTGGGCCAGGAGACTGAGAAAGGTTAGGAATCCCTGCTGGAGGGAGACTCTGGGAAGGAGCTAAGGAACGTTTTTTCCCCAATCCTGGCTTGAGTAACAGGAGTCCATCAGGAAAGCTATGAAGGAAAGGTCCTCCCTAAGAGGCCAGAGATGAACCCCTTTCCCACTGCCCTGGGCTACTTTCACCCTTGAAGAATAAGAGCAGCTCCACATGGATATAGTCCTTTATGGGAGATGTGGGCCTTGTGTCAGAACTGGAAGGCAACTTAGAAAATATTTACTCCTATGCTCTCATTTTACAGATGAGAACACCGAGGCTCAGAGAAGGGAAGCAACATGCCTAAGGTCACCCAGCAAGTTAGTGGCAGGGCCAGGCTTATAACCTCATCTGACTCCATTAAATGTGGTTTTTCCCAAAGGACCTTCTTGCCTACCATCCCTTTCCTCTATATGATCTCATCTCTTCAGTTGTCTTGGAAAGTCAGTAATCCCCATTTTTCCAATGGGGAGGCTGAAGCTCAGAGCAGCTGAACTCCTTGTGTGAGATCACATGGCTCCAAAATGAGAGGGCCAGGCCCCTCACCATGGGCTCTGAGCAATGAGCAGAACTGAGGCAGGCTCTTTAGCATCAACATGGCCCTTCCACCACCAGAGAAACTCATGAGCTTGGTAGGGTAGGCTAGCGTGGCAAGGGCTGACTCCTGTGGCTGTGAGGGCTAGTGGTCAGCTTCAGATAAGGTGTGCTTTGAAAGCACACAGAGATATTTGGTTGTTAGATTGGTAGGAGGGCATGTGAACCCAAGCCTCCCTCCATCCCTACCTGTCTCCTCTCTGACCTCTAACCTGCATGATGTATTGATTGCCCCCTACCCTTCCTCACTCCATCTTCATCAGTTCTCACTGTTTTACAGTTAACTCTGCTGTTTGCTGCATGCTGCGTGAGCGCGAGGGCCCTGGTAAGATTCTGTGATTCCTTCATTCAAATAGATGTGGCAGTGGGTTTTGGGGCACTTCCCTCCTCCATTCAAAAATGTGCCACCTCCCTGGTTGTCTCAGGCTCTCTTGGAATGAAGAAGTCGCCTGATGTAGCTACGGATCTGAGCGGGGCTCCCCGGATGCCAGCTGGTATCCTCATGACTGACAAAGATGGGAAATTCACAAAGGGAGCATGTTTAGCCCTTGGCAGCCAGAATGCCAGAGCCTGTCAAGCACCATGTGTAAAAAGCCTCAGGCCACCCGAAAGACAGTGTCAGTTCCATTCAATTCCCATTACTATTATTATTCCCAGCCAGTTCTATACTAGGCACTGGGAGGATACAAGCCTTTCAGAGCTTGGCAAGGGTAGGACCAGGTAGCCTGGGCAGGGAGAAGGCACAAATAATTCTTTCTCTGCTTCCTACCAGCCTTTGGGCGCTTAGCCAACAAGGGAGTGAAATCCTCCAATTCTTAGAAATGTTTGCAATCCGGATTCACTGTTTGGAGTGTAAAGCTAGATATTCTGCAAGGACCCCTCATGCCTTTGATTAATTACAAACTAGAGCAGTCTCCGCCTCAGCCTTTCAGCATGGCCCAGCATCCTCTTGGTGAACAATTCTCCTAGTGCCTGGAGTTCTCCAGCTCCTTTCAAGGGAGGCTTCTCTGGTTAGAACAAGCCTCAAAGGAAGCTAGAAAATAAGCCCTCTTTGGCTCGAAGGCCAAGGAAAACCTGTTCTCTCTCTCTACCCTGGTTAGGGAGTTGGGGGTGGGGGACAGAGAATGCCTGGGATGGAAGGGGATTCCATATTGGGTTTATTAGCACTTGAGAAACCCGTGAACTATGCATTCATCCATTTAATGAACACTCATTGCATTCAGGGTTACGAACTAGACTCTGGATAGTGAGGAAATCTAGAGTAGTTAGGCGATCCAGGACTTGATCAGACAGCAGTAATCATTCTCTCTGCTGCCCTCCAACCTTTTAAAAAAGAGTCAGATAGAGAAACTGTGGCTCTGAGATTCTGTGCAACTTAATCTGATTCTTTCTCCTCTACTGTGTAAGGGGCCAGGAGTCAGGAAAGACCTGGGTTCTAATCCTGGCTGACACTGACAAGCTATGTGACTAACATTTGCTCAGACTCTTCCCCTCTTGGAGCCTCAGTTTTCTGATCTTTAAAATGGGGCTAGTAATGCTTGCAATCCCTATCTCCTAGAGCTATTGAGTACAGAGTGCTTAGTAAGCCTTAAAGCTCTGAAAACATGAGTTATTATTCTTCACAGTTATTGCGTTTATATACATAAACTAAGATATCTGTCCCTAAAACTGCTCAGGACTGGAGTTTAAAAGGCTGGGAAAATTCCTTCACTGACTGATGCAGGGCAGAGGGGGCAGTGAACCCCATTGCAAAGAACTAGGAGACATGGGCTCAGGTTGTGACCTCGTCACTCACTTTCTGGAGGATTTAAGGCAATTCACTGGTCTTCTCTGTGACTCACTGGTTAGATGAAGAAGCATGCCTACTTTGCAACTGGACCTTTGCAACTCAAAGAAAATGAAGCCTGGTTTTGTTTTGAAGCCCTTACCTTCTGTCTTACAAGTGATTTGAAAGCAAGTGGTTCCAAGGCCGAATGGCAATAAGAGCTAGGCATGTGGGTTAAGTGACTCTCCCAGGGACACAGCTAGGAAGTGTCTGATGCCAAATTTGAACCCAGGACCATCATTCTCAGGCTTGGCTCTCAAGTCACCTAGCTTCCCCTTGAAGCCTGTCTTAAAGCTTAAAGCACTCTCTCTCCACACTACTCCTTTGACCGTTCTGGCCGCCAGGGTACTGCAGGAGCTTCTTCAAAGGGCAGAAGGCGAGAGAACTTCAGTTCCCCAGCCTCCTCCCAAAGCACTAGGTGCTAAAAGAGGTGCAGCTCTACCTAAGTCATTTTGAAAGCCCAAACCAATGATGGTGCCATAGAAGAGATCATAAAACCTCCGTCCCTCCTCATAGCAGAGGCAGGAGATTACCATGGCAGAATGGTGTGCTTTCTCAGATCCGATCTCTCCGAAGATGTTTTTGTTTAATTATTTTTGCTACAAGAGAGGGTTTAATGGGGGTGGAGGAGAGGGGGAGAAAAGTCTGTGCTATAAAGAGCACCCAGACATTTAGCTAAGGCCTCCTTATTGTGAAGAGGAGTGGTGAGCTTCAGACACAGGGCTCAGAAAGAAGGGGAAACAATTCTGAGGGGAAATGCTGCTGCTGGCTCATTCTCGGGCTGCTGAGGGCAATGTGTGTGGATGTGAGTGAGGCTTCCCAAGAACCTGTGCTTAGTGACTCCTCAGCCTACATTTGAATCCGTTTATTCATTTGGAAAGTGTCGAATTGTGAGTTTGGATCTCCCAGAGATGGCCTTCCTGGAGGTTCTGGCTCCCCAGAGTCACATTCCACACCCAGTGAGCCATCCCTTCTCTTCCTTTCTCTACAGAGAAGGTTGGAGAATTCTGGGGGTCCGCAGAATACATTTAGCCTCTGCTAACGATCCCCTGAATTTCTGCCTTGGGAAAGACCTGAAAAACCATCTAGATCAACAGATACCTAACAGGAGTGGCCTTTACAGCACCCCCCCACCCCCCATGAGGGAGTGACAGGCAGCCTTGGCTTGAAGATTTCCGATAAAGGGGAACTCCAACTGAACAAATCTAATCTTCACACGATGCCCCTTAGGACACTTGAAAACAGTTAAGGCATCTCCCCTCGCCCGGTCTTCTCTAGGTTAAACATGTTCAATTTTTTTCACTCATTCGCATATAGCCAAGAATGAAGGCCCTACATCCTCTAGTTCATCAGTAGTCTTCGTAAAATGCAGTACCCTGAATGAAACAACATTGTCTTTAGGCTGACTGAGGGCCCAGGAGCTTTCTTGGCTGTATAGCACACTGATAATCCCTACTAAGCTTGCAGTCCACTAACCCTCCCAGATCCTTTTCAACAGAACAAGTGTCTAGCCAAGGGTCCCCTCTCTTGTACCTGTGAAGTTGGTGGGTTTTTTTTTTGATCCAAGCATGAGAATTTCTACTTATTCTTATTAGATTTCATGTTATCTGCTATTAGCCTTTCAAGATCTTTGAAATCCTGCCCATCACCCTATCCCTCCCAGGTTTGTATCATCTGCCAAGATGATGATCTTCTCTGTGCTTTTCTGCTCGTATGCTGATTAGGAACACCATTGTTCACTAGCACAGAGGCCTACTAGCTTTGGGCCCATATCCTTCCATCTTGTCCAAAGGAATAGCACTAAACAGTTTATGTCACGCTGTAGAACACTCTGTCCATTAGAGTCTTTGTTTCTACCAGAAAGAAATTTCTTGCTGATTTTGTATCTCTTAGACCCTTGTCCATGGTCATCCAGGTCAGGTGACCCAAGTTCTTCAAGGGCAGCTGGGGGAGCTCTTCCTGTTCCCTCCTTTAGAAACTCCCTTTTAGCATTTTTCTTCTGGCCCTTCCAGACCAAGGGAATTCTCCTCGGCAGAGAAAACTGAAGCCCCACAAAAAGGAGTTGTGATGTCTTTTCTTCATCATCAGCTATCATCCCCCACCCCTGAGCAGTCATTCTGATCCTTCTTTTTGCCCAGTATAACTTTTAAAACACATTCACAGGGGGTGGCTAGGTATCTCAGTGGATTGAGAGCCAGGCCTAGAGATGGGAGGTCCTGGGTTCAAATTTGGCCTCAGACACTTCCTAGTTGTGTGACCCTGGGCAAGTCACTTGACCCCCATTGCCTAGCCCTTACCACTCTTCAGCCTTAGAATTAATACCCAGTATTGATTCCAAGAGGGAAGGTGAGGATTTAAAAAAAAAACCACCAAACCCACATACACAGCCCTCTTTATTATTCTTAACTTTTCTTGCCATCCTCATCTCAGTGTGTGGCTTAGCCTTCCTGACACTGTTTCAGCAGGACTGTGTAAGGCTTTTGAATTCACTCTCCATTTTCTCCCCTTGCTTCTATCATTAGTACATGAGATTGTAAAACTCAGGTTGGGCGGCAAATTCTCTCTGCATCCAGTGGTCCCTCTTCCAATGAAGTGGCAGCCCACCAGCTGTGGCCCAAGCAGCTTAAAATGTCATTTGGAAATAGTTAACAAAATACAGAAAGCTACAGTAGAACACAGAGAATGTGAATATGTGGTTTTCTAAGTCAGCAGGGATCCTTCTATGTGGTTTAGTGGTCCCTGTTTTGATATGAGTATGGCATCAGTGATGGAGACAGCTCCCCCTTTTCCTCATCAGAATCATTTCTCTTTGGGTCTTCAGAATTTCATTTTGGAGAACTTCCCATCCTTCTCGGGAGGGCTGCTCCTGTAGATTGGAAGCGTTGGGGTCCTGCCTATCTTTGTTCTCACTGCTTTATAATTTTCTTTCAGCAAATTGAGGATGGGTCACATTCTGTTACAAACTCTAGCGTGGGGCGGGGGGTGGGGACACTTCTCTCCCAGAATTCCCATCATTTCCACCCCACAAACTGTTCCTTTCAGTTGGTGAGACCCAGATCAAGAAGAGAATTTGCCTTTGTTGCTCCCTTGCCCTTTGAAAGCATGAAACAATTGAATGGGCAAATCAGGAAATTGTGGGAGAATGTCATTTAGCTGTCCTGGTCATTTCTCAGTCTCTTTCCTAGCCTAATTCTGGGTCCTGCTTGTGACTCATCTCCTAAATTCACCTAGTTCTTTCTTTGTCTAGGCGGCCTGTAGTCTAGATTCGGATACTAATATCACTTCTCTTTCTGCCTCGGTTTCTCGTAATCCCAGTGCTCTCCACCATCCTTCTCCAACTCAGGGTACTGGCTTTCATCATGACTCTATCTTCATAATATACAATGCTACTTTGCCTCACCTTTACCTATCCTAATTCTTTTAGATAAAGTCTACCCTTCCAGAGCCACCATATTCCTAGTATGGCTCTCATTCTAGCTACCAATCTCTGTGACATCAAATTGGCTCCTTAAATCAGACTATCTAGTCCATCTTGCAAAACTCCAGTTTTCCTTTCCAAGTCTTTCTATCTCTGCCTTGATTCGGTTGTTCCTATACTTAAACATGGTCCCCAATTTTAATGAAAAATTAAAAAACCCATCACCTGCGTTCCTTTGGCCTCCCTTCTCTTACTAAAGACTTTTTAGGTTCCTTCTGGTGGTGTCATTGGTGCCCATTTGAATCACCAGAGGTGGGTAGTAGTCATCCAGTTCAACAAGTCTTGGGAAGCTCTCCATCAGGTCTTGGATGCCCACCCCAGGAAGACAACAAAGCCTTCCTTATTGCTATCAGCCAGCAGAGTGTCACTAATCATCCATCTCCCAGAAGGCTGCCTCCTATCATTTTCCGCCCAGCTCTTGCTAGGCACCTGGCAAAGGTTTAAATTTGGCGGTTCCTGGTGATGACCACTGTCTTCCACCTTGTGATGTGACTGTCCTGCCCTCAACCTACAGACCAGAGCCAAGACAGTTCTTGTCTGCCCCAGGCTAAGATTAAGAACTGTGTCTCCAGGTCTTGCCCTCCACTGAGTCACAAAAGCAGTCCCTCCATTTTTTCATGGCCTTGACACAACACGTGCAGAAAAATGTTCACCAGTGTCTAATCCTACCACATGTCCCCCCTGAGAAGGCTACCTACCTCACCTCCCCCTACTTCTGTCTTGGCTCCCGACTCACCTGCCTAATATAATCATTTTCTAGCTTGCTTATTCACTAGGGACCACAAATTTGACATTTTTCACCGCTTTGGGTAAATTCATTCATCTCCTAATTAACCCGAGTCCCTCACCCTTTCTTAGTCCTGAGCTCCTCTTGGTGAGTGTCCCATCACTACTCTTGTGAAATAGCCATCACCGTGACCCTTCACTATCACAAGTGTCCTCACGTTCTCATTGTGAGGCCGGGCACAATGCCAAGCCAAGTCCCTCTGGTGCTTTCAATAATGACCCTCCTTGCCTGACAGGCCAAATTCCAGGCGTCAGCAGGCCATGTTATCACAGATAGAAAGGTCTCCAGTGTCTCTGGTCACCCTATTTCTCTGGATTGCAGGTTGAAAGTTGGGTTGGTATAAACCTCTCTGCAAGTTTGCCTCGAGAGCAGGGAATTTATGGACCCCAAAGCACTTCCCTCCTCAAGTGGTGGGAGGAGTAGAAACACAGCTTTCTCTTCTATGATCCCCAAAGGGGATGTTGTTATACTCCTCTGGAGCCCAGAGGGAGAGCCAGGCTGTATGTTATCACAGTAACAGGCATAGTGACATGATTTGCCTCTTTGGAGATGCTCAAGCACTTTGCTTATGATGACCCACAAAGTCTTGTCCGGACGGGGTGTTGCAATTCCATTCTGTGGACTCCAAAACTGACCTCAGAAAATATTAGGGTGTTTCGGTTTGCCCTGGCGATTCTTATCACTTCTTTATTTTCTCTGCAAATCATTGCTGATTTAAAATGTCAAGCACAGATAACACTGTGCTCAGTACAAATAACCGCATCTACCGGAGATACAAAGGAAGGCCCTGACCTTTATCTCTGGCTAAAAGTCTGCTTTAAAAAGAGAATGTTAAACACCAGAAACTGCTTTTCGAATGGCTCCCACCTAACTGGGCCTTCCAGAAATGCTTTCCGGTGAGCCCATCTCCACATCAGAAGGGTGCGGCCACTTTTTAGACTTACCAGGCAGGGCCTGAGTTGGGAAGAATATTCTTGTTTTGTGGCTGCTGGGGGATTGAAAGAAAAAGAATTGTGTGGCAGTAATGTTGTAGCTAACTTGCTGTCTTTTTGACCTTCCTTTGCAGTAACCCGTGGCTGTGTACGGAATAGTTTTCCCTGCTACAGCTGGAATGGACCCACACTTGGCCTTTTAAGCTGAGGTTCCCTCTTTGAGAGCTTCTTCTAGCATGCCAGCTATGGTCCCCCATGCGATAATCAGCCCCTTCCTTTATCACTGACTGCTCCCCTCCCCAGTGGCCTGAGCCACTCTCCCCAGCATAGCCAGCAGCTTCCCACCGATCATGTATTTAGTTCAGACACAGGCATATGGATTTGCTTTGAGTTTTTAGCCCGTAGGGTAGGGTAGGGTAGGGTGGGAAGAGAAATCCGCCTTAGTCTTTAGGACAGCTAGCATTCGATTTCTTTTTCTCTAAAAGCTAGGGAAAAGTGAAAATCAGACAACAGTGGACGTTTCTTTTTTGCCAACCAAATGACAATGCTGTTTGAGCATAGCGTATTCAGTGAGGAGTTGAAATAACTTTATCTCAGTTGGCCAATGGGCCAGTGGTCTTTGGGGAGAGAGATTTAAAATGGCCACTGTGAACACCCAATGGTGCTCCCCTCCCAAATAAGCAAATACTTGGAGGTCTTTGTGGCTTCTGGGCCCAGGGAAGCTGCTTTGTTCTTCATTCAACATCTAAAATCTCTACTTTTCTTAATACCCCCAAAGAAATCCAGGGAGTATATTCTGCAGTGACTCCCACTGATGGTTGTCTATTTTTGTTAATAATAAAAAATACCCCGGGGGCAGCTGGGTGGCTCAATGGATTGAGAGCCAGGCTTAGAGATGGGAGGTCCTAGATTCAAATCCAGCCTCAGACACTTCCCAGCTGTGTGACCCTAGGCAAGTCACTTAACCCCCATCGCCTAGCGCTTACCACTCTTCTGCCTTGGAGTCAAGACTCCAAGATGGAAGGTGAGGATTTAAAAAATAAAATAATGATAAAAAAATCAAAAATCCCCTCATAGGGTAATGAACTATTGAGAATCACCCTCATTGGATCCTCATCAGGACCTGATTAACTGCAGATCTAGTTGAGATTCAAAGATGTGTCCTAGGTCCCTCAGAGAGAAGGCATTAGAGCAGGTATTTGAACCCAGGACCTTGATTCCAAAGCCAGGGTTCTTTCCAACATATCAAACTGCAGCTCTGCATTTCTGGGTAGATGATTTTACTATCCAGGCCAGCAGCAGTAGAACTCAGATGACTTCTTTTCCGGTCCTGACTCTTTCACTTAACTATGTGTTTCCCTGGTCAAATCCCCTCCCCTCTGTGAGCCTCTATTTCCCATTTTCAGATGACATCACTGGCCTAGATGACATCTAGACCTTTTTTCTACCTGGGATGTCCTTCCATCCCATGACGTCCTTTTCCCTCCCTGGACCTTGGTTTGCTCCTCCATAAAACAATCTTTTGCCTTTGCCGCGATTCTAAAAATGGACGACCTTATTCAGAGCCTCCAGTTTTCGGGTCAATATTCACTCTCTGTAGCACTGCCAGTGAATTCTCTAGGAATCATAGAACCAAAGACCGTCGAGCTCAAAGGGCGCCTTAGTGGCCTATGTGAGCCAACCCCCATTCATTTGCCAGGTGGGGCTAGTTATCTAATGTCAGGGGGCCCTTGGGGGCCCTGGAAAGGGAGCATTGAGGGGAACAGAAGAGGCTCTTTCCTGTCCTCCTATAATCAATGAGTGAAAGTAAAGTCTGACCCAAGCTAGTAAGCTCTTGATGAACACATTTACTTTCTCAGGTAACCGAATCTTACTGTAAGGACAAAAGGAACGACTTTTTTCCTTTAGAAAATGTTCTAAATTGGGATTGTGGCTATGCCATCAAGCAAAAGGCAGCCACAAGGGCTGCCTTTGGGCACACCTCAAAATGGCCAGTGCTTTCCTTTGTGTACCTTGGACAGCCCCCCCCCCCCACGGAGCCAAGGAGTTGGCTCTTGTTGCCAACCATTGCTTGAGATCATTTTGACATGAAATGCTGATTTGAAAAAGTGCTTGCATGTTCTAATTAAAACAAAATGACTTTAACTTGCGTGTGGTTTTCTTCCACCACCACCCTTTCAGCAGATTTCCGGGGTTCCCAGGATAGCCCCGATGGCATGCTGGGATCTTCTCCTCTCCCCCTGCCCCACTCTCTTGCTTTGAATGCACTTCTTTGGCTAATTCCATGTTTTCTCTCTCTCTCTCTCTCTCTCTCTCTCTCTCTTTCTCTACCTCTCTAGCTTTTTTTAATCTTGTCTTCGGCAGCTGTGTAAAGGAGAAGACTGCCACTGTAGAAGAGTTAGGGTCCTATATTGTCTCACAACACAGCCCCAGTGTCCCCCCCCACAAGTATTACCAGTGGTCACGTGTCCCTAAGCCGGGCAAGAGGCCATCTTCTGATATGCAAGTGCCTTGTTGTTACCAAACAAGGCCCAAGAGAACCAGCTTTGATGGGGACCAAACGTCAGTCATGCAGAGACAGCTGCAGCACTCATTCAGCCTCAGCCCAATGCCAGCCTTGCCCACCCTGTAAGTGCCCAGAGGCAACGAAGGGTCTGTCAGAGGCCACCTGGGCCAATCTGACCCCACACCCGGCTGTGGTTGGTTTGGGTTGGATTTTTTTAAAGCCAGTTCAAGGGTTTCTGTCTTCAGTGGATATCATACATTCTTAAACATGGAAGAGAAATTCAAGAGACATCATCTGTCCTTCAACAAGTGAGGAAAAATGGATCTGCCCTCCAAACCCAAGTGGTGAGAGACAGAGCGAGAGAGACAGAGATGGGAGGGAGCTCAGTCAAATAGGAATAAGGATACCCCTTAACACAAGCTTCTGGTCCCTTGGGGATCCCAAGAGAGGGTTTCTGCTCAGACCAGGAGCCAAGAGGAAGAGCTAGCCATACGTGATCAATCTGTCCTGACTTATTGGTTTCACTTACACCTAGATGACACACGCTCTTAGTTTCTCCCATGCTCCCCCACCCCCCTCTGCCACTGTTCTGCTGTTTTGTGAGGGACACCCTCCCCTGCATGTTTTTCAGGCTCTTCCTTATCCTCCTTTTGTCCTTTGCTCAAAGGGCCCTCAATGGCCAAAAGAAACACCTCCAAACCAGCACTGTTTAGCTCAAAGCCTTTCTACGATCCATGTCAATTTTCAATAAATAAAACGTGCAAAATAGTGGTGTGATCTGATCCATTTCATCTTTCATGAGTTTGTCTTTCTCTGGGTCAGAGGGAGGAACCCTGCGGGTTAAAAGACAATTCAGGGGCACCCATGTGGCACCAGGGCTAGTTGGGAGAACCTGGCTTCAAATCTGCCCTCAGATTTGAAGCCAGGCTGTGTGACCCTGAGCAAGTCACTTAACCCTGATTGCCTAGCTCTTGCCCTTCTATCTTCCAGCTGTTACTAAGACAGAAAGTAAGGGTTTTTTTTAATTAAGTAAATAGAAGGCAATTCCACAGGGTAATAAGACTATAGGTTGGTGGCACTGGGTGATTTCGAGATGAAGAGGCTGGCTTGAGAGCCACTGTTCCATTGGAGTGTGTCTAAAAAGCCAGGGATTGTTCTGAGAGCGCTCCTGGTTGTGGGATGCAGGGAGAGGGAGAAAGGAGTATGTCTGGAACACAGATTCATCATGAGAGCTATTTTAGTGCATAAGTACTGCTCAAATAAGAGGGAGCACTGAGGCTGTGGGGCACAGGGTGGGAGCCTGTTAGGAGAATCCTTCCTCACCAACACAGCAGGAGGTGAAGACTGATGGAAAGCAAAGCTGCCACCTGGGCAAAACAAGGGAGGCACTCAGGGGTTCAAAACTCAGAAAAACCTGAGGAAATGTGGCCCAAGCTACCCTGGGTGCCCTGGACCATTAGGGTTAGGGGGAGGTACAATTCCAATTCTTGCCTGGGAATGAGATTAGTCAGTTGTGGTATTTAATTCATTCTAACATTCCCTAGTTCTGGCCTTCCCAAATCCTCCCAGCTTCTATTTGGGGAAGAGATTTTGGTTGGGGGAGGAACAGGGTAAGCAAATATCCCAGGGCCCAAGATAGCCCTTCAAGGGAAATGGCCAAGCAACTGAGATACATACCGGCTGATTGGAGGGGCATCACCGTGGTATCCCCATCCCTCTAACATCTCCCTCAGTGCCCTTCCATGGCCTCACCATCCCCTTCGAGCTGGTTGAAAAGGCCTAAAGTTATGGGAAGCAGCTGCTACAGACAAAGGGCACCTGTGTGTTGCATCCACTATCATCCATAGATGACATTTGCTGGGGAAGCAGGACTGGTGGCCCAAAGGGCATGTAGCCAAATCTGTCAGCCTCGATTCATCTCGTCAAACTGCAGAGGAAATGGGAACCGTGCTCTCTACTTATGAAAGCCCAAGCTTTGATGCAACCGCAAATACCATGCTGAGTGGTGCAGCCAAAGGGGAAAAAACAAACTCTGGGGACCCTGGAACCCCAAAGAAGGGTCAGTTTGACAGCTGACTGGAGTGGAGAGACTTAAGGCAGAGAAAGCAATCAGAAGGTGCCATAATGGAGAAGAGAAGTGATAAGGGCCTGCCCCAGTGTGATGGCTGTGTGAGTGGTGAGCAGGGGTCATACAGGAGAAATGTCATGAAGGCAGAAATGACAAGACTTGGGAAAAGATTGGATGCCGGGCGACCCAACCTACTCCAATATCTTCCAAGACTTCCTACCAACACCTGAATAAGAACTCTTAAATCTGCAACATCCCTCAGCAAATGGTTGTTCCAGCCATTTCTTAAAGTGAGGGGGACACCTAACTGTGTGACCCTGGGCAAGTCACTTAACCCCCATTACCCAGCCCTTACCACTCTTCTGCCTTGGAACCACTACACAGTATTGATTCCAAGACAGAAGGTGAGGGTTTAAAAAAAATAAAAATAAAGTGAGGGGGTCAGTAACACCAGCTGAGGCACTAGGGAATCTCTCTAATGGTCATGCATACAATAAACTCACCTACCTTCTGGGTTTGTTGGGAAGATCACATGAAATAACTCTTAAAAACACTTTGCCAAATCTGGCCTCAGACACTTCCCAGCTGTGTGACCCTGGGCAAGTCACTTGACCCCCATTGCCTAGCCCTTACCACTCTTCTGCCTTGGAGCCAATACACAGTATTGACTCCAAGACGGAAGGTAAGGGTTTAAAAAAAACACTTTGCAAACCTTAAAGCACTAGGAAAAAACTAGCTATGATATCATTATTTTTGCTCTTATGTAGAGCCCAAATCTACCTCTAGCTTCCAGTCATTGATTCTGTTCTGCTCTCTGGGGCAAAGCTGAAAGAATGAATGAATGAATAGATGAAGGAGGATTTATTAAGCACTTACAGTGTTCAAAGCACCATGATAAGACTATAAATAGAAAGGCTTGCTCCTGAGGAGCTTACATTCTTTTTTTAAACCCTTACCTTCCATCTTGGAATCAATACTCTGTTCCAAGGCAGAAGAGTGGTAAGGGCTAGACAATGGGGGTCAAGTGACTTGTCCAGGGTCACCCAGCTAGGAAGTCTCTGAGGCCAGATTTGAACCTAGGACCTCCCATCTCTAGGCCTGGCTCTCAATCCACTGAGCCACCCAGCTGCCTCCTAGGACCTTACATTCTAATGAGTGAGACAACAGATATGGAAGGCAGCTGGAATGGTCTTATGGTCCTAAAGGTACAGCAGCAAGAAAGATGATAATGTCTCCTCTTTATAAAAACCCCAAAACAACCAACCAAAACCTTGTCTTCTCTCTTAACATCAGTTCTAAGACAGAAGAGTGGCAAAGGCTAGACAATAGGGATTAAGTGACTTGTCCATAGCCATATAGCTAGGAAGTATCTGAGGACAGATTCGAACCCAGGTCCTACCATCTCCAAGCCTGGTGCTCCATTCACTGTGCTAACTAGCTGCCTTGGTAATGCCTCTTCTTTAATCCCAGCTGTTTGTGATATTGAACTGTTTGACAATGCCAAGGACTGACTCTGGTGGTAAAAACTTCCCACCCCCCAGGGGAAGTAGTGGTTGCTGAGAAGAGAGGTGATAGCCATCCAGGACAGGCATAAGCAGTTGCCACAGTTCCTATTCACAGGGGTTGGGTCCTGGGATGATGGTTCAGGAGGCAGGACTGTGATGGAGGTGGTAGCAGTGGTTTCAGTCTCTGCCACTCTTGGGGCTCCTGGGCTCACTTGCCTACTTGTGGTAATTGATCAGAGGTTGGTGGTGGTGGTGTGAAGAAGGTGGAGCCCTTCACTACCCAGGGGGAATACTTCCCTCAATGATGGGTTTGGGGGTGAGGCTGCTAGAGGCCCTTAGCCCCAAGTCCTGGGCTGTCTCCAGTGGCACCTGTGGAGAAGTGCTGGTGGTGATTGACTCCTCAAATTCTCAGTGTCATTCTCACCCCCTCCCTCATTCACTGGACATATCCAATCTTTTCCCAAGTCTTGTCATTTCTGCCTTCATGACATTTCTCCTGTATGACTCCTGCTCACCACTCACACAGCCATCACTCTTCTCCATTATGGCACCTTCTGATCACTCTCTCTGCCTTAAGTCTCTCCCCTCCAGGCAGCTGTCAAACTGACGCTCCTATGCCACCAGCTCCCCTACTCCGTAAACTCCAGTGGCTCCCTCTCACCTCCAGGATCCATCAGAAAACCCTGTTTAGCCTCCAAAGCCTTTCACAGACTTTCATGGTCCCCTCCTCCCTCCCCAGTTATTGTGTGATCCAGGGACACTGCCCCTCCCTGCTCTTCTTCAAACTAGACGTTCCATCATCGCCAACTCTGGGGTTTTAGCTGGTCTGGAATACTCTCCCTCCTCTTCTCTGCCACCTGGCTTCACTTAAGTTAAAGCCGGCCAAACTGGTTCCTTCTATCTAAAATCCCACCTTCTGCAAGCAAGCATTTCTGATCTACTTGGATGCTAGCTCCTTCCTCAGTCGATCCTCGCTGCCAGTGTAAGCAGTGCATAGCTGGTTTATGGTAATGAGCTGTCTGTGGCGTATTTCTTCCATTCCATTGTCAAGTCCTTAAAGCAGAAACTCTCTTTTGTCTTTCTTTGGATTCCCAGTGGCACTTAGCACAGGGCCTAGCACATAGTAAGTACTTAAATGCTTTTGGACTGACTGGCATGCCAACTCCCCATCTGTTCCTCAGGGCGCCTTGCTGCTTCAGCTAAGCCTGCTTGTCTAAGTCACCTTTACAGACCGGAAGAGTGGAGCATATCTGCCCAAGTCTTCTCTTCCTTCCGCTAAATGCCCCCAGCACTGTCAGCTGCTTCTGGTCCATCCTGGCTCCTCTCTAGCTTATAAAATGGAGCATCCAGATAACAAATGGAATGCTGCAGATGTGAGGAGACCCAGGAAGGGGAAGATGGGAAAGTAGCCCAAGACAGCATTAGCTTTCAGGGCTGACACCCGTATCACATTGCTGACCCACATCCACCTTGTTGCCAAGGGCACAGCTGTTCTGGGGTGGGGAGGTACTAGCTGGTCCCTTCTCACGTTAATGAGGCTCAATTTAAGTCCCGAGAGCTTCAGCCGGAGGGAATGAAGTAAAAGGTCAGTTTCAATTTGGAGAGAGGGATAATATATAGATAGCTACAATAAAGCTGGGTCAGTGAATAATGGTCATGGCTGACTGCAAGGGGAATGGCCAGTCTTAGCTTCAGATGAGACATCTTTTAGCAGAGAGGTGGGAACTGGTAGCACAAAATGGTGCCTATATTGCCACATTGTTTTTAGTTGGTTTTCATTGTTACAAAGGAGGACTCATGGGGGAGGAAGACAGATATCTAGAAATAACTGTGACTTTTTAAACAATAAACAATAAACAATAAAACTTTTTAAAAATACAGTTCTCTACTTAGTGTCTTTTTTTTATCCTAAATGAAACAAAACTGCAGAACAGCAAGAATCCACAAGGCAAAAGGAAGCCAGACCCTTAACATTGAGATTTGTAACTGCATAGTTTAATCAAGGAGGGTGTGTGTGTGTGTGTGTGTGTGCTAGTCAGGAGGAGAGGAGGAGGACTGGATGCCATTTGTTATACGTCAGCATACAAAATCCTTGTAGTTTGAGGGGGATCTGATTTTATGGGCTGCTCATTTTCTGTTGCACAGCCTATTTCTGCCATGCCCATGCCCCACCCCCTCCCTTCTCTGCTCCTTTACTGAAATCCCCCTTGCCTGGAAGCTTCCAAGCTAGAAGATCCCAGTTCCCTAGCTAATTGGCATCCATCTCCTTAGCTATGACGTCAAAGATGGGAAACCAATCAGATGTGCCTGAGAGAAACCCTTCCCCTTGTTTCCCCCACACCTAGCTCTGTTTAGCTCCCTTGAGCACCTCTGCAGCATAAAGAGATCTTTGAGCCAGGAATCTCACTTATGGAACTGAGAAGCTCTGTGATCCCAATGCTAACAGGAGTCCTTTCCTCCTTCAGGCCAAGGTCTGAACACTGTTGAGCCCAAAGCAGCCTGGCAAGGACACTGGGTGTATCCCTTCTCTGTCCCACTTTGATCCCGTTCCTTGCTGTGTGGGGGAAGTTAGTGCTGCCCTGGGATCCTTCCCTTGTTGCCCCTACCCCATACCAACCCCACCCCATCCACCCTGGACATCTCTCGTTAAGCCTCCTATTAAACATGCCAAATAAAAGGGACTGTTGCTTCGACACTTATATCTAATTCTTCTGTGACACTCCATGTCACAGGCTGCACCACAATATGGATCCGGACCCCGAAGGGATCCAAACAGGCAAAGCTTAGAGAAAAGGAGGAATGAGATAAGGGGGAGGCAGCTTGGTATAGTGCAAAGAGCACTGATTATGAAATCAGAGGATCTGGGTTTGAATGCCACCTTGAGCATTTACTACCTCTGTGGCCCTGGGCAAGACATAGGGGCTAGGTGGGTTGAAGTGGTTGGCCCCCAAAGTCTCTTCCAGTTTGGATCTAGGATCCTATGGGAACCTTGGGTAAGTCACTTTACCTTCTTTTTACTTGCAAGCTCTAAATCTCTGAACTTAGAGGAGAAGACCTCTTGGAAGCACAAACCATCCTTCTGCCAGTACTGAGAGGCATTCTGGCATGCTGCTAAAAGAGATAGACCTCAAGGGAGGAAAGCCTGAGTTGGAATCTCAGGTCACACACTTACTAGCTATTTAACCCCAAGCAAACCAATTAATCTCTGTGACTCTCAATTTCTTCATCTGTAAAATGGAGGTAAGAATAGCACCTACAGTGCTAGATAAACATAGCTAATATATATATATATTATAGATAATATAGATAATTACCATTATCTGTCATTGTCCTGGACATTAAGAAAGTTGATAAGGCCAGCTTGGATCATGTTATTTTTTTTTACTTCGAAGGCTTCTAGATATAGCTGGAAGGGATCTAAGAGATCATCAAATTCAAAACCCTTCAGTTTGTTGATGGGGAAACTGAGTCAGAGGGGAAGTGACTTGCTCCAGATCATACAGCTGATAGGAGATTGAGGTTTGAATCCAGATGTTCTGATTCCAAAGTAAGCCCTCCCCCGCAGGCATGTCCATGACCACAGGGAGAACTAGTTAATGATTTCTTGTATGCAACCCACTCAATGGGGGGCCCACTTGGTAAACAAGCTAAAGTCCCAGAGACTTTCACTAAAGGGGAACAGAACAAAGTCCTAGATGGGAATTCAGAAAAAGCTGTTTAAGTGAAGCTTATCCAATCAAATGGCCTCTTCTCAACCCTTATTTTTCATGACTTCTCTGGAGTCTTTGACACTGTGGCCCAACTTCCTCTCCTCCAGATTTTCCCCTCTCTAGGTTTTGGTGACACTGTTCTCTCCAGTCTCCTCAGCTGCTTCTTCATCCACATCACAGCCACTCATTTTAGGAGAGCCTAAGGTTCTGTCCTGGCCTTTCATCTCTTTCCTATAATCTCTCCCCAAATGAGCTCATGAGTTCAAGGGCCCTCACTATGTAGATGATTTTCACTTCTCCCTATCCAACACTAATCTCCCTCCTAAACCCTAGTCCTGAGTCACCAACTGCCTTTTGGATACTTTGAAACACATTGTTCTACAGACATCTCCAACTCACTATGTCCAAAATGGAAGTCGTCCTCCTCCTTTCCCAAAAAAACAATTACTGTGAGAGATGGCCCCCATCTTCCCAGCTCCCTATTGAGGTAGCCTTCCTGACTCCTTGCTCTGGCTCTCTCTTCCTCCTATATCTCACACTTGCCAAATCTCACTGTTCCTTCCTTCTCAGTATCTCTAGTATCACCTCTAGCCTGGACCACTACAATAGGCTTCTGGCCAGGCCCTCTGCTTCATCTCTCCCTACTTTAGTTCAAACATCAAAGTCTTTGTTTGGCATTTGGAGCTCTTCACAATCTGGTACCTTTCTAACACCTTTCTCCATTTCTTCCACAGTGTAGCTCTATTTGCCTTCTTGCTGCTAGGACACTCCATCTCTCATTTCCCTGCCTTTGCCAATACTGTCCCACCCTCCCCCTACTTCTCTTGCTTTTGCCAACTTCCTTCAAACTTTGTGCTCAAAGCTGGCCTTCTGTAGGAGGCTTTTTGTGGTTCTCTCCGTGACTAATCTCTTTCACTTTTAGATGATCTTCCATCTACACTATCTGTATCTTGAATGGACCTAGTTTTTGACACATTGTCTCCCCTGTTAGAATATAAATTCCTGGAGAGTTGACCTTCCTCTCTTTTTATCTTTTGTGCTCAGCCCAGTACTAGATACTTTGTAAATGCTCAGTAAATATTTTTTAACTGAAAAAACAAGGCCACATTACTCAGAGATTTCACTAAGTTTCTCCCTCAAGGAGGGGCCTTCTACCTGGCTGATCCCAGGCTATTAAACCCACTGGAATGAGCTAAAAGGAAATATGAAATGGGGGGTAAGGGGAGGAGAGTACAAGCCGTTTCCTGTACACTCTCCCCACTCCCCAACACTTTCAATCCCACTGAATCTCCTCAAGGGAAAGGAATGAGAAGAATCAGTGCAATGCAAATCAAGACATATAAAGGTGGAAAGATGAAATAGGGAGGGAGAGCCCAACTCTCTTCTATCTTTCCTCATCTTCCTATGACCCTTCTTCTCTCCTCTCCTTATGAAGGCTCTGGAAACTATCAGGAGACTGAATGGAGAGAAGTAATTAGCCCTTATAGAAAACCAATGAATCTGGCCTCTTCTGCCCCCAGTGACTAGGGTGTGTCAATCACTTTAGCTCTTGGACTGGTCTGAGGGCTAATGGAGGCCAGATGTGCCCTAAACTAGTGGAAGGAGAGAAGTTAGGGAAACTGAACAGTGGAGGGGGAAGGGCTTCTAGTCCTGTCTGCATGAGGTGCCTTCAAATCCAATGGGACCCTTGAAAAATATAACTGTAAACCACTTCTTTCATTAGAATGGAAGAGGGTAGGAACAGTCTTATTTGCTCCTGCTGCATCCCCAGTGTTTGACACAGTACCCGGCACACAGTAAATGCTCAATAAATGCTTTATCTACTTCTGTGGCAGGATGGTACAGTGGGACCTTAGCTTCCCAAGTCTTGGGTTCACATCCCAATATTGCTACTCTTCACCCATGTTAATATTTAGAACTTTTTTTCTGGGCCGCCATGGCATCCTGTGCCGAATGAGGAGGTGGGACTATATGACTCTTGAGTCCTTTTCCAGTTCTGATCTCTACTGATTTACCTTAAACAACCAGCAAGATCCTCCTTCAGATTACTCCCTCTTTCTGTGACCAATGACTCCTTAATGCTTTGGTTTCAAGTTTCTAACCAGCCCCAGGGCAAGTATTTTATAACTTGTGCTTAGACACTTAAATGCATGCAGGGAGTTCCAGTGAATCTTTTTAAGGGACATTACCCGGGCTCTGTATTTCTTGCCAGAATGAAGCTTCCCTCCCTCAGATTCTGGTGCATTTTTCACAGAGTTGAGTGATGCAGGCAGGGTCTTTTTACCTAGGCAATAGAATGTCAGGACGGTAATTCTTTCTTAGTTTCATGGGCAATTGCCACTAAGTGATTTTGCCTGATGAAGTGATTTTTGTGATCTGCTAACCACCATTCACAGGGAAACAGGCCAGGGCCACTAAACCCAATGAGATAAGCAGGGAAACTAAGTATAAGAAGTTTTTTTGTGTGTGTAAACTAGAATTTCTAATGCCTAGGCCCTAGGGGAATGTCTTTGAAAAGAAAAAGACAACAGACCTTTTGCTTTAAGGAATTTCAATTTTCTCCTTCTACATTTCAAACAATGCGGTAGTATCTTAAATTCAACTTGCCCCAAACTTATCTTGCCTTCCTGCCCCTCCCAGACCTTCCTCTCTTCCTTAATGTCCCCTTTGCTCCATATGGCACTACCAGTGCCCCAGTCCCCCAAGGCTCCCAACTTAAGTGTCACCTTCCCTTCCTCTCACTCCTCATATCCAATCTGTTGCCAAGACCCAATCATTTTACCTTCCTAATATCTCTTGTATATGTCCTTTTCTCTCTTCTGACCATGCTACTGCCTTGGTGCAGGCTCTCCTCACCTTGGGCCTGAGCAATTGCAATGCCCTGCTGGTTGCTCTCTTTGCCTCAAATGTCTCCCCATTCTAGTCCCCCCACTCCTCCACTTATGGTCCAAGTCATCTTCTGAAATCATAGGTAGGTCCAACCATGTCATCCCTCTCCTCAATAAACTCCAATGGTAATAAGGGGAGGTGGAGTCAAGATGGAAGTGTAGAAGCAGCAAAAGTTCAGACCTCTGAAAACCCTTCCTTACCAATTACAAACTAAATGCTCCCAGGGGACTGAAAATAAAATGTAACAACAAGACAGAGCCAAGGAACCCTCCTGCTGGACTCAATTCAAAAGTTATGACCACCAAAAGCCAGAATCTGAGAACACTTGGGTTTAAGGGGAAGGCAGAAGGAAGATCCCAGGACACCCCCCCCCCCCACCTAGAGTGCTAAGCCTCCAGTGGCAGTGGGAACTCTGGGTGGGCAAAGGCGCTGGTTTGGAGGGTGTACCTTGCGGGAAGGGCTGTGCCAGGCTCAAAACATTGAACACAGTTGGTAGGGAAGGAGCTGGAGAGGGAGCAAAGAGCAGGAAGTCTGGTTAGAGTGGTGGAAGCCCTCCATATTGCTCCAGCCTTCCAGGAAATTTTGGCCTTAGAGCACATCCAGCCCAACCCAGCTGAACTTAATCCCATCAAAAGTCTTCAGAGGTCAGGGAAGCCCAAGCTCCAACATCCCTCCCTCACAGACTGCTGGACTTTAATCCAATCAAAAGCCTCCAGAGGACAGAGAAGCTCAAACTCCAACACCCCTCCCCCACAGACTGCACTGAGAGATCTGACAAAGCTCCAAGAAGGGAGACTGACAGAAAGCCCCAAAACCAAAAAAATGAGAGGAGCAAGAGCACAGACAAATATGGGGAGCAAAGAAGGGGGTAAATATGAGCAAACAACAGAAAAAGAAGGAAGAAATTACAATCGACAGCTTCTGTACAGGCAATGAACAAACAGCAAATGGAACAGAGGAGTAGAGATCACCAAACCGTAAAGCAGAAATCCCAGCAAATTGGATACAAGCTTTGGAAGAAGTCAAATTGCAATTCAAAACAATTAAGAGAGGCTAAAGACAATTGGGGAAAGAACTTAAAAACTAAGATAAGTCATCTAGAAACAGAAAATAATGTCTTGATAGCCAAAATCAACCAGCTTGAAAATGAGGCAAAGGAGATGAAAGATGAGGTAAAGAAGATGAAACATGAGGCAAAGGAAATGAGAGATGAGGTAAAGATAATGAAAGATGACCTCCAAAGAAAATCAGACCAGAAGGAGAAGGATGACCAAAACATCAGGGATGAAATCCAGTCTTTAAGAACCAGAATACAACAACTAGAATTAAGTGACCTCACAAAGCAACAGGACATTATAAAACAAAACCAAAAGAAGGAAAAAAAATTGAGGAAAATATGAAGAATCTCATTCCCAAAACAGAAGATTTAGAAAATTATTCGAGGAGAGACAATTTAAGAATCATTGGTCTACCAGAGGACCATGACAAAAGAAAAAGCCTGGACATAATACTACAGGAAACTTTCCAAGAAACTGTCCCAATATTTTAAAACAAGAGGGAAAAGTGGAGATTGAAAGAATCCACAGATCACCTCCTGTACTTAATCCCCAACTGACAACAACCAGGAATGTTATAGCCAAATTCAAGAACTATCAGACCAAAGAAAAGATATTACAAGCTGCCAAGAAGACATCATTCAGATACCACGGACCAACAGTGAGGATAATGCAGGATCTGGCTGTATCTACACTGAAGGACCAAAAGGCACAGAATATGATATTCTGGAAAGCAAGGGAACTAGGTCTACAACCAAGAATCAACTACCCAGCAAAACTGACTATATTCTTACAGGGGAAAGTATGGTCATTCAACAAAATAGAATTCCAAGAATTTGTAAAGAAAAGACCAGACCTGAAGAGAAAATTTGATGCCCAAGCACAGAACTCAAGAGAATCATCAAAAGGTAATTGAAAAAGAGAGAAAAAGGAAAAACAAAACAAAAAAAACCCCACTTTTTTAAAGAGACTCAATAAGTTAAATGATATGTATCACTATAAGAAAAGAGGTCTTAAAAATTGTTATTATCACCTGGGCAGCTAAAAGAATTACACTTAGAGGGCACAGTGACAAACTGTATAGGATGAAATGCCAAGACATAAATAGGTATATAGATATACGTATGCAGAAATGCATATACATGTGTATATATCTATATCTATATATACAACTAGAGCTAAAAAAGAGGTTAATACTAAAAGAAATGGGAAAAGAAACAAAAGAGGGTAAATTCACATGTCACAAAGAAGCTCATGGTGGGAAGGGGGAGAACATCAATACACTGGAAGGGTAAAGAGGTTGGAGATAGGAAATACTCAACTCTTACATGCATTGAAATTGACCCAAAGAGGGAAGAACAATCCAATCCATTGGGGCAGAGAATAGATTTGTACCCTATAGGTGAGTTAAAGGGTAATAAATGGACTGGTGGGGAGGGAAGTAGTACAAGAGAGGAAGAGGGTGGGGGTAATTTTAGAAAGACTGTAGGGAAAATAAGGCGGGGATAAGAAGGGATGGGGTAGAAAGGGAAGTAAAATAAGGGTGGGAACTAGGGGGTCTGATTAAAAACAAACATTGGTGTAGAAGGAAATAGTGAAAGAAGAAAAAGCAGAACCATGAGTAGAAATCAAAATGCTGGGAAATACACAGCTGGTAATCATAACTCTGAATGTGAATGGAATGAACTCACCCATAAAACGCAAGTGAATAGCAGAGTGGATTAGAATCCAAAACCCTACCATATGATGTCTATAAGAAACACACATGAGGAAGGTAGATATGCATAGGGTGAAAGAGGATGGAGCCAAATCTATTGGGCATCAACTGATAAAAAGGAGGCAGGAGTCTCAATCATGATATCTGACAAAGCCAAAGTAAAAACAAATCTAGTTAAAAGAGCTAGGGAAGGTAATTACATCCTGATAAAAGGCAGAACAGACAATAAGGAAATATCAGTACTCAACATGTATGCACCAAATGGCATAGCACCCAAATTTCTAAAGGAGAAACTAGAGGAGCTCAAGGAAGAAATAGATAGAAAAACAATACTAGTGGGAGACCTGAACCTTCCTCTATCAGAACTAGATAAATCAAACCAAAAAATAAATAAGAAAGAGGTAAGAAAAGTGAATGAAATCTTAGAAAAATTAGAATTAGTAGATATGTGGAGAAAAATAAATGGGGACAAAAAGTAATACACCTTCTTTTCAGCAGCACATGGTATATTCATAAACATTGACCATCGATTAGGGCATAAAAACATTGCAAACAAGAGCAAAAGAGCAGAAATAATAAATGTGACCTTCTCAGATCACAAAGCAAGGAAAATAATAATTAGTAAGGGTACATGCAGAGGTAAATAAAAAATTAATTGGAAATTAAACAATTCAATGCCTCCAAAATAGTTAAAGAAGAAATCATAGAAATAATAACTTCATTGAAGAAAATGACAATGATGAGACATCCTTTCAAAACCTATGGGATACAGCCAAAGCAGTACTCAGGGGGAAATTTATATCCTTGAGTTCATATATTAACAAACTAGAGAGGGCAGAGGTCAATGAATTGGTCATGGAAATTAAAAAACTAGAAAGTGAACAAATTAAAAATCCTCAGATGAAGACTAAATTAGAGATCCTAAAACTCAAAGGAGAAATTAATAAAATTGAAAGTCAAAGAACTATTGATTTAATAAATAAGACTAGAACCTGGTACTTTGAAAAAACAAATAAAACAGACAAAGTACTGGTCAATCTAATTTAAAAAAGGAAAGAAGAAAACCAAATTGACAGTATCTAAGATGAAAAGGGAAGCCTCACCTCTAATGAAGAGGAAATTAAGGCAATCATTAAAAACTATTATGCCCAATTATATGGCAACAAACATAGCAATCTAGGTGATATGGATGAATTCTTACAAAAATATAAATTGCCTAGACTAACAGAGGAAGAAATAGATTACCTAAACAATCCCATATCAGAAAAAGAAATTGAACAAGCCACCCAAGAACTCCCCAAGAAAAAATCCCTAGGTCCAGATGGATTCACAAATGAATTCTATCAAACATTCAAAGAACAACTAATCCCAATATTATACAAACTATTTGACAGAATAAGCAAAGAAGGAGTTCTAACAAATTCATTTTACGACACAAATATGGTACTGATCCCAAAGCCAGGCAGGTCAAAAATAGAGAAAGAACACCAAAAACCAATCTCCTTAATGAATATAGATACAAAAATCTTAAATAGGATACTAGCAAAAAGACTCCAGCAAGTCATCACAAGGGTTATCCACTATGACCAGGCAGGATTCATACCAGGAATGCAAGGATGGTTCAATATTAGGAAAACCATCCACATAATTGACCATATTAACAAGCAAACTGACAAAATTCACATGATTATCTCAATAGATGCAGAAAAAGCCTTTGAGAAAATACAACACTCATTCCTATTGAAAACACTAGAAAGTATAGGAATAGAAGGGCCTTTCCTAAAAATAATTAACAGTATATATCTAAAACCATCAGCAAACATCATCTGCAATGGAGATAAACTAGATGCATTCCCAATAAGATCAGGAGTGAAACAAGGATGCCCATTGTCACCTCTATTATTTAACATTTTACTAGAAACACTAGCAGTAGCAATTAGAGAGGAAAAAGAAATAGAAGGTATTAAAATTGGCAATGAGGAGACCAATGAGGAGACTATCACTCTTTGTAGATGATATGATGACCTACTTAAAGAATCCTAGAGAATCAACCAAAAAGCTAGTTGAAATAATCAACAACTTTAGTAGTTATAGGATACAAAATAAAGTCACATTAGTAATCAGCATTTCTATATATCTCTAACCCATTTCAGCAGCAAGAATTAGAAAGCGAAATTCCATTTAAAATCACCCTAGACAATATAAAATACTTAGGAATCTCTCTGCCAAGACAAACACAGGAATTATATGAACACAATTACAAAACACTCTCCACACAATTAAAACTAGATCTAAACAATTGGAAAAAACATTGATTACTCATGGGTGGGATGAGCTAACATAATAAAAATGACCATCCTACCCAAATTAATTTACTTATTTAGTGCCATACCCATTGAACTACCAAAAAACTTTTTTACTGAATTAGAAAAAAAAACATAACAAAGTTCATTTGGAAGAACAAAAAATTAAGGATATCTAGGGAAATCATGAAAAAATGCAAAGGAAGGAGGCCTTGCAGTCCCAGATCTCAAATTATACTATAAAGCACTGGTCATTAAAACAATTTGGTACTGGCTAAGAGAGAGAAATGAGGATCAGTGGAATAGACTTGGGGTAAATGACCTCAGCAAGACAGTCTATGATAAGCCCAAAGCTCTCAGCTTTGGGGACCAAAACCCACTATTTGATAAAAACTGCTGGGAAAATTGGAGGACAGTATGGGAGAGATTAGGTTTGGATCAACATCTCACACCCTACACCGAGATAAACTCAGAATGGGTAAATGGCCTGAATATAAAGAAGGGAACTATAAGCAAATTAGGTGAACACAGAATAGTATACATATCAGATCTTTGGGAAAGGAAAGACTTTAAAACCAAGCAAGAGCTAGGAAAAAATCACAAAATGTAAAATCAATAATTTTGATTACATCAAATTAAAATGTTTTTGTAGAAACAAAACTAATGTATCCAAAATTAGAAGGGAAGCAACAAATTAGGAAACAATCTTCATTACCAAAACCTCTGACAAAGGTCTAATTACTCAGGTTTATAAAGAGCTAAACCAATTGTACAAAAAAATCAAGCCATTCTCCAATTGATAAATGGGCAAGGGACATGAATAGGCAATTTTCAGTTAAAGAAATCAAAACTATTAATAAGTACTTGAAAAAGTGTTCTAAATCTCTTGTAATCAGAGAGAAGCAAATCAAAACAACTCTGAGGTATCACCTCACACCTAGCAGATTGGCTAACATGACAGCAAAGGAAATTAATGAATGTTGGAGGGGATGGGGCAAAGTAGGGACATTAATGCATTGCTGGTAGAGTTGTGAATTGATCCAACCATTTTGGAGGGCAATTTGGAACTCTGCCCAAAGGGCACTAAAAGCCTGTCTGCCCTTTGATCCTGCCATAGCACTGCTGGGTTTGTACCCCCAAAGAGGTAATAAGGAAAAAGACTTGTACAAAAATATTCATAGCCGAGCTCTTTGTGGTGGCAAGAAATTGGAAAATGAGGGGATGCCCTTCTATTGGGGAATGGCTGAACAAATTGTGGTATATGTTAGTGATGGAATACTATTGTGCTCAAAGGAATAATAAAGTGGAGCAATTCCATGGGGACTGGAACAACCTCCAGGAATTGATGCATAGCAGAAGGAGCAGAACCAGGAGAACATTGTACACAGAGACTGATACACTGTGGTACAATTGATGGACTTCTCCATTAGTGGCACTGCAGTGACCCTGAACAACTTGGAGGAATCTACAAGAAAAACCATTATCCACATTCAGAGGAAACACAGTGGGAGCAGAAACACTGAAGAAAAACAACTGCTTGAATACATGGGTCGAAGGGATATGGTTGGGGATCAAGGACACAAGTAATACCCAATGAAATTGGGTGAGGGCTGCAGGGGATGGGTGGGTGGAGGGGAGAGAGGGAAATAATGTGATTATTATAACCAAGGAATAATGTTCTAAATTGACTAAATAAACTAATTTAAATGAAAAAAAAAACAACAACCTCTAATGGTTCCATATCATCTGCATGATTAAGTGCAAAATCCTCTTTTTGGCTTTTACAGCTCCTCACAATTTGCCACCCCCTTCCAGTCTTCTTCCACTTCACTCCCTCCTATATACTTGGAGATCCAGTGATTCTGGCATTCTTGGTGCTGCTAGAACAGGACACTCCATCTCCCTACTCACAGACATTTTCACTGGCTGTTTCCTATGCTTGGAATAAAGTCTCTCCTTCCTCATTTTCACCTGGCTTCCCAGGCTTCTTTCAATCCCCAGCTTCCACCTCCCAAGAAAGGTCTTTCCTGATCTACCTTGATTACCGCCAATTTGCCCTATATATCTTTCTTGTTTGTCCATATCTGTTTTCATGTTGTTTCCCCTAAGCTACTAAAGAGAACCGAGGTCTTTGGACTTTTTTGTATTTCCAGTACTTAGCACAGTGCCTGGCTCCTTATAGCCAGTTAACAAACTTATTGACTAACTGGAGTGAATCTGGCTCTGGCTGGCCATCTTGGGGCTGAAAACCCGTGGCTTTCCATTCATCCATCTCCTGCCTTCCAGTCTTTTTAAAAAAATTAAATTAATTTATTTAGTCAATTTATAACACTATTTCTTGGTTTCAAGAGTCATATTTTTCCCTCCCTCCCCTATCCGCACCACTCCCATAGCGAACACACAAGTCAACTGGGTATTACATGTGTCCTCAATCAAAACCTATTTCCATGTTGTTGGTGTTTGCATTAGGATGTTCATTTAGAGTCTACATCCCCAATCATATCCCCTCGACCCATGTATTCAAGCAGTTGTTTTTCTTCAGTGTTTCTGCTCCCACAGTTTTTCCTCTGAATGTGGATAGTGTTTTTTCTCATAAATCCCTCTGAGTTCTTCAGGATCACTGCCTTAAAACTAATGGAGAAGTCCATTACATTTGATTGTACCACAGTGTATCAGTCTCTGTGTACAATGTTTTCCTGGTTCTGCTCCTCTCACTCTGCATCAGTTCGTGGATGTCATTCCAGTTCACTTGGAATTCCTCCACTTTATTATTCCTTTGAGCACAATAGTATTCCATCACTAACATATACAACAATTTGTTCAGTCATTCCCCAATTGGAGGGCATCCCCTCATTTTCCAATTTTTTTTGCCCCCACAAAGAGCACAGCTAAGAATATTCTTATACAAGTCTTTTTCCTTATTATCTCTTTGGGGTACAAACCCAGCAGTGCTATCCTGCCTCCCAGTCTTGCTGGCCTGAGTGCCCCATCTATTTTGTCCCATCCACCTAATCATATTTTACTACCATATTCCCGTCATCTCCCAACTTGATCATTGGGGACAATTTTTCCAGTGCTTTGAGAAAGACCATGTCAACACTGGATAGCTCTGTTGGCATGTTTGCTGTTTCTTCATACACAGTTCATCTCCCATCTTTGTGTCTTTGCAGTGGTTTTCCTTCATGATGGGAAGGCTCTCCCTCTTCACCTCTAACTCTTAGAATCTCTGGCTTCCATCAAGACTTGGTTAAAATGCCCCCTTCTATAGGGAGCTATTCCCAGTCCTGTCAGCTGTTAAAACCTTCCCCTTCAAGGTTAGTTTCCATCTACTCTGTATGTATCTTGCGGCTACTATTCATGTACCATGTAAGTACCAATGAAAAACCTCTCTTCTTTAGGAAGCTTTCCCCAACCCGGGTTATTTCTAGAGGCATCTCTCTCCTTTATTTCCTATTTATCTTGTATACAGTTTGCTTTCTACATGTTTGTATGTATGTTTCTCCCCCTATTAGACTGAACTCGCTGAGAACAGGGCCTACCTTTTATCATTTTGCAACCCCCTCCCCAGTGCTTAGCCCAGTGCCTGAACATATAATAGGTACTTAATAAATGTTTATTGACTGACTGGCTGACCTGCTTTGGTAGAGAGCATTTTCTGCATGGGGCAGGTTCTGTATATTCTGTGTATACTTATACATGTCCATGTTGTCCGTCCTGGAGGGCAGAGTTCGTTTACTTTTGTGTTTGTATCTGCAGGTGTTTAATAAATGTCTGATTTCTAGGGAAAGAAGGGTGTGGTCCTGGTTGTAGTGCTGCGTTTGGGAGTCAGGTAGATATGAGTTCCTTATGAGTTCCTTATATGAGTTCCTTAGCAATCCTCGGCTCCTCCTATAAATCTGTAAAAAATACCAAAAAAAAAAATCTGTAAAACGGGGCTCAGAATCCTTGCCTTAGCACCTCCTCCCTGGGGTGGTTGGGGGCGGGGAAGAAATCAAGGAGGTAAAGGTCTCTCAGTGTGTCGCATTTCGCAATACACACTGCGGCAAGTGTCAAAACGAAGCTGGAGGGTTTTAAGCCCCGCCCCACTGAAGGGCCAAGCCACCCACGTGATTGCAGAGATCTGGGGAGCTCGCGCCCTTGGACGGCCGCGACCACCGCCACCAATCCTATCGGTTGCAGGAAGACCCCCACACCAGATGACTCTTTTCCACAGGACAGGGGGCTCCCTTCTAGAACAGTCTCCCAAGTTTCTCGAGCCCCACTGTTTGCAGTACAGAGGTATCACAGCACTCAGTCGCATTGGAGTCCCCCCCAAGTAGTGTCGCGAGACTCTTGGACGAGAGTTTGGAAAACTGGGGAGGGAGGCACGCGTGCGCACAGGGACTTTCGGTCCGCATGCTGAGGAATAGAGGAAAGCGGATGGTCTCGCGCAGTGTGTGAGTTTGCGTGAGGCTGGGGGGAGGGGGGAGCTGAAGCCCAGTCTTCCCTCTTCCGGCGCACGCGTGTCTTCTCCCCGACTCCCCAGCGCCCTGCCCCTTTTTCCCCCGCCCCCTTCTCCCAAGCTGCCCTGCTCTCCGTCTCCCCACAGCCTGGCTCCTCTCCCCATGTGCCAGAGCCGTCGTCTCGCTCTGCGACCTCGGCTCGCTGGCCTCTGCTCCCCTCCCTGAGAGAGTGGTCTCTGGGGACCACCCCAGCGTCGCAGCCCTCGAGCCCCGCCTTCCATCCAGCCACCCACTCCCGCTTCGGTCGCTGGCTGTTGCGCGGGTGGCCGCGGAGACCCAAGTTGGAGATGGCGCAGGGTGGCGATGGGCTGCTGCGGGAGGGCGACTTGTTGCCGCCGCCCTCTTCCTCAGTGATGCCGCCCGAGGCCGTGGTGAGCCAGTGGCGATACAGCCATGAGAGCGATTGGCAGTGGGGGCTGCGGCGCACTTTCATCTGCCGCCACCTGCACAAGTACCCTGGGGCCGCACTCGATCAGCTGCTGGCACTCTCATCCGCGTGGACCAACCACATCTTCCTGGGCTGCAGGTGAGCGGGGACCGGGGCCGGAGCCCGTTGGGGGGGACGGGGGCACTCGTGCTTTCCTTCTCCCTCACTCTCTCCTTGGCTCCCCCGTCCCCCCATCCCTGGATTGTCCCCCCCCCCCGTCTCTCCCCAGCTCCCCTACTACGTCTCTCCCCTGCTCCCTCTCCTCCCCTCCCCCTTTCTCGCCCCTTAGGTCTCCCCCCTTTCACCCTCTCTCTGTCTCGCTCCTTACGTCGTTCCCTCTCTTCCCCCTCCCCCGCCTCCTTGGCTCACCCCTTCCTTCTTTCCCCCGCTCCCCCTCCTCCTGGCTCCTTGGCTCGCCCTCTCCTCCATTCCCCGCTCCCCCTCCCCTTCCCCCCTCGGCTCGCCCCCTCCTCCCTCCCCCATCTCTGGTTCGGCCCCCCTCCTTGTCCCCTCTCTTCCCTCACCCCTCCCATTTTCTTTCCACCTCCATCCTCCTTTCTTCCATTTTCCACTCTTCTTTCACTTCTCTCTCTTTCCTTCCATTTCTATCTTTCTCCTCTCCTTTTTTCCTTACACCTCCCATTTTCACCCCTCCCATTTTTCTTCTATTCCCATCCATCCCCCTCCTTTTTTCCCTACCACCCCCATCCATCCCCTCTCCTTTTTTGCTTCTATCTTCCTTTCCCATTTTCACCCCTCCCATTTTCCTTCCTCTCCTTTCACCCCTCCCATTTTCCTTCCTCTCCTTTCACCCCTCCCATTTTCCTTCCATTCCTATCCAGCCTTTCTCCTTTTTTCCTTCCATCTTCCTCTCCCATTTTCACCCCTCCCATTTTCCTTCCTCTCCCATTTTCACCCCTCCCATTTTCCTTCCTTCCTCTCCTTTCACCCCTTCCATTTTTCTTCCATTCCCATCCATCTTTTCTTCTTTTTTCCTTCCATCTTCCTCTCCCATTTCACCCCTCCCATTTTCCTTCCATTCCCATATATCCCCTCTCCTATTTTTCTTCCATCTTCCTCTCCCATTTTCACCCCTCCCATTTCCCTACCACTCCCATCCATCTCCTCTCCTTTTTTCCTTCCATCTTCCTCTCATTTTTACTCCTCACATTTCCCTACCACTCCCATCCATCCCCTCTCCTTTTTTCCTTTCATCTTCCTCTCCCATTTCACCTCTCCCATTTTTCTTCCTCCTGCCTTCTTTCACTCCTCCCATTTTTCTTTCACTCCTATCCATCCCTCTCCTTTTTTCCTTCCAGTTTTCTCTTCCTTTCTTTCTCAATTCCCATCTTTTTTCTTTTTCTTTCCTTGAGTTTCATTCTCTTTTCCCTGCCCTCCTGGTGGGCCTAGGGCCCTGGCTCTGACTTCATGCCCCCAGACCCCCCCACCCCTTTCCAGGGACCTTGGTCTCCAGCCACTCTTCTGGGCCTCTGTGGCCCTCCCTGGGGTATCCATGGCCCTGTCTTCCATTTGGGAGGGGGAATATATCTCTCCTTGCACTGCTTGGCCCACGTTCCTTTGCTTCTCTTGACTTTCAGTATTTAGGTAGGCTCTTTCTTTCCTCAGTATCCTGGGCCACAGTACTCCTTGCTTTTGCCAGTGAACCTGGCTGAGGAACTGGAAAGGTCTACTGTAGAAAAGGATTTCTTTCATTTTTGCCCCAAGTGAGCTTGGGTATCAGTAGCATTCTGCTTGGAGATTGGGATTTTGGGGTTTTTTTCCCTCACCTCCTTCCTTTTGGGACTTCCAGATTGAGGTATTTTGACCATTCTGTTCAATCCAATGGAAACTGCCATGTGGCATTTCATAAGTAGAGCTTTTCTTTAAACCAGCCATGGGCTATCCCCTCAAAATACTAAAACCCAATCTGTTCTAAATTGATCATTTTTCTGACTGAAATTTGACCTCCAGTTTCCTCAATGGAACTTTTTTTTTCCTATCGAAACACTGAGTGAATGAGGCATAGTTGTAACAAAGCTTCAGCTATCTTGGGTTAATGCTAGTGAAGTTTACCATTCTCCATGGTCTTTGATGGGGTTTCAATTTGCTTCTACCTTCACAAATCATTTCTTTTTTTTCCTGCTGTCCAATATAATTTCTGCCTTCAAGGGATAATCCAGATGAGAAACATAAACCAGATTTGCATGTATTCCATGTAGAAAATTTTACTGGATTTTTCTTTCCTCCACTTAGCTATCTGGCATCAGGGGTTCAGAGCTTCACAAATGTAGAGCCATATGGAACCTAGGAGGCCGTCTAGTCCAACCCCTTCATTTTGAAGAAGAGGAACCTGAGGTCCAGGGATACCAAGTTCCCACAAGGAATAAGGAGCAAAGGCGGGGCTCAAAACCCCATTCTCAGACTCAAGATCCATTGCCAGTGTACTTTATTGCCTCATATAAATAAATAGCTCTTCATAGGCTTGATTAACCTCCTAGCAACAATGAAGAGGGAATTCTTTTCCTTTCCTTATGAAGCACATCTTTGATTAAGAGTCCATTCCCCATGCATTTTACAGACATATATTTCAAATTTATTTATGAAAAATGAAGTTGGAAGTACCCCAGTGACATTCAAGGAGGCAGTAAGGTATATATTTTAAGTCCCCTCTCTGATTTATAGGTCTTACTAGTTTCCTTTGAATTTATCCTAAAAAGAAGCAAAAAGTTTTTTGTCTGATTTTTGACCCCTAATCTTCAAACCTGTATGGCTCATGCCAGATTTCATGGAATCTTTCAGCACAATTATGGTTTAAACGATTTAACACTCAAACTCCCATTCATGCAGAATCTGAACCACCAGGAAATTCAAATAATTGGAGCTTTCTCTCTGTATTCTCTTCTTTATGAAAGAGAAACAATTTACTCTAGATTTACTCTGGGAATCCCAATGTCTTGGTATGTTTCATTGCATTTGATTACTTTTGTATCAGCTTTATCTATAGCAATTGTGGTGCTGTGGAGAAAGCACTGATTCCAGAATCAAGACCAGGGTTCACCACATTTCTGACCTTGAACCAGTTCCTTCCCCATTCTTGGCCTCAGTTTCCCCCTCTGTAAAATGAGAAGGTCAGACCAGCTGGCCTCTGAGGTCCTTTCCAGCTTTAGATCTAAGATACTCTGAATGATCATTGGTGTTTATCTAATAAAACTCTTTGGAATCATGAGAGTAACAGTTGTGTTTAGTATAGTTTTAGTGTCATTTGGATTTTGGTTATATCCTCTGACTTTGAAAAATAGTATTTCTGTATGGGAACTCTTTTTCCCTGATCATTCAGTTAGCCAGAAGTTTGTTTTCCCCAGCATTATTGTTACATGCTCTCTAGGTACCAAGATGTCCTTTTTGGCCAGTAATTGTAAGAGATTTCTTGATATTGTGAAAGGATCTTAAAATGAAATTAAGTAGACTCTCCTGCCTTGGTTATTTCCCTTCTGCCTTAAGCTGAGACTGGTCCAAGGATGGTCTATGCTAGGGATAGGTTGTGAATTGAACAGTTGTTCTAGTGGGTGCATAAGTCACCTGCTAATAAAGTAAGTAAGGTTGGGGGGGGAGCTTTGGAAAGGATTTTTCCCATTTTGAATCTGGGGTTTCTTGATAATTGCAGGAAAAGGTTTAGGTTTATGATTTAAAAGACTTTCTGAATAACTCCAATGCCATTTAGAAGGTATTTGAAATTTCTGTCAACTCTTATCTTAGTAACAGTAGCTTGGCTACATCTGGTTCTGGCAGAAGTCTGAAAATAGTTCTGAACAAGTAATTTTGTAACTGCAAATCCTAACCTCTGCTTAATTTTCAAGTGCCAACTCTCATTTACTTGGTTGGATCTAATGGAGCAATTTAATCCTTTCTGCATTTCTTTGGTAAGCCATTACTAGTCACAGTGTTGGATCCTATATGCATCTTGTTTGTACCCTCATTTTTGCTTATGCCATTGACTATCAAAAGGACTAAATTCCAAGCACAATGTCAACTGCTAGGGTTGTTGAGTTTTGAACAATTTAACCATGATTTTAAAAAAAACCTCTTACCTTCTGTCTTAGAATTAATACTTAGTATTGGTTCCAAGGCAGAAGAGTGATATAGGCAATGGGGGTTAAGTGACTTACCCAGGGTCATATAGCGAGGTACTATCTGAGGCCAGATTTGAACTCCACAATTTAAAAAATGACAGTAGATTCTGTTTTTTCCCCAGAATCTCTCTCACCTTTCTTTTACTTTTACTGGCTTGTAAATACTGCCAATTGTGTGTGTCTTCCAGGTCCCAGAATGGGTGCTGCTTCAGGGCAAATGTCCCAGCTCAGCCAGAAAACTTCTCTACGTGTGTTTGTTTAGATGTGTGTCCCTTATTTGACTTAACAGTGCCTGGCAAATCTCCTTTTAAGACTGAGCTAAGGCCTTCATGGAGGTTTTTAGTTTGTTTTAAAGAAAAAGGGTTTCTATCCTGGTTTGAAAGTACTCTGACACAAACCAAGTAGAGTCACACTACTTGTTAGCAATACCTAGAGGTGACGTCACCAAGTACTTGAGTGAATGCTGAGGCATCATGGACAATAGAGTGGACCATAGCTTTTAGCACTAGCCCCACAGTTATTTTTGTAGGCACAGTGATTTGGTTTCCTGCGAAATTAAAAATAAGTTGCAGTGAGTTCTGGGATATTGTCATCTAAGAGGATGTGTGCAGTCTTCTTGAAATGATAAAGTTTGAAGGATATTATGCCAAGTGGTACTCTTGGGAAAAGTTTTGATTGGGCTCAGTTTCATTGGTAAGTAGTTTCAGAGGGAGCTGCTGGGGAAGGTGCTTTCTAATTTGGATGGATGAGCAGTTTGGGCACAGTTGCAACCACCCCCCTCAGTTATCTTCCACCCCCTACATACACACACACACACACACACACACACACACACACACACACTCCTCTATCAGCCTTGTAAATCAAGATTAACTGCATTCAACTCTGCAAATAAGGATGTGAACATAGTGCAAAAAGTATTTGAGAGGCAATCATTTGAGCTCTAAGGGCAGGGATTTGTTCCTTTCCCTCCTTTGATAGCTAGCTAACTGTTCTTGCCAAAACTTGGTAAGCTTTTAAATGCTATGTTTATTGAACTCTTTTGTTTTTACATCACCTTTGCTTCTAAATATATCCTCTACTCCCCAGGTTGTAACAGAATATAAAAGAAAAGGGTTGGGGCAAGACAAGCAGTTCTTTCAAATTATACAATCTTTGCTGTGTTCAATACTCAGAGTTCTCTCCCTCCCCTGTCCTGCAGAAAAGAGAGGGAAGCTCATTTTCCCCTCTCTTTCAGGCCAATTTTGATTATTCTCATTTCCATGTGTTAAACTCTAAGTAGCTTCCCATTAAAGGATGAAGAAACTGACTATAACTATCCTACACCAAGGTATCTTTTTATCTGATTAGAATGGTTTCAGGGCAGAGTGAATCAATTGGATTATCCTTGCTGGAAAAAAATACTAAATGGACGAACGTGTGTGGATGTTCCTATAATGAGCATGTGTGCGTTATTTATGGATGTTACACGTGGAATTGATAATTACATCCTATGTCTGGAATTAGACCTAAAGATCGGTTGTGAGGTTGTGTCTATTTAAGGCCCCGAGTTCTGATAGTGAATGTAAGTATAATAAATGTATTTCCTAGCCTTTTCAATATCCTCATTTGCTTTCCTCAGACCTTGAAAATTGGACACTAAAGTATCTAATCTGTTATTGATTCCACCATAACTTGGGGTGATTTCCCAAGTTCAGATTGAATAAGTGTCTTATCTTACATTTCTTGCTAGATGTGGGTAGTGAAGTAACAGTAGGTATAGAAGTGTGCCACCACCCCCACCATGGCCAACAGTAAGCAGTGCTGCTGGGTTTGCATCAAAACATTTTTTTCTAAATGCCAGAAACATTAATTAATATGGGGAGGGGGTATGCAAAGACTGGCATGAGGAAACCGAACAGCCTAATACAAGGGATGGGCTTTGCCAGTTTGGGAGCTCTGAGGTGTAGGCAGTAATGTTTGGACAGATCAGGGAGAGGACTTGGACACATAAAAGTGGTATTCCTTTGAACTTCAGGAAGAACTATTCAGAAAGAGTACATTGATGTGTGCTCTGATGGACAATTGCAGGCTTATCTGGTTACTGACTTCTCTGCTTTGCTTAGAAAAGGGGCTGTTGGGTCTGAGGAGCATACTATGTCAGGAATGAAAAGTTCTCACCCTCATTCAAATTTTGCACCTTCACTTGCCATCCATTAAAAAACTCCCCACATGGCAGCATTGGTTCCATGATCAATCGTAGGACCCCAAGGTAAGAGTGGGAAGCAAATTTGTATCATTTGTTCTTAAGTCATCAGGGTTATTTTTCATCAGTAAACTGACTGAACCAACACAGGCTTAGCCTTTTCTAAGAACTACTTCTTACGTAGTAAGACCCTCTTCATACCTGGAGTACAGCAGCTTATAACAGGAATAGCCTGTTTAGGAATTTTGGCGCTTGTTGAATTCACGCATGTTTTAACATCATCTTTTATTACTTCAAACATAGGTATAGCCCACAATTGATGGAAAAAATTTTCAAGATGGCTGAAGGTATTGATATTGGGGAGATGCCTTCACATGAACTGGTATTGCCTAATGCTCCCAAAGCTCAAAAACGTCCCCCCTCGCCTTGTGCTGGTGAGTATATTTCCTTTTCCTCGATGTGTGATCTGAAGAAACCTGAGGTGTCTGCTTCATTTGGTAAAATGAGGGTGATACTTAATTCTTATAAGTATAAACAATGGCTACTTTCAAATGTAGGACTTGTTAGTTGTGTTAACCTTTCATTTGCTAGATGAACAGTTTTATGGAGAACAGGCACTTAATAGAACTTTAAAAAAGTTATCATAGACATCACTAAGACCCCTGGCATGGGATCTGCCTTTAAAATGAAAATCCTGATGCCATACTCAAACCAGATCCCCCAAGATGGAGCTTGCTCAAGATGGCACACACACACACTCTGTTGATGCTCTTGAATTGTAGTGAGCGACCAGGACCCTCATACAGGCCCTAGTCTGGGCAGAGCACTGTGCAGGACAGGGCTGGGCAGGGCAGGGCAGGGCTGGGCTGGGCTAGGCTGGGCTAGGGAATACCAAGTTTTTAGGTATGGCAGAGTTTCTGGCTTCAGAGGGCTTCCCCACTGCTGTTGCCTTAGATCAAGACCCCATTACTTCCTGCCTAGATAATTGCAGCAGCTTTCTCCTGACCTCTCTCTGTGCCTTACCCCCTTCAGTCCAGCCTATCCATCACTGCCAGATTCATCCTCCTAATGTATAGCTCTAATCACTTAACTACTCCAAGACCTTCTGCCTGTCCAGTTTGAGTCCAACCTCTTTAGCCTGGCATTTACAATCCTCTGAATGGACCTGACCCCAGGCTCTTTTTCCAGCCTTATCTCTCTGTACTCCCCTCTTGTGCAAATTACTTCTCACATCTTTGGTTCTATTCAAGCTGAACTATTGCCCACTTTCCAAATAGGCATGCCCCATGATGCTCCTTTCCACATAGGCCCACCTGCCAGCCCCCTCAGGTGCCCGCTTGATGCTTGCCCTGCTCTGATCTGCCCAGCCTGATGCCTGTCACAGCTCCTGTCTCTGGACTTGAAGAGCATTTGCTTTCCACCTTTTTCATGCACTTAGCTTCTTAAAATGATCTCTCTACATGTGTAGGCTGTCTCCCTCACTCAATGCTCCTTTCCTTGAAGGCGGGTCTGGCTTGGCTTTTTTTGTATCTTCATATACTCAGCCCCTGACCCAGCACAGTGCCTTGCACAGACAAGGTAATTAGGATTTGTGCACAAAATGTAACATGTAATATGCTCTGTATCTATATCTATCTATCTATATATATGTATATAGATAGATCTTAGCAAATTCTTCTGGAGTTATAACTTTGGCACCCTCATTTTCCTAATCCAGTCATATTATTCTTTTTTCTCCTAGAATAAAGTGGATTCTGTTCATGTATGATGGCTCAGGAGCCAAGACCATTCCTCAAAGCAGACTTTGAGACAAGGGTTGGAAATTGGCAGTTTTCTCTTAAGAATTCTATTAGGAAAAAGATTTTCTTCATTCCAATGAATGATAAGTGATAACAGAGACTACTGCTCCTCACTTTTTCCATTTAAGTGGACCTTTGATCTCACTGATTTGGTGCTGCCCCCCAACAAAAAATACCGATTGTAACCTCTTCCCATGTAATTCTCCCAGGAGATAACTGAGAAGAGGACTGAGCCAATATACTCAACAGGAAGCCATCTTCTGGTTCTCTTACTATCTGAAAGGTACCAAGGTAGCTCTTGGGCTCTCTACATCTATTGTGTCTCATTCTCCTTAAACTGGCCCACATCTTCGAGACATATATATCCTTGATGTTGTTTTGTATACTACTTGTATAAGTCATTGTTGCAAATATTGCTGCAGCTTGCTTTCAACCTATTCTATTTAAAAATCAGCAGTTAAATGAAATTACAGTCTGTATGTAACGTTAGAATGCTTAAAATTCTTAGAAGACTGGCTGAGTGACTGATTAAAGGACAAAAACAATTCTTCTTGATCTCTAAAAAACAATTTAAATAGACAAACTTAGCAACTCTCGATGACTGATCCTGCTGATTTTTAAAAGATAACAGCCTAGAGTTCTTAAAAATGAATCTACTTCTTCAGCCCACAGGTTTCAGGCTGTGAAAATACAGACCTATATAGGGTCTCTGGATGGGAAATTGGTCCCTAACTAACAAACCCTTATTACTTACCTAGCCCTGGAATAGGAGAATTAGGCCAAATGTATTCACCGCAAATTCTAACTCAAGAACATTTTGAAGAAGGAAAGAACATTTTGATCTTCTTGGCTTCCTTTACCAGCTGCTTTGTGTTGTACTGATCGGCTTATCACCCCAGTAGACTCTGGGCTCCTTGAGAACTGGGACTTTGGCCTCTTCCAATATCTTGCATATTATAGGAGCTTAACTGACACTTGAATGGAAAGAACCAGAGCCAAGACTAGCTGTGTGGCCTTGGGGGAGCTCTGTGACCTTTCTGGGCTGAAAATTTCTTCATCTGTGAAAATGAAGGGATCTCTTTTCCAGCTCTTTAAACAATACCACAGATTGATTCTTTACCTTTCACATGTTGGTGAATTAGTCGTGAACAGAAAGAACAGAGCTGGAAGGCTTTGAACTTGGACATTGGAACTACTAGACATTATAGGAACTTGACAAAAGTATGTCTGTAAAAGTTGCTTTGTTAAATACTGGAAAAACTTCAGGCATATTTTCCCCATTGCTATTTGACTTAAGATTGCTTGTTTTTTCTTGGTGAAATTGGGAAATGTAGGTATTCTACTGCTACCATCCTGCCCAGACCCTAGACCAATAAGATAGAGAACAGGGTCCCAAGGTCTCAAATATTACAACTTCTCTACTTTGGAAAAATGCAGATACATTTTCAAATGGGGATCTGGATCTTTTTGCCCAAGCCAAATAAAATTAGTTTAATAGCTCATCTTAACCATTTAATCCTACCCTGTTAGATGATGAATTCCCAGGTGCTAGGCAAATGGTTGTCAGTTTTTTAGGTAGCAACAACCTGCATTTAAGAAACCATTTGAATATTGAAGGCTGAGTCTGTCCCTTTTAAGTTTTCTTAGTGTGCGGGACAGTGGCTCCTTGATTTGTGTGTGTGCACTGTATCTAGTTGTATCCAGATTTTCTTGTTGCCTATTAGAGATGTCCCCAGTCAAAAACAATCTCACCCTCTTCTTATCCACCATGGCATTTTCATTGGATGGCTGTGATGATATATGATTCCATTGGCATTATAGCTATCTGTGCATCTCTTCTCTTCTCTGGCAAGTTCCTTGAGGGTAGGATTTGACAGATAAAATTTGTTAAGCTCTTTCTGTGTCACTGGGAATACAGAAATGAAATTTTTCTTGCCCTCAAGTGGCTCCCAAAAGAAAGATGTATACAGATAAGTAAATATGAAAAACTACAGATCAAATAACAAAATAATTGGGGGAAAGGGATAGCCAACAACTATAGGAATCCAAAAAAGCCTTGAAGTTGCCAAGAGGTGGAGGTGAGGAAGGAGGAGAGCATTCCAAGAATAGAGGCATGCAACAGAGTGTCATTTGTGTGCATGGAACAATAAGTAGGCCAGTATGGCCAGAATGTAGTGTATGCCAACGGGGGAGTAATATTGAATCATCTGGAAAGATAGTTTGGAGCCAGATTAGGAAGGGCTTTAAATATTGATCAGAGGAATTTGTATTTTCTTCTTGAGGGCAGAGGGAGCCATCTAAGCTTCTTGAGCAAGTCACATGGTCAGAACTGTGATCTAGGGATATATTAGTTGGGTAGCCACTTTGGAGAATCACTTGGAATGGGGAAGGTCTGGAGGCCATTACAGTAATGCATGCAGAGGGAATTTGGGGGCCTGAACTAGGGTGGTGGCCATGCAAGTGGACAGATGTGGAAGGAGAATCTGATTCAGGGGAAATTGGGTGTGTGTGCTAATGAAGTGAGAAGGGGAATGACAACTCAAGAGTTGAAGATTCCCTTTCCCTCCCTCCCTCCCGCCTTCCCTTCCTCCCTTCCTCCCTTTCCCTTCCCTCCTTTTCCCCTCCCCCTCCCCCCAATCAGCTTGCCCCAGCACTTCTCCAGGACATGCTACTAGCAAGAAGGAGAAAGAACTGAGGATCTCACTGCCATCGAGCACCCAGCAAGAATGAAGAATAGGGAGAATTTTGCAGTGACCTGCATAGGGTATATATGATGTTTGTATTTCTGTCACAGCCAAGTGACTATGTCTGGTTTTTTGTGTCCCCATTAGTACCTGGCACAATACTGTGCTCTTAGTAGGTGATGTATCTTTGTGAAGTTAGACTGCCATTCACCAGTGAGGCTCCTGGCAGTCCTGCTTGGGCCCCTGCCCAAGGTCTTCCCTCCTTTTGGTTTTCTAGCTGCTAAAGGGCTTGTGGGCCCTGGAGAACATAGATTGTAAAGCCGGGTGGGGGTGGGGGCGGGGGTGCTGCTAGCACAACTATCAAGGTGGGGGCCATTATGAAGAGAACCCAGACCAAGAGTGGTGAAAGAGAGGAGGGCCAAAAAGATGGTAACAACCAGAGCCAACATTCCTAGATCACTCTTGAGGTGCATAAAGCACTTGCCATATGTTACCACATTTCACTTATACAGCCATCCCGTGAGGTAGGTACTACAGGCCTTTCTGACACATTTTAATATCCTTTACCATAAACACCCAAATTCCCCAACAAAGGATAGCTGATAAATCACACATCACTGCACATTTCCGTAGCTGTTGACAGAAAGGGTGTATCCTCTAACTTTGATAGTATGAAATCAATATTGTCTGTTAACATTTGATCCAAGGTGGTGGTTTGGTTTTGCTTTTTAATACTGGCTTTTCCATTACATTGGGTGATATTCTTCCCATTTTACAGGTGAGAAAACTGAGGCTTAGAGAGGCTAGTGACTTGCCCAAGGTCACACAGCTAGTAAGTGTCAGAGGCAGGATTGAAATCCAGTTCTCTTCTGATTCCTAAGGCCAACGTTCTTTCCACTCCACCAAGCTGCCTCTCTACTGGACTCTGAATTATCAGCATCCTCGAGTCTTCAGCAGAGGCAAAAGGGAATGATTCAAGTTGGGGAGAAGAGGGGGCCCACCTGATGGAACTGTGCTCAGGTTGGGCCAAGCTGAACGTGATGGAGCCATGCTACTCAGCTTCCAGCAGCTCCAAGGAATAGGCTTCCAGTAACTGTAGCACATGCAGACCCTTCCCCTGTGATTTTAAGAAATGCATTGGGTGATTTCTCAGGAGTAGGGGAAGAGAGAAGCCAAGGAAAAGCTGCCACTGAGGGGTGGGGCATGAGAAGGGTCAGCACACCCTTGAACAGAAACCAAGGATACTGGATGCCAGATTTTTGCCTAAAGGTTAGTCAGATGAAACTGTACATAGAGAGCTAAGTTTTCCTGTTTGGACCCACCCAGTGGTTCAGATAATCTGATTGAGTCTCGGGACAATTAGGCAGTTAAAAATCAACAAGTTTGTTCCAGATGTGTGTAAAATGCACAGGTAAAAATATGGTCATGGAAAAGAATGAGAGCAATTAAGATAAAACATTAAGTGGTGGACGTCTGTGTATCCAATGTTCCTCTCTGGAGGAGTTGGGCAAAAACCAGGATGAGAAAACAGGAAGGGGCTATGGTCTAAATTGCCCAGAGGAGAACTCCAACTAAGGAAACCATGGAGCCTTTGGAGTCATTTTGAAGGCACCTAGACTTCCTGTATATGGGTTTATACCAAGTAATAGTCCTTTATCAACCTTATCATCCCAGAGATCAAACATGGAAAATGAATGCTTTTCCTTATAAAAATGACCTGAAATCCATCCTTTTGTGTTAAATAACTTGTACCTCCACCTGAATTTATTTATTTTTTAATTTTTTATTTTTAAGGCAATGGGGGCTAAGGGACTTGCCCAGGGTCACACAGCTGGGACATGTCTGAGGTCAGATTTGAACCCAGGACCTCCTGTCTCTTAGGCCTGGCTCTCAATCCACTGAGCCACTCGGTTGCCCCCCCCCCTTGAATTTAAAGCCATCTAGCTCTTGGGGACAGGAGCTGGGGGTGGTGTTCACCTCATTCCTCTCAGCCCAGGCAGATGAAAGAGTCTCACAAGTTAACTTTTTTAGTCCAAAGAATGTTGCCTCTAGGCCTAAATGAATGGCCTTCCCTTCTGAGGTGACATTGCCTTCCTAGGCCAGAGATCCAGCATCTCCTGTATTTTACATTATAATTCTTTATACCAGTGAATAACCACTGGGTGTCTCCTTTCTTAATGCTTTACCATTTCTTCCCCTCTGTCAAGCCATGATTGGGTGCATGGTACACCATTGTCCTTTTACTTATTTCATTGGCTTCTGGTGGTATCAGATTAAGACCCGTTGTGATTATATCTCACATAGACAAATGTTCCATATATATGTATACTTTTTAGTTCATTAGTCATAGTGCCTCTTTTGTTACTATTCCACACCCAGACTGCATTAATGTTGGCCTCATCCAGGCTTCACCACTAAATTCTTATATATCAAATTATAGCAGTCAATAGAATGGAAAGGCCCTTAGAAACCACCTAGTCCAACTCTCTCATTTGCCCAATTAGGGTTCTGCTGTTAATAATGGCAACACTCTCGACCAGAATCCAGAACTCTTAACAACATTGAGTCTTTTCCTTTCATCGCTTTCCTTGGTCAGGACTCTTAATTGGAACATTTGGTGGTCTGGATTCTGGACTGGAGTGCAGCAGGCTTCAATTTCAGTGATGAGTTTTTTAAGATCAAGCAGGATTTGGATATTGGATCTTTTGTATTTTGCCACCGCTGTCATAAAATACAAAGCAGAAATTAGGTGATCCGTGGATGGAAATGCAGAAGAGATGTGGGTTGGTACAGGGTTTCTCCCAGCTTGTGATATTCTATGTATCTTAGTACTACTGCCTGGGCTGAGATGATAGAAATGGTCTCTTTAAGAACTGGGGTGTGTATATTGAGATTTTCTTTTAACTTGGCTCTACATTTTCATTCTGTTTTAATACGGAGTAGTGCCTTTTTAGATCAGCGTGTTGTTTTCTTGTTGAATTACCCCCTATAACTTGATAAATGCAACCCTGTTTCCCTGGAGTATTTTCAGCCATAAAAGTAAAGACTTTTTTATTCCAAATGATCTCTTAAGGAAACATCCATCTCCCAAATATGTTAAAAGTGAAAAGACCTGAACTATTGACAATTCAATTTTGAATCACAGTATGATGTTTGGGGAATGATATTTGAAATTCTAATTTTCTTTAACATTGTCACTGTCGCTCATTCTGTAGGTCAAATCCCTCCCAAAAAGCAAGCTGCTTCCAGACTCCAGGTGAAACCTCGTTTTGAACCTGTACACTTTGTAGCTAGTAGTAATAAAGATGAAAGAATGGAAGACCCTTCAGACACTCAAACACAGCCAGCAGACTCTACCATCCTGCCGTTAGACACCTACCACGATGATGATGTTAACAACAGTTCCCAAGATCAAAAGTCTCAGTATTCCGAAACAAGTCGTGCTCTCATTAATAACCAGACTGCAACAACCAGCATGTTATCAGATAGTGTGAACCCTGCCCTAAGTGGTACATCCTATCCTCCTCCATCCTCTCAGTTAGCTACTGTGTCTTCCCCATCGGTCAAATTTTCTGAGTCAGAGGTAGCTGGGAAGCAACAGTTTATTGAAAGACTTTCTGCAGTTATTTGCAAGAGCCTTTCAGGGATGAATCTTGGAGCTGATAAAATTAATTATACGTATATGTTAACACGTTGCATTCAGGCATGTAAGACAAATCCCGAGTATATATATGCTTCTTTAAAAGAAATCCCCCCTATTGACATCCCCAGAAGTAAAAAACTTTTAATTGATGGCTTTGCTTGTGAAGTTAGATGCCAGAGTATCTATCTGACCACAGGCTATGCTGGCAGCAAAAATGGTTCTAGGGACCGAGCTACTGAGCAGGCCATAAAGCTCTTGCAAAAATCTGTTGAAGTTCGAGTTGTTAGGAGGAAATTCAAACATATTTACCAAGATGACCTCGTGGTGTGTCAGATTGGTGTGTCCTATGATTTTCCTCCAGCCCTAAAAGCCCCAGAAGATCTCTCTGCCAAAAACGGGGCTGAGCAGTCGGACTCCGGCGCCAGCTCCAAACATTGGACTGATTTTATCCTCATTGAAAATGCAAATGATGCCATTGGAATCCTAAACAATTCTGCCTCATTCAACAAAATGACAATTGAATACAAGCATGAGATGATGCCAAATCGCACATGGCGCTGCCAGGTGTTTTTGCAAGGGCACTGCTTAGCTGAAGGTTATGGAAGCAAAAAAGTAAGCAAACATGCAGCTGCTTCTAAAGCTTTGAAAATTCTTCAACAAAACCAATCTGACTCCCCAGTTGTCAGGGCTACACAGGTTCAAACAGTAGGCTATTCACCTAAGGGATCTGGAAACAAAGATTTAAAGGATCTTGTCATTTATGAGAACTCTTCAAACCCTGTATGCACGCTCAATGACACAGCTCAGTTCAACAAAATGACTGTCCAGTACGTGTTCGAAAGGCTGACAGACTCTCGGTGGAAATGCAAGGTGATTCTGGAGGATGAATTCATTACCGAAGCAGTTGGGGTAAAAAAGTTTGTCAAGCATGCAGCTGCAGAAGAAGCTGTGAAAATCCTTAAGAAGACTCAGCCAACTGTCATCAACAACCTGAAGAAAGGTACCATCGAGGATGTGATCTCAAGAAATGAGATTCGAGGTCGCTCAGCAGAAGAAGCTTATAAACAAGAGATCAAAGAGGATAACATTGGGAATCGGCTCTTAAGAAAAATGGGTTGGACTGGGGGGGGCTTAGGGAAATGCGGTGAGGGTATCCGTGAGCCCATCTCAGTCAAAGAGCAGCATAAACGGGAGGGGCTTGGGCTAGATGTGGAGAGAGGAAATAAAATTGCCAAGAAAGATATCGAACAGATCATCAGAAATTATGCGCAGTCAGAGAGTCACACTGATTTAACTTTTTCTACAGAGCTTACCAATGATGAACGTAAGCAAATACATCAGATTGCCCAGAAGTATGGTCTTAGGAGCAAATCTCACGGAATAGGCCGTGAAAGATACTTGGTGGTAGGTAGAAAAAGGCGTAAGGAAGATTTATTAGATCAGCTCAAACAGGAAGGCCATGTTGGACATTATGAACTTGTTATGCCTCAAGCAAATTGAGACCAAAATGATCATGTAAACACTTGCTAACATTTTGTGACATGAATTAGAAAGAAACATTGCATTTTTCTGGTTGTAGAAAATACTCATTCTAAAGTGTTGTAAAACTTTGCTCTTCTTATCTTATGCTTTTGTAGGAAGGCTCCTGTCGAGTTGTACTAGTATAGTCCAGAAGACAAAATTGTCCTTGATGTCATTGATGTTACTAGTTATTTTATATTGTGATGTGATAATGTGATAAAATTACACCCAAATGTACCCTTTCCCTTTAAAATATACCTTGTATTTTGCCTTCAAAGAATTTTTAATTTGTTTAAAGAGCAAAGCCATTTGGAGTAAATGTGTTAATGATATCAACTACAATAAAACTACAACTGTCAACATCATTTTGGGTTTTCGTTCTTATTTTGTACTAGAGTACTTTTCATTTTTAAATTTCCTTAAAAGAGTAAATTCACACTTTATGTATGAAAAAGTATCATCAGCCGATAATCCATATCATTTAATCTAGTCACCACGTTGTCTAGAATGAGGCAGTCACCGCATCCTCTAAGTGTACAAATAAGTGAGGCTTTGAAAACTGACCCTTTTTTTGGGGGGGGGTAAGTGACTTGCCCAGGGTCACATACCTAGGAAGTGGTGTCTGACACCACATTTGAACCCAGGGCTTCCTGGCTCTAGGCCTGGCTATATCCACTGTGCCACCTCACTGCCCTTCATAGAAAAGATTTTTAAGTATCCTAAAATCAAAGTTCAAGAAAGGAAACTTGAATTATTTTATCTTACATATCCATAGATAGCCGTGAAGCAGATGGACAATTCTGGTAATTCTGGTTACAAGAACCGCTTCCTGGAAAAAAACCAACTTTGTGCCATCTCGCCCCCCCATTATTTTCCCACAGAGATGAAGTACCATTTAGGACAATTAGGTGTCAATGTAAGATACGTAATGGTCTGTAGTACTGCATGTACCTACTTCATGCTTCATCAGAAGTTGCTTATCCATTCTAGGGTGTTATCTCCTGCCTTGTTATCAATTCTAGAAGAGCGACGGGCTAGGCAATGTGACTTGCCTGGGATCACAGAGCTAGGATGAGCCTAAGACCAGATTTGAACCTAGGTCCCCCTTTCTCCAGGCCTGGCTCTCTCCACTGCTACCTAGCTGCCCTTGAAGGGTGTTTTTTTAAAAAAAACTTTTTTTTGCAGATGAATTTATTCAGTTGCTTTTCATACCTACTACATCCTGTGTGGGCTTTGCCTCCTACTAACTGCTCTCCTTCCAGAGGACCTGGCTGCTCTCCCTAATTTCCTTTCTGATAAGAAGAAAAAAATGAGTTTCATTGTTTGCTAAGGGCTGGTATTGCAGAAAGCAGGTGACTTGATCCTTTCTTAAAAAAAACCTCTTACTTTCTGTCTTAGAATCAATACTGTGTATTGGTTCCAAGGCAGAAGAGTGGTAAGGGCTAGGCAATGGGGGTCAAGTGACTTGCCCAGAGTCACTTTTGAACCCAGGTCCTCCTGTCTCTAGGCCTGGCCCTCAATCCACTGAGCCACTCAGCTGCCCCAGACTGGTGTTACTCTTTACCGCATGGCTTAGAATCTTGGAAGGCATCTTGTCTTTTTGTATGAAAAAGTATCAGCTTATAATAAAGGGGAATGAGGGTTCATTTAGTAAAAGTGCAACAAGCTTCTCTTTTTTACTTTTTGCTAAGATGTTGCATTTCTGAATCAAAGTTGCTAGGAATTTAGAAGAAACAACTTTTGAGTTTTTCCTTCCTACCCCAATGTTCTGAATATGGGACAGAAAGGGAGTCCCAAGTTGTAGCACTGAGTTTTGTTTCTAGGAATTGGGAACAGGAAGATCCTGGCAATTATTCAAAGTGTGCTTTTAAGTTAAATGAAACATTTTCTTGGTTTGTTTACCTCTTACCCCTCTTCTCTGATTGGTGCAATAGAAGCCATTCAGCAAATATTTATTAAGTGCCTATCATGTTCGAGGCACTGTGCTAAATGGCTGGGGCTACAAAAAGAAGCAAAAGATAGCCTCTATCCTTATGGAGCTCAGTCTAATGAGCTCCAGGCCTGCAATTGGAGGAACTGATTCAAATGTCCTGTAACTTCTGAATTAGTTTGTTCCTCTCCAGAATGGAGAGGAAAATCATCTCACACCTTCCCTCCCTCCCTCCTTCCCTCAGAAGAACACACCATATGAATGAGAGAAATTATTTGCAATGAGGAGGGGCCTAACTTTCCCCCAAAGCGGAATGCCAGCAGCAGCTCCCAGAGTTCACATAGAGATTCATCTGCCCATTTCGAAAGCATACTTGCTACTGACTTCATTTGTAACATGGCAACACTGTACGCCACCCTACATCACACCAAGCTTTGTCCAAGTCGGACCACCAGCCCATCCTTATTAGACATTTCTCTTTCTCCTAGTTTTTTTATGGGGAAAAACTTTTGCAAGAGAACATTTGGAAGAGTTTGGGGCTGTGAAGCTGCTGATTGATTGCTCCTGGTTCTTCAGTGTGGCAAAGGCAGTAAAAGACCAACTGCTTCCTTAATTTTACTTCCCTTTTATTTTCCATTGAAGTATTTGAAATAAAGTGAGAAGCAAGCTTCTGTTGCAACAGTATAATCAATCCTTTCACGTGTGCTATGAAGGATTTCACACTAGTGTGGCGTGGAACCCCTATAGGGTAGACCTTTGGAACAATAGCCTTTCTTGTTTATGGGGCTTTTTAGAGGTGCTGGGGCCTTGGCTTATGGTTTCCCGAGAAATCTGCAGACCTATTTCACTCAAGTGATGCCACTTATGATTGTGAAAATAAAATACAGTGAATTCAACTATTGAAGCTTAAAACTGCATGAAGCCTTTGGACACAGTCTGTATTTTTTTTACCTATTCTTTTTAACAACTCTAAGACAGAAGGGCGAGGGCTAAGTAAACAGGGTCAACCTAGGACTTGTCCAGGGTCACACAGCTAGGAAATGTCTAAAATCAGATTTGAACCCATGTTTACCTGGCTCTATCCACTGGGCCATTTAGCCTCCCTGCTCCGCCCCATGTCTTTTAATGTCAGTGTCCACGAAAAAGTCGCAAGATAAACAATGAGGAAAAGGTCTCCTTTCCTGGAATGATGTTCCTGTTGTCCCAGCTGTATGTAAGAATTCAAGTTTGCCTGTATTCTTAGCCTAGTAGATGGATTTCGCACACCCTCTCCCCACCTCCTGATATATTTGTTCTGCTGACATTTTATATTTCTTAAGATTCCCTTGTCCACATTTTAAAAAAATTGCTTTTACTTCTGCTCACATTACTTTTCTTTTCCAAGAGAACGCATTGCATTTTGATGTTGGTATTGATTTTAAGCAACAACTGGGCTCTTGGGAAGGTAACAAGTCTGCTAACTTTCTGATCCACTATTGGGTCCACTAATAGGTCAGAGTTAGCTAAAAAGGCAGGGCTGGGAGAGCTGGCCTGTAAATTTAAGATTACTTTTTATTTACAATTTCTAGAAAAATGTACACTTTTTTTTAAGCCCTTACCTTCCATCTTGGAGTCAATACTGTGTATTGGCTCCAAGGCAGAAGAGTGGTAAGGGCTAGGCAATGGGTGTCAAGTGACTTGCCCAGGGTCACACAGCTGGGAAGTGGCTGAGGCCAGATTTGAACCTAGGACCTCCCGTCTCTAGGCCTGGTTCTCAATCCACTGAGCTACCCAGCTGCCCCCAAATGTACCCTTTTTTACATGGACTACTTGTGCCAAATTACCTGAACAGCCTGAGCTGCACCAAAGCTGACAATGGATGTAAACAGAACATCTCTTTCTAAGCTGTGTTGGTCCCGCAGTATCATAGGCAAGGCATCACTTATCTTAGCCTGAAGAGTGTCTGGCCTTTGAACCAAAAAGCAGGGCTGAAAGCATACTTAGTGCTTGGTACCTGTACCAAGGACTGGGGGCACGTGAAGGGCCAAGGTGCTTTCTGCTGAGAGGCAAAGACCAAGGAAAGATCTCTCATTTTCCCTAACATAAAAACCAGAGTGGCAGTTTCTCTACCTCCCCACCTCCACACTGAGAGCTGTCATATCTGGTTCCCAGATCCCAGCTGTCGCCCTAGTTGATTCCTTTGAATGAGTAGGTATGGTCTGTTTGTCTTTTAAAAGCAATGCTTCTATTAAAGAACACTTTTCTTCCTGTCATTAACCTCCCATCTCCCAGGAACAGCCCAGACTTGCTTTCTGTATGGATACTTTCCCTAGGATCAAGTTTTCCATTCTAAGTGGGAAAATTCTGGAGGTGTATAGTAAGTGCTTCAAATTCACACGCACCCAAGAGCAGCCTGGATGGATGCATTCGCCGTCGCTTTAATCAGTGCCGCTTTTTTTTTTGAATGTGCATAGGTGAATCAAAACATGTTCTCAAGCTACATAAGTGAGCATCCCGTGTAGAACCATTATCAGTTCAAAAGCGGGGTGGAAAGTCCACTTCCTATATGATTCTATCCTAAATTGGAGATAAAATACCACAGAAAAGGAATTCGATATTAGTAATTCTTTTACAAGTAATCCAAGTACAATACATTTGACTTTGTAGTAGGTGTTCTCAGATGTCAGAAGGGGAGGGAGGAAAGAAAGCTTCAGCAAGGAAGGGTGGCAACAGCCCAAAAGCTGTTGTTTTCAACAAAATAAATGTAATGATGCTAATAGGAAGAGAAGGCAAGGGACAGACAGAATTCTTTCCAGATTGTTCGTTTGTATCGTCCTGGGTCAACAATCACGCCAGCTCTGTTCTACAATGGCCGAAACTCGCTTTTCATATTCTCGCTTGTTCTCCTGGTATAGCTGGGCAGCCTGGCTGTTTGCTGGACTGTTGGGATTAGGCTCATCCAATAAAGACTGGAAAACACGAAAAAGAAAAGTTCAACTGGACAAAGTTTAAAAAATTCAAAATAAAGCTGAACTAGTACCCACTTCTATTTAACTACAGGAAATGTATTAGTCTTGTCATAATTCTAGTAGAATATTTCCTAGTGGCCCGGGCCTTAATTTCATTTACAAACATCAGTAAAATTAAACAAGGAAAACTCAGCTATGGCTCCCCCTTCCCTTTTTTTTAACCCTTACTTTCTGTCATAAGACAAAAGGGCAAGTGACTTACTCAGGGTCCCCTTCCCTTATAACATTAAGCTAAATTATTTATGCAAATGCTCAACAGGCTTTAGTGAAACTAGGAAAATTCACCTGTATGGATGTCAAAATGGAGGAAACATCATAGGTTGGGCTCCAACGATTTTGAAGTATATCCAGGCATATACTGCCATCTGCATAGACTAAAAGCATAGCTGTATCAGTGTACAGACCGTGGACCCACTCCTATGATGACTGACAGTGTTCCTAAAGTTGGGGGGGCAGCTCTTCAGTAGACCATGTTTACAGGCACTCAGCCATGTGGTCTTGTCTTGGTCAACAAGCTGAGCAGTCTATCCTAGTGGCTATTCTACTCAGGGATTCTAGGAGGCCTCTGGAAGTTGTTTGCCAGTGATGATGAACCTTTTAGAGGGGCAGGTGATGTCCTCAAGCCCTCATGGAGAAGGGGAGGGGAGCAGCCCAGCCCCTCATCCCTCTGGCTTTCAAGTAATGAATTCTGTGTTGGAGTGATGGCATGTGTGCCCACAGAGAGGACCCCGAGTGCTCCTTCTGGCACATGTGCTATAGGTTCATCACTATGGGTCGAGGCTGTGTGACACTGGCCACATAAGAGAAAATATCTCGCCTCTATCTCTAGTTATCAAGAAGGTATCATCTAGCTTACTTGGAAAAATAAAAAGCCAGAAGCACAAGTGATGATACTCCATTATACCATCCGATAATTCAGATCCAAACAGAATGTTGTCAGAACAAAGAAGTTACAAGATGTCCTTAAAGGATCATCAAAATGAAAAAAAAAACTTTCTTAAAAGCGAAAAGAAATGGCTTTAGGTCAAGCTGGCTGTGCTTCAGAGGGGCTCTGAAAAAGAAGGGTTTGCTCTAAGCCATTTAAGGCCTTTTCCCAATTAAGTCCTCCCTCCACCCTGCACCCTGCCCATATAACACGCCCTCAGTTTATAGAGAACTACCGATCCTACTGTGCCCAAGAGGGAGCTTGCCCACTACTGGGGAGGCCTCATTTGTGAGTCATTTCACTGTTCTTCCTTTGGAGACCATCCCAACAGGTGATATGAACCTGCCCAGCACAGTCACAGGGCCTTTAGGGCGAGTTTGGATCCAAGATTGCTGGTCCGGGGAGGAATTTCACTACCCCCCCCATCCTGCCCCCAACAAAATACTTGACTAAACTGGCAGCAAGCTAAACCAATTCATAAGTACCCTCTCCCAAGAAAGACACGTGAAAGGATAAAGACACTTACCATTTGGATGAAACATTTTAGAGACAAATCTTACTGTAGGTGGTTTGTTTGGATATTCTTCTGTGAATTCTATTGTAAGTTTAAATGTACCTGTAGACAGAAAAGTTTAAACCACCACATTTACAAGCATTTCAGCTCCAGACTGATTTGCTTATTCTTAATAATGTACATTTGCATTCAGCTTTAGGAGCTGCAAAGCTCTATCCTTGCAGCAGTGTGGAGGTAATGAGTACAAAAGTCACGAGAAAATCAGACCCAGAGAGGTGAACAGATTTCCTAATATTCCTGGGGACATACAAATGATGCAGATGTGTCCAGGGGCATTATGGGGAGGAAGGGGTGTGTGTGTGTACGTGCGCATACATACATACATGCGGAGAGGGGAAAGGCTAGGCAAGAGGAGAGCCCAACATGAGACCCGTTTCCAAATGTACAATTTGGGTGACATCCCCCTTACAACCGTGTGTATTTTATTACTGTAAATGTTGGACTTGCTTAACCTGCTTTATTCAAACTTCAGAACAGTCCACAGTGGGCTCAGAATCACCGACTTTGGAATAACTAGCTGTAGCAAATGGAAGCTAAGACAAGTAGACTTTCCTTGAGCTGGCATTCATGGCCCACCCACCACAAAATGGCTGTTCTTCCTCCTTCCCCTAGAGGCACTCTGAGGAGTGAGGCCCGGTCATGAAGTTCCAGGTGTCTCTGGCAATTTTAGCAGAAAACCCCACTTCATTCTGCTCAGTCTTTCCTTCATGATCCAAAGCGCCCCAAACCTTAATGAGGGGGACAGGCCCTACCAGGCTCCCTTTTCTCCAACAGAGCCCATGCTATTCCCTCTTCCTGTGATGGCTCCCCTCCCCTTTCAACTTGTCACTCTAGCCACCCTTCTAGGCTGGGCTCCAATGGCCTTTGAACTGAAGCATCTTCTAATCGAACAATTTTCTAATTTTCTCATCTGAGAAGCTGACTAATAGCACACATCTGTCACCTTCAGGGCCAGGATGCTAGTTATACTGGCCTCTCCCCCCTTGTCTGAACAGTCTATGGTACACGCCGAATCCTTGACGTTTCTCTTTTTTCAACCAAAAGGAGGGAACAAAGACTGAGAGTCCTAAAAGTCCTTTAAAGTAGGAGTATCAAACCCAAACTGAAAATGGAGGGGCGGGACCAAGAAACTGTACATAAGGATCCCTGCAGGCTTCATATTAACTTAGAAAACCACACATTAATATTATCTATGCTTTATTTTGCCGTTGTTAAACATGTCCTAATGACTTTTGCTCTGGCTCAAGCTGCCCTGGGGAGTGTTGTGGGCAACTTGTTTTAACAGCTCGGCTTTAAAAGAGATAGCAGCCAGACTTGAGATTCATTTCAACTAAATAATAATAATAATAATAATAATAATACGACTCTCCGTTTTAAACCCTACTTTTCCAATAAGGAAGATTGGTTAAACAGTGCCCACTGGAAGTACAATTCCCCAAACAATTAAGCTTCCAGAAAACAATATCCTATTCCCAGTCTGGGGGATGGTCCATGGATAAACATGGACGGTAGGGGAAGCTATGAATATGCCCCCAAATTGACAATCAGGCTTGAACAAAGAACTAGTAAAAGGCACGGGCTATTACTAGTAGTTAGGCTCTACAATGAATTTTTTAAAAAATCCCAGCTCATCAGAGAATGTTGACAACAAACACATCACCAATTCTGATGACACGGTGCTTTTTGTAATTCTCTGTCCAAAACATGTAAATTGCAAAGTTGGAATTCTGTCCCCAGATTTTTCAGAGAAAAAAAATCCTTACCTAAACATTCAGCATCAACTAAGTGGTTTTCTTACACGTCAGTAAGGTGGAATTCCATGATAAGTACCATCGTTGGCAGAATTTAACTGGACACAGGTCAGGAAACTACCTGCCCCTTGTACATCCCCCACAAGTCAGTATCACACTGTCCTCAGCATTCAAATAGCCACTCAACAGTTGCCTTAGTTGTTCACACTAATGAGGGGATTGGTGGCAGAGGTCATCTAGAAATCATTCCTATTTGGTTCTGGAAGGCTCCATATGATTCCAACAGATGTATCTTCCTAATTATGTTTTCTTTAGGCCAATACACAATTGAATTGGCATTTGGCGGGCACTCACAGTAGAGAAGGCAACCCTTAATCAGGGACTTTGCCTGATTCTTCAAAAATTGGGAATCAATGATAGAAAGATTGGGTTCTGTTTATCAGGCAAGGATAAAGGCCTGCAAGTGTTGGGATTTGGAAAAGTAGTTCTAATAACCATTAAAAAAAGAAATTCAACAATACATGGATAACCCAGTGGAATTGCTTTTCGGCTCTGGGAGGGAGAGAACATGAATCATGTAACCTTGGAAAAATACTTTAAAATAAATAAGTTTAATAAATAAATCCAAGAAGCTTATCTTGGACCAAAATTCTTTTTTTCCCCAAAATTATGTTTTTTTCCACCAAGAAAAACCAATCACAAGCCGCATCAAAGCCTTCAGTGGTTCCCAAGTGCCTTGGATAAACTAAAATCTGCTCGGTCTGGCATTTAGAGTCTGACTCCAACCCATCTTCCTAGCCTCGTTTTATATTATTTCTTCATTACTATTTTAATACTAGTCATCCAAATCCTCATCATGCTCTGGAGATAACCCTGGCCTCCCAAAGGATATGCTCAGGCCCTCTACCACACTGGATGGACTTGGAGTATTCCACGATGGTCGATAGTTGATGAATTTTTCTTCTGCAACTCTTGTCAGCCATTTAAGCCATATACTATGTCAGAGAAAGAAAGAAGTGGAGTATGCACCCCTTGAAATGATGGATATTGGAAGGGGTTTTTCCTTAGACAAAGGAAACCAGATGTCACAGAATAAACTATTACCTTTCTTCTTACCACCTGGTCACAAATCATCTTTGAGATCTTTCTACATCTAGAGGATGTGGAAAAAACAGGTTTACACTCTTCTTCATTAACCAGAAATGTTATTAAGGCCCGAAAAATCGGAAGTGCTCAAGGAGGAGTTCTCCCTTCCGAAACATTACATGAATCCGATTTCAGAAATGAATTAAATTTCAATTATCTAAGATCCTCAAGCATGGATCTGACTATGTCACATTCAGAGGCACATTTTAATCAGAAATTCTGAAGGGCTCAGATGAAATTTTATAACCTCTTTTCCAGCCCCACTGGTTAGAAAGGGAATTTAACACTGAGGTTCTTTCTCTGATGACACTAAAAATTCCAGCTTTTTTGCAAAGAGATGACTGGGTGCTCATAAAATCACCTTAAACAGAGCTACCTCCCCAAAACTCAGCCTGCTAGGCGACCTACTCTATGTGACTGAAGCTGAGAGAGTTCAAAATGTCTTCAAAGACTCTGGGCAAGGATGTGCAGTGGAAAGCACTCAACTTAGGAGTCAGGAAAGCCCTGGGTTCAAATCCCATATGATGGGTAACCTTGGTCCGCCACTATAACTTGTCTGAGATTCCATTTCCTTTACATCCAGAAATCCTTAGCACCTAACAGCCAGAATTACTGCAACGCTCAATTTGGGTAATATGAGGCAAGCATTTCTATGTCAGCACTCCTTTAGATAGAATCTCACAAATTTAGCTTGTTTAAGCTTTAAAAAACTCTTGGACAACTAAAGCCATAGTTTGATCTAATCTACACTGCTTTGGCCTTCCAAAAGGTTCCAGAGAAAGCACCAATTAAGGCCCTGACAGAAAGGCTCTGTACCTGCTTTGGAGAAAGCTGATAACTAAAAATCCAAAGGAGGCAAACTGACAATCTTCGCTTTAAAGACGAGGACTGCAAGTTCCTCGAACCTGAGAACTCCCTGAGTACATCTGGAGTGGTCACATTTTAAAAAAAGGTTTTGTATAGGAACTTTGGAGGAACACATCCCTAAAATAAGAATGAGGGTTTTTTTCCCTTTCTAGGAAAGGTGAGATATAAGACTGCTGCTGGGCTGCTGCCTAAAAAGCTGCATGGATTCTGGGAGCGAGGCTCACCCTGGGAGGAAGGGTGATTTAAAAAAATGAGGAGGCAGCTGGGTGGCTCAGTGAATTGAGAACCAGGCCTAAAGATGAGAGGTCCTAGGTTCAAATATGACCCCAGACAGTTCCTAGCTGTGTGACCCTGGGCAAGTCACTTGACCCCCATTGCCTAGTCCTTACTGCTCTTCTGCCTTAGAACCAATACAGTATTGATTCTAAGATGGAAGGTAAGGAGTTAAAAAAATGGTTACAACCCTGGGCTGATCTCCTAAATTAGAGCTCAGTTACAATTTGCACAAGTAGGGGAACTGCCAGAGCCACAATGATGAGATAAGAGAGCCTCGATTTACTAAAGCTACTCTTGAGGAGTAGCTGAAGAGCTGATGTGGAGAGAGACACAATGGCATAGCAGATAGAACATGGAGGCATACAGAGCCAGGAGCTCCAGGTTCAAATCATGCCTAAAGATGCTTAGCTTTGTGGCCCTTTTAGCAGAGCCTCAGTTCCTTCAGCTGTAAAATGGTGATAATATCACTTAAACTACCTTCCTCACAGGATAGTTGTGCGGAAAGTACTTTGTGACCTTAAAGCACTCTACAAACATGAGCTTCAATTACTAAGGGTCCCTTGAAATTAGGATACTAGACAATCATTTCAAAATGCAGGCAAAATATCAAGGTTTCTAGTACTGGTCTTTTTTGATCTAAGGTATGGTCTCAGCTTTTGGGTTCTCTTCAACAATGAGGCATGGCCTCCCCATGTTTCATCTAAGCTCTTCACCTCTTTCCTTCAAAATAACTTCAACTGGTCTCAGATGCTTCCTAGCTGGGTGATTCTGGGTAAATCAACCAGTTGCTTAGTCCTTGCCCCTCTTTTGTCAAAACAAAAAGAACAAACAAACCCCCAAACTCCTTCAGTCTCTGTCTTCTGTTCCCTTTCCTTAGGGACTAGTGGTTCCAGAAACCTCTAAAGACAGATTTGTAAGGGTGGATTGTCCACTCAGAATAGTTGCTGACATTTCCTTGTTTTCCTAATATATTTGAAAGGGCCCAGGGTGACCCTGCACGTTGGCCGGGCTTTTCCACGTAAATCTTTTTGCCCCATAAGTGAGTATCCACAAAAGATTGCCTGCATAGCTAGTTAGCCACATGTGGTTAGTATCCTAAATACCCGAGGAAGTGCAGTATCTCCACAAGGAGAGACTGATTAAGCAGGGAAAACCAAACCAACCAGAGCTGTATGCCCAGCATGGGCAGTGCCGTCCTTTGGGCCCTCACAATGAGGTCAATATGCACTTAGGCCATCATCACAGACGCAGCTATTATTAAGGGAAGGTCCCCAGGTAGGTAAGACATTCATTCTTTCAACCCTCCCCCTTCCCCAAGTCAGACACAGTTGTGAAATAGCTAACCAATAGCCAACAATTATTCCAGTGCTTGCTGTCCAATAAAGCTGTGCCCAGCAGAAAGCTTTTGGAGTAAAATGATATGAGAAGCCAACCCAAACAAATCCACTCTGCTCATGTGCACATGGAGCTGAAGTTTCAAGAACTAGACACAAATCTACTAGAGAAAAAGGGAATCTCGGTACAGGGAACAACCCCTGTGGTTCTAGAATGAATAATTCAATGGATATTGCAGATCTGTGACTTTACTGGCAGAGGCAACTCAGGATGAAGAAACTACTTTCTACCAGTGCAGATCTGCAACTGATAAGATAGTTGCCTGGGGTGAAGTGAGGTGATGTGATTTATCCAGGTTTACCCACTTCAACTGGGGCCCTCTAGTCTCTTATCTATCCATTTAACCTTACCTGGGCAAACTGCCTTCTTAGGCTCTATCAGTGCTTTTTATTTAGTACTTTTATTTCACTGTACAGCCCGTGAAGAAGGATGGAGGCAGAGAAAGGAGAATCTCAGGATAGTCGGGTGGCCATTTACATATATATATATAGAGAGAGAGGGGGGGGGTACCACAATGGTGGATTCCACTAATTGGAAATTATTTTTGATGTTTAAGAAACCAAAGCTTTAATCACAAAAGCTTCAATAGTTTCAAACTGCCAGAAGCCTTCTGGGGCCATTAAAGGGCACTGCTGCACTATGTTTCCTTTTAGTCTGGCAAAAATCACAGAATTTAGTTGGAAGGAACCTGGGATTCCGTATAATCCAACCCCTACCCCTACCAAGAACCCCCTCTATAATCTTCTCCACTGAGGAGGAGAAAGCCTCCTAACCCTGTAAATGGCAAAAAGCTGGCCCACAAACCCACTCTAAATGTGGCCTTTCTAAAGTGTACCCTCTTTCTCTAGACGATCTTTCAGATACTTGCCTCCCCCCAAAGGTATCCCCTTTACTCCCTGCGAATTCGGCTGTTAGAAATGCCAGTCCTTTAAAGAGAGGTGAAGACAGAGAGAAGGGTCTGGGTTTGGCTCTTGCATTAGTGGGAGCACGAATTAGGATACACGGCCTTTATGGTCCCCAGTATCTTTCCCGATTCTACTTTAGGACTTCATTAGTGACAGAAGTGGAAAGGTCGCAAACTACCCAAAGAAACAGTTGTGATCAGTGCTCTAGTGCCCCCTTGACAAGCCCCGAGAACAGGTACCAAGCTGGAGTCAGGTGGTCAGCAGCCAGTACAACCTGCCATACAAGGGCAGCTTCTTCTCGCCCGCAGGAGGTAGAGAAGAAAGAGGGGGACTGGGCTGGCTGAATAGGGACCCACTCCTTGCCCAGCTCAACAGCCGGCTCTGAAAGGGAGGAAGGAGAGCGCTTCTTACCATCTTCGAACGGGGTCCCCTCGGGCCTGCGAGAGACAGGGGAAGGAAGAAGCAAGGCGTAGTCAGTGCCGGCTTGGCTGCCCCCGCATCGCGGGCTCCTAAGAGGGCGCGCGCGGCGGCCACTGTCGCTGTCCTCGCCCCCCCCCCCCCCACACACACACACACCCGCCTTCCTGGTCGCCCGCCCCCTAGACGGGAGGCCCCTGCTGCTGGCATCGCCCGGCGCGGGCCTCGCGCTCCGTGCGCGCAGCTCCGGCTTCCTTCCCGGTCCCGCAGGCAGCGGCTACTCTAGCCCCTGGCTCGGGTCGGCCCTGAGGCCGGCGGGCTGCCAGTCTCGATCTGTCCCACTCCAGCAAGGCACCTGGGCCCCCTTCTTCTCCCCTGCCAGACTGGCCTGGCCGCTGCCCTCGCCCGTGCCCGCCCCAGGGCTCCCCCGGCGGACTCACCCGAAAATGACCGCGTTCCACACCATAATGTTGTTCTCCGACGGGGCTCCGCTCACCCCTGCAGGGGGGTCCTCTTGCAGCCTGAAGAGGGAGCGCGAGCAGGCTCAGGCGGGCCCAGCCCAGCCAGTGCCCCAGGCTGGGACCCCACCCCTCGCCCCGCGCCCCTCAGCCGGCATCCACGGCCCCTCCTTACCTCTTGAAGTCCCGCATGAGGCGCCGCCGGGCCGGGGTGGACATGTCGTGGACTGCTGCGGACTCAGGGGTGGGGCATAGACCAGCGACCGAGCAGGAGAAGGAGAAGGAGGCGGTGGCTGTAAAGGAGGAGGAGAAGGAGGGGCGGAGGGGAGGAGAGGGAGGATCTGGAAGAAGAGGAGGAGGAGGAGAAGGAGAAAAAGGAGGAGGAGGAGGAAGAGGAGAATAAGCACCGAGTGCAGACGCAACCGGAGCAGAGTCGGAATCGAACTAGAAAGCTTGAGCCCCCGGCCCAGAGGAGGGTGGGCCGATACCAACCGAATGGCCCCAGAGGGGAGACAGGGGCGGAGGAGGCTGCACCACTGCTGAGGCGCGGGGGAGGACGGGCGGAAGACAGCGACCAGAGCTACGTGAAGTCACCAGAAGGGGCGGGGGGAGCGAGCTCCCGAGAGCAATAATCACCCATGCAACTCCCGGGAAAGGGAAAGAGGGCCAATACCGGGTGCTTTTAGGAAAAAATGCTTTCGGTTCTATACCAATCCCCCTTTCCTTCCCCGCCGTTGCCTCCAACCTCCTGCTCTGGGGCGCTCCCACAGATACACTGGGGCTGTACCATTCAGCGAAAGGCGTTCTCAGAGGGGAATGAGCCGCCCTGCCAGGCGAGCCTGGAGCTCTCCTTACACCCACTTGAGCCTAGAGGAGGGTTGTACCATCGACATCAAGGGGGACCGAGGAGAAGGGACGAACCCTGTCCCAGAATCCTAGTGGATCTACTGATCCAGCCCCCCGGGGTGAGGGATATTAAATGTACCCAGCAGTCCTAAGTATGGGGAGCCTAGGTGGGTGACCCTGTGAAATGATCTTAGATGGGGACAGGGAGGGCCAGGAACCATTCGGTCCCAGCCCAGTGACTCTGCAGCCACGTTTACAAACACCGGTAACCAGGAGAAACACCCTGGGCCCACACTCAGTAAGAGGAGTTATTGTCTTGTCCAAGATACAGAGGGATGCCTGAAGAGCAGCAGTCGGGGAGGCTAGCATTTATGGGGCAGAATTGTCTATAAAGGACCTTTTCTCACCACCTCTCCTTTTTAATTATTTTTATTTTCCTCCCTCCCTCCTTCCTTCCCTCCTTCCCTCCCTCCCTCCTTCCTTCCTTCCTTCCTTCCTTCCTTCCTTTCTTCCTTCCTTCCTTCTTTCCTTCCTTCCTTCCTTCCTTCCTTCCTTCCTTCCTTCCTTCCTTCCTTCCTTCCTTCCTTCCTTCCTTCCTGTCCATTTCTTTATTTCTCATGGCACAATAACATTCAATGACACAAATATACTACAATTTGTTTAGCCATTCTCCAGGAAGAGGGCACCCCTTTGGTTTCCAACATTTTTAGTACATATAGATCCTTCTTCAATTTCTTTGGAGTGCAGGCTTAGTAGAATCATCCCTGGGTCAAAGGGCATGCACAATTCGATAACTCAGGACATACTTCCAAATTGCATTCCAGAATGGCTGGACTGATTCACACCTCCACCAGCAAAGCATTAGAGTACCTGTTTTCCCACCTCCCCTCCAGCATTTGTCATTTTCCTCTTTGGTCATCTTTTCCAGGTAGAGCCTCAAAGTTACTTTCATTTGCATATCTCTAATTATTAATGATTAGTGAGTAGCACTTTTTCATATGGATTTTATTCATTAAGGAATGGCTCTTAAGCTTAGAAATTTGAATCAACAACCAAAAGGAGATTTTAAGCGAAAGTAAAACAAGGGATGAGTTACCCATTAAAAAAAAAAGAAGCTGCCTATGCAGAGGTAACAGTCAATTACACCAAGTAATTAACATTTCTAAGGGGCTTTCTGGTTTGCAAAGGGCTTGCACACACCCATCTCCTTTGATCTGACAGCAATCAATAAACATTTTATTGGACTCTAATTAGGCTTAAGGGATTAAAAAACAAAAGTGAAACAATCTGTGTCTTCAAGGGGCTTACATTCTAATGATCCTCAAAGACCTGGTGAGGTAGGTGCTATTATTATTCCCATTTTACAAATGGAAACATGGTTGGGGAGAGAAAGGGATAACTGCCTAGAGTTACACAACTCTGCAGGGTGCCTGAAAAGGTTAAAAAACAAAACAAAATAATTCAGTTACAATTTATCCAAAAGGGACCTGGAAGGTATCTTTTCTTTTCTCATAAATTACTTTTTCAGGAAATCTTACAGAAGAAAGGCTAAAAAGAGTTTGCTTGAGCTCAGTTTTAACTTTGTTAAAAGTTAAAAAGCTATTTGTAACTAGCAATGAACTATGGTGGCCAGCTCTTTGGGCTGGGAGGGGAAATGGATGTTTGGAAACGAAAGTGATTTCTGAACAAAAGCTACCAGCAAATAGGAAAAAGAAAAAGTTTTCTACAACCATTATCTCTTCAGCCTTCTTTCTCAACCGCTAGAAATCTGGCTCCTCTCTCTCTCTCCTTAACCAAACCCTCTCTAGCGAAATTGCTCTTTCTTTCAAACACAGGAAGACTTGGCTGGACTGAAAGAGATGGAAATAAGCAGAACCAGTAGAAGAATATAAGCGGTGATTAAAATAACTAAATTATATGTTAGAAATAATTAAGATAAACAAAAAGAACCAAGCCAGCAAAGGTCAGTCAGCCCTGGAAATGAGGTGAAGAAGAAACACCTCACTCCATATAGGAAGGGGATGGGGGTGGGTTTGAGTATGAGGAACCACTATGGATGTTGGGATGTTGCATACAGTCACCCCGGTGGTTGGTTTTCCTTGATTTTTTTTTAACCCTTACCTTCTTTTGCCTTAGCATCAATTTTAAGACAGAAGAATTGTAAGGGCTAGGCAATTGGGATTAAGTGACTTACCCAGGGTCATACAACTTGGAAGCAGCTGAGTTCAGATTTGAACCCTGTGGCACTCTAACCACTGTGCAATGGAGCTGTGTCTCCCCCCCCCCCCTTAAATGTTTTAATATCTTTCTTGGTAACATCATCAATTTAATGATGAGGTTTTAATGATTAATTTAATGATTTCAGTATGTACTGAAATGACTGTGATGTAAAAAAGAAAAATTATAATAAAACTAAATTTTTATTTATTTATTAAATACCTTAAAATATTATTTCTTTATTATTTTAATTTATTTTTAAATCATTACTTTCCATCTTAGACTCAGTACTGTGTATTGGTTCTAAGATAGAAGAGTGGTAGGGCTAGGTAATGGGGGTTAAGTGACTTGCCCAGGATCACACAGCTAGGAAGTGTCTGAAGCCAGTGTTGAACCTAGGACCTCCTGTCTCTAGGGCTAGCTCTCAATCTACTGAGCCACCCAACTGCCCAATAAAACTAATTTTAAAAATAAAAGAAAATTAATTTATTCTCAAAGGTCACTGCTGAGTTCCCAAAACTGATGACATTCTTCTTAATCTCTCTGCAGCATTTGATACCCCTTCCCCCTTCCTTTTTCAGCATGGATCCTACATCTAGAAATGGAATGGTCCTCAGAAACCATCTAGTCCAATCGTCTCATTTTACAGAAGGGGAAACTGAAGTCCAAGGAGTAGAAGCCAGTAAGGGCAGAGCCTAGATTCAAACTGAAGTCTTCTGATTCCAAAACCAACCTTTTCCTCATTCTGCCTATGTCAAAGTATCTTCCATGTGCCCAATTCTGTCGTCAATGCTGAGCATTCAAAGCCCCAAACGAAACAGTTCATGCCTTAAAGGGGCTTCCAGTTTTCATGCTGTCTCCTCCCTAGAGATCTCGGTGGCTCCTAAACCCTTTGGGCTCTTCAATTCTTCTTGCTCTCTTTTGCACTTTAATTTCCCCCAAAGAACAAAAATCACTTTTCTCTCCCTCTCAACTCTCCCCACTCCCCTTGTGAAGAAAGAAAATCAAACCCCTGGGAATGACTATGTAAAGGCCAGCCCGACACATTCCGGAACTGGCCCTGGCCAAAAAGACTGTCTCGGCCCGCCTGCTGAGTCTGGCGCTGGGGCAGATTTTAGCCCAAGTCCTCTGGAACAGGGGCCAGCCATGGAGGCGGGTAGAGATCTAAAGGCTGTCAAGGGTTTTTAGCTTTCTATTGTTATGGTGCCTGTTCTGCTCTCTTCTCCCAGCATCCCCTCATACCAGACCTGTGAGCGTCCTGGGATTTTCTCAGAATTGCTCTTTCTTCTACCCATATTACTGCAGCTCCATTGAAGTCATCATACTTGTCCTTGGACATCCGATTCCAATGTCCTCTTCTCCAATTAACCTTCCTTCCTTCCCTTTTTTCTTCCACCCTTCCTTCTTTCCTTCCCTCCCTCCTTTCTTCCATCCTTCCCTCTCTCTTCCTTCATCCCCCCTTCCACCCCTCCCTTCTTCTCTTCCTTTCTCCCTCTCTCCTTCCTTTCTTCTTCCTTCCTTCCTTCCTCTTTTTTCATTCCCTCCTTCATTCCTCTCTTCCCTTCCTACCTCCTTCTCTCCCTCCCTCCCTCCCTTCTTCTTTCCTCCCACCTTTTTTCTTTAATCAATCAATGGACATTTATTTTTTAAAATAATATTTTCCCCAATTACAGGTAAAAATAATTTTAAAAATTTCCCTCAATTTTGAGCTCCAAATTCTCTCTTCCTCCCTGCTTCATGAGCCTCTAAGCCACCTGATGGAGATTTTACAGAAGCATTCATGTAAAACACTTTTTCTGCATCAGCCTATTTGTGGAAGAGATCTTGAACGAAAAACAAGTTAACTGTAGTGTATTTGGGTTTGCATCCAGGCTCGACAGGCATGTAGTCAATGTGTGCTAGTACCTGGTTTAGGGCCTGAATATACAAATTAAACAACAACAAAAGCAAGCCCTGCCTGCAAGGAGTTTTCGTTTTCTTGGGGAGAAACAACATATATACATAGATACACAGAGCATACACATGTCTATTATGCACATATGTGTATGCTACAGTCCTTTTTGGATCCCTGCTGGGGTAAATGGTTTCTTCCTTCATCTTCACTTCATACTTTTGACCTTTTTTGAGGGAAATGATGCATTGGGACCTGAGATTTTATTTGTATTAGGGAGGGAACTTAAGACCCGGTCTTAAGAGAGTAGCTAGAGAGCAGTTAGAAGTTAAGTGACTTGCCCAGGGCCCCACAACCAATATGAAAGAGAAGCTGGACCCAAATGGTTTGCACTCTGAGATGGGTTCTCTATCCTCTTGGCCATGTGACCTGTTGTACATTTTTCTCATTGGCTCTGCAGTAGAAGAGAGAACTGGAATTCAAGTCCTGCCTATGATACCACCTGCTGAGTGGCTCCCTTAGCCTAGCTTCCAGGTCTCAGAGAGAGTTAGATCAGAGGGCCTCCAAAGCTTCCCACTGTGTGGGAATGTGACCTTGGGCAAGTCACTGCAACTCCCTGGACTTGTTTCCTGACCTGTAAAATAAGAGTCCTGGATTCAGCTCTGAAAGTCGGTCTCTCTTAGGCTTGGCCATAGCCCTGTGATCTTTACTTGTCCTCCACGAAGACAGAGCTGAGTCTGATATCTCCCCTGGCATCTTCTAAGGAGCATTTCACATTGCAGGTGGGGAATACAGATCTGCTGAAATAAACACTGAGGGAGAGTATCATTGGGGAAGGTTTCCTAAGCCAGGTATTGGTTAGAGTTCTCAAAAAGTGAGGGCCAGGGGTAGCTAGATAGAACAGTGGAGAGGGGACCAGGCCTGGAGTCAGGAGGACCTGGGTTCAGATTCAGCCTCAGCCATTTCCTAGCTGGGTGACCTGGGCAACTCAGTTAACCGCTGTTGCCTAGCCCTTCCCTTTCTGTCTTAGAGGTGTTTCTAAGACAGGAAATAAGGGTTAAAAAATAAAAGAAAGATAAGTGATGGATGCTGATGAATAGAAGAAAAAAAGACAATCCAGTTGAGGAACATGGCTTATACAGGGGAATACAAGGAAGATTGGCCTGACAGGGCCAGGAGAACATCCTTGGGGAGAAATGAGAGTTGGACTTTGAAAAGTACCTGGAAGGAGAATAGAGTTAGGGAAGGTATGCGGATGGTTGGGAATAGGCCTTAGAATGCTAGGCTGCGAATTTTGGCTGCAATAGGGAGCCACTGCAGGTCTTTGGAAACAAGGATGAGTGCCATGACAAAAATAGGATGTTGAGGATGGACTGGGGTAAGGGGGGGTGCCAAGAAATCGTGGAGGCCTAGTGCCTGGCTAATAATAGTGCAGAGTGATTTGCATGTTTGTCATTTCTGGTGTTTCACCTGTGTCTTTGTGAGCCTGGTCCATGGTTACTAAATGCGATTTAGTGATCGACTCTTGTCCATGGTGCATTTTTTCCTTCCTCCCTCAGACTACCTGACAAGCTCCCCCCAACCCCCAACTCAGAGACATCAGCTAAAGTTGTTCCCAAAGCCTCTGTGTGTGGCCTTTCTGTGTGTGTGTGTGTGTGTGTGTGTGTGTGTGTGTGTGTGGCCAGCAGAGCAGGATTTACACAAAAGGACTGTGCCTCAGGAAGACTGTGCCCCCACGCTCCTCCCCAGAAGCAGGGTTGCCATAGTGAATGGGCCCATGGCAGAACTCTCTCAGGCAGACAATCGCCAGGCGGGAACAACCTAACTATAGTTCTGTTGGCTGCGAAGCCCCTACCACCCCCATCCCACCTTGACATCTCTGTGCCCATCCAAACAGCCTCTTGTGGGTGCCCCCTCCTTTGGAGGGGGCTGGGGAATGACATCATTTTCCATTCTAAAAGCATCCCTGTCATTTCCTCTATAGCTTCCAACAGGCCCCTGGCAGACACCCAGGCCGGGGCCGACTCCAAATCGTCTTTCAGTCCCCAACATTAAGCTTCTCTGAGGGGCCTTTCTCAGGTTTAGAGTGAATGCTCAGGCCAAGATGTGAGATGCAGCTTTGTCCTAAGTCTTCCGCTCAAACCTGATCTGAACACGAAAGTGAGGATTTTGAAATGTGGCTGCAGATAACTGTGGGAGCCTGGGGGATTTCTTAAATTTAGGGTAGAGTCTAATCTTCACTGGGCCTGGCTCATAAGTACCCAACTGGTTCTTGGATGGCATTAGGCAGCAGAGAGAACAGAATAATTTTAGGATATTATCATTGAGTATCCTCTAAGTCTGTGATTTTGTGATTCTGTAGGCTAGGAATTCACCAGCCATTTAGATCTTCAGAAGATGTGGACAGAAAGAAGATGGAAACAAGAGCAGATAAGAGATGAATTCAAGAGTGTATTCCAGGGGGCAGCTGGGTGGCTCAGTGGATTGAGAGCCAGGCCCAGAGATGGAAGGTGCTGGGTTCAAATCTGCCCTCAGACACTCCCTAACTGTATGACCCCATGGGCAAGTCACTTGACCCCTATTGCCTAGCCCTTCCCACTCTTCTGTCTTACAACCAATACTCAGAGGGGGCAGATAAGTGGCTCAATGGATTGAGAGTCAGGCCTAGAGATGGAAGGTCCTAGGTTCAAATCTGGCCTCAGACACTTCCCAGCTGTGCGACCCTGGGCAAGTCACTTGATCCCCATTGCCCAGCCCTTCACACTCTTCTGCCTTGGAGCCAATCCACAGTATTGACTCCAAGATGGAAGGTAAGGGTTTAAAAAAGTATTTATAGAGAGGGCAGCTAGGTAATAGAGTGGTTAGAATATCAGGTCTCTTGTGATAATAAGGGCATGAACTGAGATGGTAGCTGTGTGATCTTGGCTAAGTCACTTAGCCCCCATTGCCTAGCCCTTGTTGTTCTTCTGTATTAAAACCAACACTAAGCCAGAAGGTAAAGGTTTAAAAGAATGAAAGTATCAGTAACAAGCAACTTTGAAAGATGTACAGAATCTGAGCAATATGCTAACCAACTACAATTCCAGAAGGCTCATGGTGAAGCATTTTATTCACCTTCAGAAAGGAGGTGATAGGCCAAGAGTAAAAATGGAAGCACATTTCATTTTAGTTTTGAAATGGCTAATGTGGGAATTTCTTTTAACTGTGCATGTTTGTAATGGTTTTGAAGGTTTTTTGCTCTTCACAATGCAGGTGGGGAAGGGGAGGTGAGAGGGAGAGAAGGGGAACTGAAAAGAAAATTGAAAAATAATAAATAAAAGTGATATGCCAAATATCAGTGTCAGTCTGTCAGGAGTGAAGTTCCCATAGAGTCCACACTGACAAGGATTGTCCTTGTTGGACAGCAAAAATGGTTTGTTTTTCCCCAGGGAGGACCCACTCAAGCGCTTGGGATGGTTGGGTAAATCAGACATTACTTTAATGGGATATGGGATTTCACAGATGTGAGTACTCCCTCCATTCAGGCAGACTGCAACCCTTCTTTGATCTGGGAAATGGTCTTTGGGAGTTGCTGCTGTCAGATCATCTTGTATGTAGTGGGTCTGATGGTGAGCTGCTCCCTCTTAGCTAGCTGGGCTCTCTGGTTTCAGACTAAAGACAAATATAGTACTCAGAAGAGGTAGGACCCCTCTCCTCTTCTGGTTTCTCTATGGAGTAGAACAAATTATCTTTGGCCTGGAAAGACCAGGACCAAAGCTAAAAGGGAACTGAAACAAAGGAGAGGAGAAAAAAGCACTGGGCTGCCCTGGAGGAACTCCAGTTGTCAGACCCAGAGAAACATCCTGCTAAAGAACTGGCAGGTGTGGTTGCCCAAGCTTTGAAAAACTGGAATCAATAAGAGTAGTTGCCGCTAGTACTTATATAGGGCTTCCAAATTTGCAACGAGCTTTATAAATCTCATCTGATTCTCAAAATGACCCTGTGAAGCAGAAGCTATTACAATCTCTATTTCCAAAGCTGATGAAATTGTGGCAAAGAGAAATTAAGTGACTTGCTTATGGTCACCCAGCTAGTGTCTTCCCCAGGGTAGGATTCAAATTCAAATTGGCTTCATGACTCCAAATCTTGCACTCAAGAAGGGCAAATATTGTTCTGATTATTTTATTTATTTATTTTTATAGCTTCTAAGACAGAGGAGCAAAGAGTTGGAGTGAAGTGACTTGCCCAGGGTCACCCAGCTAAGACATTTGAACCCCAGTCCTCCAGACTGGAGGCCTTGCATTACCTAACTGTTGCCCTTGGGGCCTAGTTCAAATTCGTGTAAAACAGGTAGCCATGTTTAACTGGGAGAAGAGACTTGTCTTCAGGTATCTGGTATCTACCTGTTTCTCAAATGAGGGATGAGACTTATTCTGATTGGCCTCCTAGGGTACACTTGGGGGGAGGGGGGAGGCTGAAGAGAGGCAGAGGGCAAAAACGTCAGGGTAAACACTACCATTACCTACTGCTACCACCAAGAATTCCCAGAAAGAATAAGACTTAGGGGGCAGGTAGGGACCGCTTCTGATTGGATGTTATCCAGCCGAAAGGGTGGGCTATGTTGTGGAGAGGATTTTCTGTGGAGAGATTTGTTGGCCCTATTCCCCGGGGTAAATCATTCCCACTTCCTGTGCCTCGGTTTCCCCCTCTGTAGGAGAAGGAAGTCGAAACCTGGGGAGTCGAGATCCCCTCAGGCCCTAACTGTCCTGTCGGGCCTTGGGGGGTTCTTTCCCTCGGGGTCTTGGTGTCTGAACTGCATGGAGGGGTGGCGGGGTTGTATGGGTCTTACGGATTACCCGGGGTGTGGGGTGAACATCTTTAGCTGGGACTCAGCAGCTGCCATTTGGGCCTGTGGTCGGGCGTCCTCACAGACCCTCTTCCTCAGGCTGAAGGAGAGGAGCCAGGGCGATCCCCTGGATAACTCGGTAACACCGGGTGACCTGGGGCTCAGGTGCAGGGTGGGTAGCAGGCTCTAGGAGTCATCTAGGGGCCGCCACCGCCTGGGAATGGTAAAGTGCAGGCTTTACAGAGGGATCGGGCAATGTTGTGGGCCCGCGCATATGACGTCACTTCCGCCCATCTTCCGGCTCCAGTTCGGGCCTTCCGGCGCTCGGGGCGCAGCTGAGGCTTAGGCTTTAGCGGAGGCCTGGGCAGAGCAATGCCGAAGGTAGTATCGCGCTCGGTAGTGTGCTCGGACACCCGGGACCGAGAGGAGTACGATGACGGCGAGAAACCCCTTCACGTCTACTACTGTTTGTGCGGCCAGATGGTGCTAGTCCTGGGTGAGCTGCACGGGCCTGGCCCGGCCAGACCGGGACGGGGCGGGGAGGAGGGGTTCGGGGGGAGGGGAAGCACGTGGGGGCGGCGGGGGCGGGGGCCCTGGCCGCCCGCGAACGAGAGTCCGCGACGCCTTGGCCGCCCTAGTGCTCCGAGCCCCTTCCTAGTGCTTCTGAATAGGCTCCTCCTCCCCTTTCCCTAGCCCGCCTCCTCTCGTGCTCAGCGTGTCATCCATCCTGTGAGCTGCAAACTCTCCCCTCTGTTTCGTGGCCCCCTGGAGACGTAGTGGCACAGATCTAGAATGAATTCGTGCATGCATGCATGAATGAATGAATGAGCATTTGTTAAGCATTTACTGTGTGCCAAGCCCTGTGCAGAGTGCTGGGCAATGAAATATATAAACAAGAGGCTTCCTGTTCTCGTGGAGCTCCCTTTCTAGGAGGGGGAAGACAATGTCTAGGGCTCACGAAGGGATCTTCGGGATCACCTGGTGCAAAACTTTCGTTTTACCACCTCCCCATCTCTCCAGTACTGCCAAGGAATCCTCTCACGTTTGCCACCATGATGCCATCCTCCATTCCTCACACTCCCACAACCCACAGAGCCTGTCTGTTACCAAAGCTTGTCATCTTCCCCAGTCTTTACCACAGGTCAGCCAATAGCAAGCATTGTAGGAAAATTCAGTAATTCCATTCAATAAGTATTAAGCATCCACTTAGGTACCCTAAGGATGGGGCTAGGTGCTGGGGATACAAGTAAATAGAATGAAAGGACTTCTGCCCTCAAAGGCCTTATACTCTAGTGTTAAAGACTCATAAAGTGCATAAGTACAAATACACACAAAGTAGTTAAGGACAGGGCAGTGATCTGGGGGATCTGAAAAGGCTTCTTGCCCTTAGTGCTCCAGTTGCATCTTTTTATTTTTATAACCCTTACCTTCTATCTTAGAATTAGTACTGTGTGGGGGCAGCTGGGTAGCTCAATGGATGTGGATTGAGAGCCAGGTCTAGAGATGGGAAGTCCTGGTTTCAAATGTGGCCTCAGACACTTCCCAGCTGTGTGACCCTGGGCAAGTCACTTGACCCCCATTGCCTAGCCCTTACTGCTCTTCTGCCTTGGAATCAAAACCCAGTATTGAGGGAAGGTAAGGGTTAAATAAAGAAGAATCAATAAGTATTATTTGTGCTAGGTAGGCAGTAGGGGTTAAGTGACTTGCCCAGCATCACACAGGAGTTGCACAGGAGGAGAAAGTCTCTACCACAAAGAAATAGGGAACAAAAACATTCCCAAGAATGGGCCAGTTTGGATGGATCCAAGAGTGCCAGAGGGGAATAATGGCCAGAGGCTGGAAAGACAAGTTGGACCCAGGTTGTAAGGGGCATTAAAAGCGAAACAGAGGTTTATATTTTATCGTAGAGGCAATAGGAAGCCACTAGAAGTGATTGAGTATGGAGTGATGTGGTCAGAAAGGAAAGGAAAATCATTTTGGCAACAGTGTGGAAGCTGGACAGAAGTGGTGAAAAACCAAGGCAGAGCCTAATTAGGATGCTGCTGTGGGGAGAGATGATGAGACTGAATTCCTTGGCGACCTTAAATTAATATATATCAGTCTTTTAAAGTGATTTCCTTGTCACAGATTGGAGAGAAAGGGGTCCCATCCAGGAACATGTTTCAGAGGTAGAAACAACAGGGTTGGCAACTGATTGGATATGTGGGGTGGAAGAGGGGTTGAGGAGTATTCCAATGTTCCAAACATGGTGGACTGAAAAGATGGTGATGCCTTTGATAAAAGTAGAATGGTTTGGAACAGAGAAGGACTCGGAGTTAGACAGAATAAGGTCAGTTTTGGCCTGTTGAGTTTGAGATGTCTCTAGGACATTCAGCTTGAAATATCCAAAGCTCTGAGGAGAGACTGGGACAGGGACCCACCGGAGTTGATGAGTTTATGCAGAGAGAAAACATGAAGAGAAGAAGACCTAGGACAGACTCTCAGGGAGCACCCACAGTTAAAGGGCCAGCAGAGGAAATGGAGAACAAGTGGTCAGACAGATAAGGAGTAGGGGAGGGCAGGGAAAAAGAATGTCCCTACAGAAGCCGAGAGGGGAGGAGTGAGTATACAGTAGAGGGTGGTCAGCATTATCAAATGCTGCAGATAGATCAATAAAGATTAAAGACCATTGGCTTTGGCAGTTAAGAGATCCTTAGTAAATTTGTTTTGTTTTTTAATTTCCATATTGTTTGCTTTTATGTCAGAATCTTATAAAGACAAAACCCCCAAACAAAAACCCAAATAAACAAGTGAAAAATCATGTTTCCATCTGCATTCTGACTCCAACAGTTCTTTTTCTGGAGGTGGAGAACAAGTTTTGCTTGAGTGATTGGAGGCCAAAACCAAAGGTTGAGGAATGAGAGAAATGGGAATAGAGGCAACAAGAATAGACAGCTTGTTCTAATGTGAGAAAGAGAGAAGGCAGCTTGAGGGGAGGGGAACCTATAAAGAAGATTTTTTTAAGGATGAGTGAGATTTGGGGGGTGTTTGCAGGCTGTAGGGAAGGAACATAGGGAAGCTGGAGATTCAGGGAAGCCTGGATACAGGAAGATGCAATCTGCTGGAGGGTTGGCCTTGGCCAAGAAAAGGGACACCTCAACAGCAGAGCCTAGAGGAAAGGAGGAGAGACTGGGAAAAGATGCCAAGCATTTTTGAGATAAAGAGAATGGGAGGAGAGTAAGCTTATATCAGAGGACCTCCATTTTCTCAGCCAGAGATGGGGAGGGAGAGGCTTCTCTCCCTTTGAACATTTGAACTCCCTGTTCCAGTTTAGGGCCTTGTAACTTCCTGACTGGACCATTGCCATAGACTCCTATTGGTCCTGTCCCCACTGTCCATTCTCCACTCAGCTGCTAAAGTGATCTTTCTAAAGCACAGGGCTGACCAGCTTGCTCCTTCTACTCAGTAAACTCCAGTATCTATTATCTCATATAGAAAATCCCATTTAGCTTTTAAAGCCCTTCCCCACCTGGCCCCTTCTTGCCTTTTCAGCCTTCTTATGTCTTCTTCCCTTCCGTGTACTCCATGATCCAATGGCAAGGGCTCTCTGTTCCTCCAACCAGACACTCCATCTCTCTGTTGGGCCTTTTCACTGAATGGCCTGTATGGATGGAATGATCTCCCTTCTCACTTTGACCTCTTAGCTCCTCTGGCCTCCATTAGGACCTAGCTGAAGGCTTTTCTTGGTCCTACAGTTCCTAGATCTTTCCTCTATAAGATTACTTTCCATCTACTCTGGACATATATATATATATATATATATATATACACACATATATATGTTGTCTCCCCAATTACAGGTAAAAACTGGCCTCAAAGCCAAGAAGATCTGAGTTCAAGTCCTGCCTCTTGACTTATTCAGGCAATTAACCCTGAGTAAGGTTATTTAAATTGTCAGTACCCTAGGTTACTCACTTTTTTTTAAACCTTACTTTCTGTTCTAGTAACAACTTTATGGTAGAAGGACAAATGGGGTTAAGTGACTTGCCCAGGATCACACAGGTAGAAGTATCTGAGGTCAGATTTGAACCTAGATCCTCCTGATTCCAGCATGCTGTATCCACCATGCTGCCTATGCCCCCACCCCCTTACTTTCTATGTCTATACATTACAGAGAAGCTGTAGGCCTGAATTAGGAGCGGGAGTTTCCTCACCTGGGTGTTTCTGATGCCAGTGATATATCAGGGCTAGTCCTTATCCTTCACCAATTAGATTGTAAGCTCTTTGAAGGCAGGGATTGTCTTTTGCCTTTCTTTGGACCCTTAGCACATAGCATCGTGTCTTGTACACCATAAGTGCTTAATAAATGTTTGACTGACTGGTTAGAGAGGAAGAAACTGAGGCCTGGGGAAGTGGTGATTTGTCTACATAGAGAATCCTTGATCTAGAGCCGGAAGTTATCTCAGAGGCCGTCTAATCCAGTCCCTTTAATTTACAGATGAGAAACCTGAAACTCAAGGGGCTGAATGACTTGGCTAATAAGGTCACTCAGGACTTGGGTATATATCAGAGTCAGAACTTGAACCTGGGCCCTTGAACTCCAAATCCAGCAGCACTTCTGCCCCTTTGTCACTTGACCTCATTGTGTATTTATTTGCTGATGTTACTTTGTAAGTTGCTTAACTTGTCTTCCTATCAGGGTTTCAAGCTCCTCCAAAATGGGGACCGAGTCATTTGTTTGCTTTTTAAATCCTTCTTCTGCACGACAGCTCTTCAGATATATGAACTTGAGATCCTTCCCCAACCTCTGTCTAGTCCTTTGATTTCCAAAGCAGGCCTTGGTTCCTATGATTCTGTTCATCTTCCAATGTTTAGCACAGTGCTTCAAGGTAAATTCATCTGGTTTCTTCAACCAGTCCTCATAGTAATCAAAAGATAATGAAGTGGCTCAATGGATAGAGAGGCAGGCCTGAAGTTGGGAGGTCCTGAGTTCAAATGTAACCTCAGGCATTTTAGCTCTGTGACCCTGGACAAGTCTCTTAACCCCCATTGCCTAGCCCTTACTGCTCTTCTGCCTTCGAACTGATGCTTACTGTCAACTCTTAAGACAGAAGGTAAGGGTTTAGAAAACAAAGATAATGGGTTAAGAGCAAGAAGGGACCTTAGAGGCATTCAGTCCAACCTTCTCATTTTACAGATAAGGAAACTGAGACACAGAGCTTTGAAGTGATTTGCCCAAGAATACTCAAGCATGGCATACTTTGCACCCCACTTTCTTTCCTCTGGCAACATATTACAATGGAAAAGTGTTCAAATCCTGGTCCTACTACCCTCTGTAACTTGTCTGACTTTGGACAGATCACTTAAATCTCTTTGGGCCTCAATTTCCTTTTCTGTAGAATTTGGAGAATTAGACTTGATAGTTTCTAAGGCCTCTTCCAGCTCTGGGCCTATGATTCTTCATTCCAGAAGAATCATTGTTCTTCCTAAAATATGGTATCCATAAAGGAAAATAGGCCTGCCTCACGTGGCCTTAAAGGGTTGATGGGTTCAGCAGGTGCATTACCTGTCAGATTTGTCAACAGTGCCCCTGTTGATGCAGATGTAGATGAATGGAGCAGCATTTTGAAGAAGCCATTTCACTTGAGAATTGCCTTCCAAGTTTACTTAAGCTCAGACTCCTTGGGTTGGGTCTGAGCTAGTTGTGAAAAGCAGACAAACCCAAAAGGCAGCTTTGGAATGCTGCCTGGAAGGTTCAGAACCTGTCTCTGATACTTGAGGCGGATAGAGAGAGGGGAATGGAGTCAGGTAGACCTGTTTCAAATCCTGTTTCTAACATTTACTAGCTGCTTGACTCCGGGCAAGTCTCTTTACCCCCATTGCCTAGCCTCTACTGCTCTTCTGCATTAATTCTGAATTAATATTTAGTATTGATTCCAAGACAGAAGGTGAGGGTCAAAAAACCCCCCAAATGGTGAAGTCACTTAACCTCTATTTGTCTTTGTTTCCTTGTTTGTAAAATGGGGATAATAATAGTACTTATCCCCCAAGGTAGTTGTGAGTATCAAATGAGTGAATATTTGTAAAAAGCACTTAGCACAGGTCCTGGCACAGAGTGGAAACCACAGAAATGATCATTCCCTTATGGTCTCCCTCCAGGCCTCAGTTTCTTTCTTTGAAAAGTAAGAGGGGTTTGGCAACTAGATAGCATAGTGAATAGAAAGCCAGGCCTGGAGTTGGGTTCCAATCTGGCCTCAGACACTTCCTAGCTGTGTGACCCTGGGTAAGTCATGTGTCTCCTTGCTACTAGCCCTTGCTATTCTTTTGTTTTGGGATTGATACTAAGACAGAAGGTAAAGGAGAGAGGGATGGATGGATGGATGGATAAAGGGGTTAGACTAGTTGGCTTCTGAAGTCTCTCCCTGCCAGTTCTAGGGCTTTGATCCTCTTCAGCCATCCATCTCAACTGTATTATCTAGGCCACATCTTTCCATTGTGTCCCCCAACAGCACATGAGAGCCTCAATCAAATTTGGGTACATTGTGTCTACTCCAGTCCTCTGATGTACCTGTCTTATAAGGAGTGAAGTTAATCTGGCATGACTTCATGGCACTAGGTGATCAGAACCTCCTACATGCTTACAAGATGTTCCTTTAATAATAGACTTGACAGTCTTGCCAGAAATTCAGATCAACCTATAGTCCCTTCCCCTAGTCCCCCAATAAAAAAAATGAACCTTAGGACATTTATCTCTAGGCCTTCTCTTGGTTTCCACGCATTTTCTGAAACTGCCAACATTGACTCAGTGGTAGTGCCTGCCAGATCTTGCAGTACCGTACTGTAAGATGGGACTGAGCCTGGCAGTTTCAGCTTGGAGATGATCTCTTGCCTTACTCAATGTTACCAATTTTTGTTCAATTCTTAGAAGATGGAAGAAAAAATGTTGGTAGGGAAAGCAGAGACAAGATAAAAACTGAGTAACAACTTTTGTCTCTGTGCTTTGTGGAAATTATCTTCTCTTATCTTAGCCATGGTCTTCTCCCTTCCTGGACCTTCCTCTCACCCTTAGCAAAATGTCTTTGTTTTGTTTTTTAAATACTTTTTATTTTGTATTCTACAATAAAAAGATACAAGTAAACAAAAACTTCATTGTACAAAGAATAGAAAAAAAGAAAAATATAGAAACAGTGAACTTCTGTTTTCTACATGGTTTTAAAAAATTGATATTAAGTATAACTTGATAGTAACTCAACTGTTCTGCTTGCCTGTCTGCTTCAGCATTTTTCCTTCTCTCCATTGCTATTTTTTAATGTTTCATCCACCTTCTTTCCTCTTTTAATCAAGAAATGTAGTCAAGCAAAATAAAATGCACTTGTTAGGTCCCTAAATGTATGTCTTATTCTGTACCCATAGTTCAGCACCTTTCTGCCAAGAAGTGGGAAGCAGTCTTCCTCATCAGTCTTTGAGAGTCACCATCAGTCAGAGTTCTGCAATTTCTCAAGGTCATTTTCCTCCTTTCTGTCACTATCGTGGTTGTGGCAATGATGCCCCTATTCTTCATTTCAGTCAGCCTTTGTTCATACAGGGTTTCTCAGATCCCCCGAATGCATCATATTTATAATTTCTCACCACTCTGATACCTCCATATATTATGATTTGTTCTGCCATTTTATGACCAGTGGGCACCCTCAAAATAAAAGGGTTATTGTACCTGTTTTTGTCCACTGTCTTTGATCTCCTTCAATTATACACTCAGCATGGTTTTTCAAATGCTTTCTCTATTGACATTCAGTGTTCATTGTCAACCACTGTTCATTCTGAGCACCGACCCTGGCCACCACCAATTTTTTACAAGATGTCATTGATTTTTGAGTTTTCTGAAGTTAACTTCCTTCTGCTTTCATCCCCTGTACATCATTGTTTTTACTTAAAAATTTTACCAGTGCCTTTGTTTTTCGACACCAGACACCCCCAGAGTACATTTCTCTGAAATGGTTAAGTAGAGTGGCCTGATAGAGTGAGTGATTAGAGGTGATGATAAATCACACAATTGCTAATCCAAAGGAAGCCTGTGTGCTTGGATTTGTTCTGAATTTTAGCACTTTCCTTTATTTTGTATCTGTGTTGGCTTCACTTTTTCTACCAAGTATCCATTCATACAAATTCCCTTCAAGTTTAGCTTCCTCTTTCCTTTTGGTGCAGTAATGTCCTATTATGTTTGTTTATATGCCTCCTTTTTGTTGCATCCACTTCCTGCTCCTTGGAAACTGATGCTGTTTTCAGCTATTTATTGATTTTGATCACACATAATACTTTGATGCCTCTTTTCATGCACACACCCTTTTCATCCTGCCATGAACCACCTTGGTTTATAGTGCCTAGTGGTGAGATCCATGGATCAAAGGGGATGACCAGTTTGGTAAATTTTCTTAGATAGTTCCAAATTGTTTTCCAGAATGGTTGGAGTAAGCCAAAGTTCCCACAGGAGTGAATTAGCATAAACTGTCTTCCAGCAGCCCTTCCGACATGGAATTCTCTAATCTTTTTTGCCTTTTTTGCCAATTTGGCGGGCATATATTTTATTTTATTTTATTATTTTATTATTTTATATTTTATTTGATCATTTCCAAGCATTATTCATTAAAGACATAGATCATTTTCTTTTCCTCCCCCCCACCCTCCATAGCCAACGCGTAAATCCACTGGGCATTACATGTTTTCTTGATTTGAACCCATTGCTATGTTGATAATATTTGCATTAGAGTGTTCATTTAGAGTCTATCCTCTGTCATGTCCCCTCAACCGCTGTATTCAGGCAGTTGCTTTTCCTCGGTGTTTCCACTCCCATAGTTTATCCTTTGCTTATGAATAATGTTTTTTTCTCCTAGATCCCTGCAAATTGTTCAGGGACATTACACCACCACTAATGGAGAAGCCCATCACCTTCGATTGTAACACAGTGTGTTTGTCTCCTGGTTCTGCTCCTTTCGCTCTGCATCACTTCCTGGAGGTTGTTCCAGTCTCCATGGAACTCCTCCACTTTATTATTCCTTTGAGCACAATAGTATTCCATCACCAACAGATACCACAATTTGCTCAGCCATTCCCCAATTGATGGGCATCCCCTCGTTTTCCAGTTTTTGGCCACCACAAAGAGAGCAGCTATGAATATTTTTGTACAAGTCTTTGTGTCCATTATCTCTTTGGGGTACAGACCCAGCAGTGCTATGGCTGGATCAAAAGGTAGATATTCTTTTGTTGCCCTTTGGCGGGCATATATTTTAAAGTAGAAGTTGGGGGGGGCAGCTGGGTGGCTCAGTGGATTGAGAACTAGGCCCAGAGATGGGAGGTCTTGAGTTCAAATGTGGCCTCAGACATTTCCCAGCTGTGTGACCCTGGGTAAATCATTTTACCCCCATTGCCTAGCCCTTACCACTCTTCTGTCTTTGAACCAATACCCAGTATTGATTCCAAAACAGAAGGTGAGGGTTTAAAAAAACAACAACAAAAAACCAAATAGTTGGTCAGTGAGTTCTTGGTATGCCCACTTTGCTCTCTGGATAGTTTCTTTTTATTTCTCAGTGGGATTGTTTGTGCTTGTGTATATATTGCTGCATTTTAGATTCTTGAGAGCATCTCATCCAATTGCCCCAATTTTCCTTTTAGAATTCTGTGCTACAATTGTAATATATGATGATAATGGAATACTATTGTACTATAAGGAATGATGAACTACTTGATTTCTATAAGAACTGGAAAGACCTCCATGTAGAGTGAAATGAGCTGAACAAGAACACTGTATACAGTAATCGAAACATTGTGGGACGATCAAATGTGATAGATTTTGGTACTAATAGCAACTCAGTGATCCAGGACAATTCTGAGGGACTTATGAGAAAGAATGCTATCCACGGCTAGAGAAAGAACTGTGGGAGCAGAAACACAGAAGGAAAACATATGACTTGTCACTTGTTTATATGGGTGTATGATTTGGGGTTTGGGTTTTAAAAGATTACTCTATTAGAAAAATGAATAATATTGGAAATAGGTTTGGAGAAATAATACATGTATAACCCAGTGGAATTACTTGTCAGCTCCAGCAGGGAGGAGAGAAGAAGGGAGGAAGAGAACAGGAATCATGGAATCATGGAAAAATATTTTAAAAAATAAAATTATATTAGAATTCTGTGCTTCCTCCATGGTTTCAGGCCGCATTTCTGATATAGTATTTGTGGGGGCACTCACAAAACACTGTATTAAGCATGGGTAGATAAAATACTCTTATCAGCCAGTTCCTGTTGCTGAAGTTGCAGGCCAAGAAGATTCCCCCGCTGCCCACGGAAATATTTTAGCTGGAAGCAACATTTGTATCTTAAAAAAAAAAATACAGTGCCAAATACCAGCAAAAGTGAAACATCTTAGATCTCAAAAGTGGTGGGGGTGGAAAACAGTGTTACAAGGACCTTCCTCAAGTCTTTCCCTTGAGCCTTGACCCTTAGTGACCCGTCTCCCTTTCTTTCTTCAGATTGCCAGTTAGAGAAATTACCCATGAGGCCCCGGGACCGAGCCCGGGTGATTGATGCAGCCAAACATGCTCACAAGTTCTGTAACACAGAAGAGGAGGAGAGTGTCCATCTCCGGAGGTAAGATGCTGACTCTCTCTAGAAGAGATTGCCTGTGATTAGGAGGATTAGGACAGAGAGCATCCCAGCAAATGTGGGTGACTACTGGGCTGCTCTATAGCTTTCTCCTTGCTTTGTGGTCAGGCTGGAATTCTTTCAACTTTGGATGGACCTAGTAGATTGCTTCTTTTGATTTGTTGTTTCCCAGGCATGTGGTGATGTTGTCTGTTGCTAACAATTTTCTGCTCATTTGTAAGTTTTGGGGGTGGTTGGCTTTGTCAGTAGAATCCAGAGGAATTGAAAAAGTAGTCACTGCAGGAAAGCAGAGGATGGGTCTGAGATTAAGAGGAGGCAGTGTGGTGTGGTGAGAAGAGCACTGGTTCTGGAGGCAGAGGACATCTAGGTTCAAATCCATGCCCAAAGCTTACTGTCTATTTGCTCTTGGGTAAGTCCTTTCCCCTCTCAGCCTCAATTTCCTAATCTGTCAAAGGAGAGGGCTGGGCTAAATGGCCTCTAAGGGTCCTCTCATTCCTGCTTCTGTGATACTCAAATCCTATTTGGGGGAATTATATTTCATATGATTTGAATTTCTTTGTCGTTTCATTAATGGATTCCTTCCTGCATTAATGAAAAGAGTTGGAACAGACCAGTGGGGGGGGGGGAGGGATATGTGTGTGTGTGTGTGTGTGTCTGAGAGAGGGAGAGAGCAAGTGCACGCGCGCGCGCGCGCGCGGGCGAGAGAATGAGAGCGAGACAGCTGGGGTCTAGCAGCTGCTCTCAGAGGGGCTCTGTCCAGTTGCTAAAGAGAAACTGTTTGTGTCAGGAGAGCAAGGTACAAACTGGCATTCACAAGGGGAGGCAAATCACTGGCCCATGGGAGGCGGCAGCAGAAATCAATTGTAGCTCTCTGCAGGTGGGCTAGGGGAGGTTTAATGACCTTGTCCCTCAGTCTATAAAGTGAGGAGGCAGAGGCTCCCCTCCACCCCCTAACCCCCCCTACTGAGGACAGCAGGTGATGTGGCTGAGAACGGTTGGTCGGCTGGTCAGTGGGGGGAGCAGGGTGGCACCAGTCAGACTCTTTCTTCTCTGTGACCTCTCCCTTTGTCTTTGCAGGCCTGAAGGCATAGAACGGCAATTCAGGAAGAAGTGTGGAAAGTGAGTATTGCCATTGTCGTGAACCTCTCCTACTATATCAGGGCTCTGATTGTTTGGGGCTATTTTTCTTCCTCATCCTATTCTTCTGCTTATAGCTTTCCTGCCTCCCAATTCTCCTTATTCAAAATACCAGGCTTTTTCCAGTTATATGCTTGACTACCTGAGAACAGTGATGACTTTTTAGAAGCGTCATATCATTTGGTGGGACCTGTTTCTAATGCCTACTGGACTAGGTTTAAATCTTCGCTCAGGTACTCAATAACCCTAGAGTCCTGGCAAGGCCTCAGATCCATTCTCTGTCAAATGAGCTTGTTGGACTCAGTAGCTTTGGAGGTCTCTTCTAGCTCAAGAACTGGGATCCTACGGTCCTACTGAACAAAAGGCATGGCTGATTCCAACCTGAGTCCTCTGACTCCTTCGACTCCACCGTGGCCACCCTCTTTTCTTTGCACACCATGAGAACTGGTGCTGCCAAGATCTGAATCTTTGCTCCTTGCAGGTGTGGTTTGCTGCTCTTTTACCAGCACCAGCAGAAGAATGCCCCAGTGACCTTTATTGTGGATGGAGCAGTTGTCAAGTTTGGCCAAGGCTTTGGGAAGACCAACATATACAGTCAAAAACAAGAACCTCCTAAGAAGGTAACTGCTGTTGTGTAAGAAAAATGACACTCCCATAGTTGGTGCTGAGAGCTAAGGCTCCAGTTACGTGATGAAGCCAGGGAGGATAGGTGGAACACGTCCCATTTTTATCTGTCTCTGCTACAGTTTCCCGGTGGGACAGGATGAATGCCCTTTCTAGATGCACTTATTTATTTGTTTTATGGGATCTCCTTTAAAGCTTAAAAACCCAGGGCATCATCAACTTGGTATCAACAGTGAGCAAATAGATGGGAAAATAGGGAGGAAGATCTTAGCTAAAACCCTTAGCATTTGACAAAGTAATGGATACTTGGGTTTGTGTTTCTTTTTGGGTCTCACCTAAGGTCTGCTACTTCCAGCTTTGCTCTCTGCCTTTAAAAATAGTTGTGTGTGTGTACGCATGTGGGGTGTACACACATATCACACACGACTACAAACTATACATGCTATACAAAACATGTGTATACATATATGCAGAGATAGACAGACAGATGAAAAAAAGAAGGGGAGAGACAGACAGGAAGAGACAAAGAGAGGGTCTGGAGTCAAGTGAGAGCACAATTCTAGACATGCTGATTTTCTTCTATATCACCTCTTCCAGGTCTCTCTTTCTTTCCTTATACACTCTGAATTTATGATTGTTGGAGTTCTTGTTATTGTTGACAGCACCACATGGTTCCATTGTGTTCATTTGGCTTCTGTCATTTCACTGGTACATAGGACTCCTTGTGTGGAAACTACCTTCAACTATATATTGGCAATTGGACCGTAGCTTCTAGTCTTAGACTGACTATAATTTAGGTCCAATTAACAGTGAGCACCTGGCAGGTAAGAGCTTAGGTGACTTTGCCCAGAGTAATCTGGGGTGTGAAGGAAACAAGACTTGGCCTTAGTCTTCTTGACACCGAGACTGGCCCTGATCAAGGACAGCAGGTTGCCGGGCCGTGAATATACTGCGATTTAGCCAGCCATTCACCAAACATTAGTATACGAGCAGTTCAAACTTTTTGCTGTTACAAATAGAACAGCTATGACTATTTTTGTCCAGATAAGTCCTCCTCCTCCCTTTATGATATTCTTAGGACAGAGTTCTAGCCAAGAAATTGCAGAGTTGAAAGGGTTTTTTCTCCTCCAGTTTCAGATTGTCATATGGCTCTCTCTCCAAAATGTTTGCAGCAGCCTACACTTACACCAGCAGCATATTAAAATTCTTCTGGCCCTGCAGCCCTGCCAACATTGGATTTTCTCTTCTATTTTAATAATATTTACTTTTCAAGTTATTAGAAGGGACGTGTCCTGGCTGAGCTTCTTAACTTCTCAGTCTCTTGGACAGCTTTCTAAGACTCTAAACTGCAGATCTCTGTTGGGAAAGGGGCTTTCCCTACTGAGAGCTCGCCATCTCAAGGAAATCATAGGGCTGGTGAAGTCCCCAGAATCCTAGCAGGGAGCTTTTCATTTCCCCAAAAGGAGGTTTGAGCATGTGTGAGTATACGTTATTTTACACTTAAGAGCCTTGTTCAGTAATTGTGATCTCGAGGAGATCCCTTTCACTCCTCTGTACCTGAAGTTCCCCATCTGTAAAATGAGGATAATTAATAATAATAATAATGGGAATCCGAATCATCATCATAATGGTCATAGAAAATATGATATGAAGATAACTCCTAATAACAGTAACAGGTAATGAGATGATATGGGGATAAATCCTAATCATTGTCATAATGATCATAGGAAATGAGAGATGAAGATAATTCCTAATAACAACAGTAACGGGTAATGAGGCTAATTCATAATCATAATAGGAAATGAGATAATCTGGGGATAATTCCTAATAAGAGAAATGGAGATGAAATCTATCAAATGCTTTGTAACTCTAAAGCTCTATATAAATCGAAACTTCTTATTGCATATTCCTTCCAAAATATCTTCATTTTCAGCATTTAAAAAACCTGTTTTTTTCCCATCAGTTTTTAAAATTCTTGCTGAAAAAATGGTGAAAAGTCAAAACTTGTGGCCTTTCAGACTACTGGTCAGGTGTGGCCTTCTAGTGAGCTAGTTTGAACCAGACACTGGACTCTTTGCTCCCTATACTTGCAGGTAATGATGACCAAGCGAACGAAGGATATGGGCAAGTTCAGCTCTGTCACTGTCTCCACCATTGATGAAGAAGAGGAGGAGATTGAAGCCGTAAGTGCTCCTTTTTTCCAGAGGAGTTGAAAAGGGGCCCCTGTCTGGGCTCCTCCCAGATCCTGGGCTCTAGTGGAAAATGTGATGTAGCAGGAATTAAGCCAGCCAGCTCTCTTCCAGGCCTGGCTACAGCTCACCAGCTGTCACTTCCCCCCCCTCACTGGAACTGAGTGTCCCTCCCTAATTCATCAGGAGTTCCTGCTAAGTGAGAGGCACTGGGTGAGGTACTAGGAGCACAAAGGATGAAACGAGAGAGAGACAGAGAGAGAGAGAGACAGAGAGAGAGAGAGACAGAGAGAGAGAAAGAGAGAGACAGAGAGAGAGACAGAGAGAGAGAGAGACATAAAGAGAGAGACATGCTCATAAATTTATTATCATCCCAATTGAGTGAGATCCACTCAAAGAAGGTGGCCAGACAAGTGCCATAGGAAAAAGGGAAGGATACCAAGGACTTAGCAGGAGAGGGACTGGAGCTGATCCTCCAAAGAAGAGGAGTTTCTCAATAGGTGGGGAGAGAGAAGCATGGCCTGCATGAAGCTAAGGAAGGTAGGAAGGAGTGAGCCCAGAGGACATGAGTAGGAAACTGTCCTCCAGTTTGCCTGGATTGGCACTGTGAAGGGAAGTAAAGTCAAATCAGACTAGAAAGGGAAGCTGGAGCCACAATGTGGAGGGCCTTCAGTGCCAAGCTGAGGAGTTGAGCTTTTATCCAATAGTCAATAGGATGTTTTCTAAGCAGGAGAATGATTGGGTCCATCTGATAGCTGTCAATATGGAGCTGATGCTCTGGGGAGATATTGGGGGATCATTTGCAAGGGGGAAAGGAATGAACCATGGGAGGGAAAAGAAATAGGAAGAGAGGAGAGGAAAGGAGACTTCAAAGCTGGTCAGTTGCAGCTGCTCTAATGAGCTTGTTTGAGAAAATAAATTAGACCCTGTTCTTCTTTCTCAAGGTCAGGTCTTTCCATTTTTGAAACTTCGCTTCTCTCCCAACTGGTCTGACACTATTAGTAACAACAGTTGTCTTTCTGGTATTTTAACATGAGCTGCTTACTGGAAAATGTGTTGCATGTTATCTTACCAATGGGTGAAGGTGAAACCCGACCTCTTAGGATTATTGGAAAGATGAGCTGGAGGGGCTTGAGCTTTTTTCATCTTTCCTGGGGAGCAGCCAGATTCCTGGCAGTCAGCATAATGATCTTATTGCCCAGGTGATGTTTGGAGCTCCTCATAGTGAGGCTGTTACTGTTGAAAGTCTAGTGGATAGAGAGTTGGCGGGGGGGGGCAGGGTTCAGTCATGTGACCCTGGGTGAGTCACATAACCTCTATTGCCTAGCTCTTACAGCTCTTCTGCCTTTGGTCGATTTTTAGTTGAAGACAGAAGATAAGGGTTTTTTTAAAAGCCATCTAGTGATTGTGTGTTGAACTTTTTCTCCCAGAGAGAAATCGCCGACTCATATGCACAGAATGCCAAAGTGATTGAAAAACAGTTGGAGCGTAAGGGCATGAGCAAGAGACGGCTTCAGGAGCTGGTGAGTGATGGTGGATGTGGCCAGCAGGCAATTTCACCCATAGAGGTGGGGAGGGAACCACGGAAGGCAGTCACTCACTCAATCGCCAGTCAGTCAGCAGGCACTGGATGAGCATTTAACTGTGGCCCAGGCACTGTGCTAAGTGTGGGAGGTACAAGAAAAAGGCAAAAGTAGTTGGCACCCTCAAGGTGCTTACAGTCCAATGGAGGACTGGGCCTTATACCCAGGGCCACAAACATGAGTCTTGGCTCTTGCCTCTGAGCCTACTCTGTCTGATCACATGCCTCCATCTGCTCAGTAGGTTGGGGGTGCCCCATTCTCTCTTCAGAGGCTTGAAACACTGACCCTTCTAGGCTCCATTGGGACCCTTTATTGTGTCTCAGAGTAGTGCTTCTGTAGACAAGAGCTGCTTCGCCATTTTTTGACCATGGATCCTTTAGGCAGTCAGTAGGAAGAAGCCAAAGGCCTCTTCCTCAGAAGATGGTTTTATATGCAACCTTAAAACACATTGGGTGTCAAAGGAGACATGATATTGAAATACATGTTTATTTTTTCAAAATACTAAAAAACCAAGGTTATAGACCCTCTATCTATGGGGCCTGCTTTGTAATTGAGCTCGAATTCCAAGCCAGGGTTTGGGGAGGCTGGAGGGGGGGGTGGGTGCAGAACAAAAGAGCTCACAATGGGTACTCCGTATTCTTTCTAGGCTGAGCTAGAAGCCAAAAAAGCCAAGATGAAAGGGACTTTGATTGACAACCAGTTTAAATGACAGAAGACCTTGCTTGAGGCCAGTTTGTCAACCTCCTTGGCATGGGCAAGCTGATCACTATCACCACAACTTGAGAGAAGTGGATCTTGATTTCCCAAATCTAAAGAGTTCTCCTCACTAAGCTTACCATGCTCTGCCCCGGTAGTTTAATAGCACTAACCCTATCCTAGAGAAGAATTCCTAACCTCTTCCTCTGCTTGGTTTTTGTAGGCGATTTTTTTGGTCTAGTGAATGTTTTCCCTCTCTTTCTCTGCTGAAATTATGAGAATGGAGAACAATGTTTGAATTCATTTTTACTTTCTTCCTTTGAACTGAATGAATACAAAATAAAAGTCTTTAGAAAAACTCTGATGTGTCATGAGGTGGAACAAGTCTAACAAGTCTAGTCTATGGATGGGGTTTTTTTCTTGGGACAACGTTCTAAGCAGGAACACACACCACAACCAGACTCCTGAATTCAAGGGCTCAATCACCAGAGGTGTTCAGGTCCCTGCTGATCTGTGGGCCACTGGATTTGGGTTTGGGTCCAGGTTCCAATGAGCAACCTGAATGAGCTGCCATTCGACCACGTGGTCTAGGGAACCAAAGCCATCAAGGCAGGGGTGAGAAGGGGGCAGTGTAACTCAGTGATTCCCAATCTCTTTAAGTAGGAGGACCCTTTTTGAGGGCAGACACCTCCCCTCTCCATGTGAGAGCAGTTTGTGCTATCAATGAATCCTTTTGAATGAATCCTTAGACTCATCAGATCTTAAACTTGCTCAGTTAGTCCCTGCCGATGGGGGAGCTGATGAGAAAAAGCCTCTAGGAATTCAATAACACAGATGAGTCTATCAAATCAGAAAGGTACATGGGAATAGCATTTATTTATTAAGAACTTATCTTGGACAAAGTGCTTTGCTCAGCACCAAGGATCTGATATGTGCACCAGGGTTAGCCGCTGCACCCTGGGCCATCAGTAGTTGTCCTGACTTTGTCTTACCACTAGCTTTGGATGACTGGAAAGAGTGAGGCTGACAACTTTGTGCAACTGCCTCAGTTCAGTCCAATTCAGGCACTGTTACTTGTGATGCCATTGACCCTCTTTGAAAACAAAGGCCAAGGAGGCAGCTGGTTGGGTCAGTGGACGGAGAGCCAGGCCTAGAGATGAGAGATCCTGGGTTCAAATCTGGCCGCAGATACTTCCTAGTTGTATGAGTAGTGACCTTGGGCAAGTCTCTTAACCTCCATTGCCCAGCCCTTACTGCTCTTCTGCCTTGGAACCAATATTGATTCTAAGATGGAAGGTGAGGAGTTAGAAAAGAAAACAAAGGACTAACAACAGTAGCAAGGTCATCTCCTGCCCTTGAGAAGCTCAGTTTCTAATAGAGGGAGACAGAGCATAGGAAAACAGTGCCCGGGGAGGGATAGTTTGGCTTGGCAGTTGCAGGAATGCTGAGTATTTATCGGATAGAGCCTTTGATCCGGCTCCCCCTTCCACTAGTAATAACAATATTGATTTGATTATGGTTCTAGAATGGGAGATGGGCAAGCATGGCAGATAGTATGAATGTGGGAGCAATACACTTGGCAAAAAGGTGACTGGGGAGTAAACATTGATTAAATACCATTGCCTAGTGTCAACTGGAGGCTTAGGAGCCAAGAGAGCCCAAGGGCTGTTTGGCCAGTCCCTATTCTTTGGGCTCCCACTGGTTCTGATTCTTTGTATGGAAGTCAACTATCACCCCATTTTACAGATGAGGGATCTGAGGCTTAGAGAGAAGTACCTTGTCTGTGGTCATACAGTTAGTAAATGGCAGAGGCACGGGTCAAAGGTAGGTCTTTGCTGACACCAAGCCCAGCTACCCATTACAACTCAAACTGGCTGGGTGACTCAGTGAGCAGAGAAGAGAGTCTCTTCTCCATCCACACGGGATGAGTCTGACTTTAGCCCTGAGTATTAAAGACCTAGGAAGCAGGGTGGTATGGCACACAGGACAATGCTCCAGGTTCAGATCCACCCTCTCCCTCCTGCTGTGACCCGTGCTGAACAGGAGCACCTGCCCCGTTTACAGTGGTGAGGCCAAGCTGGTGAGGGCAGGCTCCATCTTTGACTGCTCTCCCTTCCTTTGGCTGGTGGCCATTAGGGAGGGGGGCCTAGCGGCTGCTGCTGCACACAGAGGTTCTTTGTGACTTGAGGGAGGGATGGGGAGGCTTTAGCCCTTCTGGCTAAGTCTCTGTCTCCCTCTCAGTCTTGTATGTCTCTTCCTTTCCTTAACCCACCTCAGGCACTGCCTGGGAACTGCTCTTGGCAGCTGAAAAGCCTCAGGACATTGTGATTCGCAGGAAGTTTAATCAACTATACTTTTCTATTAAACGCCTTCTATGTTCTGGGCCCTGGGAGCACAAAGACAGAAAACAGGCCAGCCCCTTAAGGAGGTTCCATTCTAGCAGAGGAGACCACAGGAACATCTCTGGGTGTGCTCACAAAGCAGCCAGCTGGGATCTCATTGGGACAGGCATACTCCAGCTGAGGAAAATGCCTTTCCCAGTGCACTGGGGCACCTGTAATGGAGGGGCTTAGAGTGGCCTGGATCAGGAGAGCTTAGGTGATTTGCCCGGCTCAGATAGCTAGCATGTGTCAGAGGCAGGACTTAAACCCAAGACTTGCTGGCCTGGAGCTCAGCTCTAACCATTCTCTGCCAGGCTTAAACTCCAAACCCGGCAAAATGAATGGGCAAATATTTATAAAGCGTTACTTCCAGATGAGCCCCAAGTGAAGCACCAAGGATATACATAAAGAAAGGGCCAAACAAGGTCATTGGGGGCAGAGTTGGGGGTCAGTAAAGCTTTCCTAGAGGAGGTGCTCCGGGGGCAGAGTCAGAGCTGACCGAACAATGGTAGCTGAATTTTGCAGGGAAGTAGGGACTCGAAGGCCAGGGAGGGGAGAGCCAGCATTCTAAGAATGGGAGAGAGACAGACAGAGAGGGGGAGGGAGGGAGGGAGACAGAAAAAGGGAGGGAAGGAGACAGAGACAGGGAGGGAGACAGAGGGAGAAAGGGAGGAACTGACAGACAGGGAGGGAGGAAGAGAGAGAAGGAGGGGGGAAGAGAAAGACAGGGAGGGAGAGAGGAGGAGAGAGGCAGAGACAGAAGAGGCAGAAAAAGAGAGGGAGGGACAGGAGAGAGAGAGAGAGAGAGAGAGAGAGAGAGAGAGAGAGAGAGAGAGAGAGAGAGAGAGAGAGAGAGAGAGAGAGAGAGCTCCTTTTGTGAACCTGGCACTCGGGGCCCCCCCAAATCCTCCCCTTCAGGGCAGCCTGTTTCCCTCTATTTTTTCCCTTTGTTCGGGCTCTCCCCATAGAAACCGCCCTGGGAGGTCTTGGGAGAGGGGGAAGGGAACGCTGGGCTGACGTGCCTGGCAGCCCTGCTTTGTTCCTCTTGCCCACTTGGGAGTGTGTGCGAGAGTATGAGTGTGTGAGCACGTGGGAGTGTTACTTTGTGAGTGTGAGGGTGCGAATTCCTCCTTTCCCAGCTGCCATTGTGCCGCCGCTGTGCCGGCGGCAGCGGCGGGAGCGTTACCAGGCTGCCTTCCCTCTCCCCTCCTCCCTGAACAGAGTAACCCTTGAACTTTCTTCTTTAGCTGGGAGGCCCTCCACCTCTTTAGGCTGGAGCTACAGGAAGCCCCCCTGCCCAGGGGGGCTTAGCCCTCTGCTGGGATGGAAAAATGGTGCTCATTCCTTCCACTCAGTGCTGGGGCAGCCCCACAAGCGGAATAATGGGGCCCAGAGCAGCTGGAGGGCTTGGGAAAGCCCTTCTGACCCCGCCCCCCCCATTCCCAGCTGTGAGGGAAGGAGCTGGGGGGCCCAGGCTGGGGGGAGAGGCCCTTTCCAAGCTCTCCAGCTGCTCTCTGAGCTCAATGACTTCATCCATGTGGAATGGAGCTGGGAGAAAAGTGAGGCTTGGGCTGCTTCCCCCTCTTCCCTGCCCCTCACTGCCTTAGACTCTGGCAGCATCTGAACTGTTCACTTCAATGACCTTGTGCTAGATACCTCACAGGGCTGCTGGGGGCACATGTATGTCGAGAAAAGGCTCTTGCAGAAACGTAGCACTATTTTCTGATAGTAAGAACTGAGAGACCAGGTAGTTCTGCTCTTTCATTTTATAAAAGTGGAAACTGAGGCATTGAGAGTTTAGGGGACTGGCCCAGGGTCACACAGCTAGAATGTGTCTTCTACTCCTCACCCCCCTTAACCATCCCTCATAAAAAAGAATTAAGAAAGGAGGGGGGAACCCAGCTGAGCAAAGTTAAAAGAGCTGAACCTGCCATAAGTTGGCACAGAAAGGGGGCTGAATTTCGAACATTTCTTCATTGGGACCAAGCTTGGGAATTACCAGGTCTCTTATAGAGGAGGGAAAGGAAGATCAGAGAACCCGAGACAGGGATAGTGGCAGTGCTGGCTCTCGAACTTAATTTTTATTTATTTAGTTTTTTAGATTTTTGGAAAATTGTATTTAATTAGTTAATTTAGAATATGTTCCCATGGTTACAAGATTCATGCTTTTCTCCTTCCCTCCCCCTCCCCCCCTCTAGTAGCCGACACACAATTCCACTGGGTTTTTACATGTGACACTCAAGCTTAAGTCCAGTGACTCCAGAGAAATCACTATGGCTCCTGGTTCTGCCCTTCCACCATAAGACTCCTCCATCTGTCCTATTTTTCCTTAAAACCACAAAGAAACACTACTGGCTAAGTCCCTGGAGGAGAGAGAAATGGCAAACCACTCCAGTATCCTTGCCAGGAAGAAATCCCATGGATAGCCGTGGTCCATAGGGTGTCAAAGAGTTGGATGTGGTAGAGCGGCAGAGCAACCACAAAGGCCCTGTAAGCAGATGAGGGAGGGAGGGTGAAGAAGGGCCCCTCACTCTGTGAAGATATATGGAACCTTGGACCCGGGGTCTTGGCCCAGCCGGGGACAGAACTTGGGAAATAGGGGTCACGAAAGTGGATTTCATTGGATTGGAATTCATGGAAGTTGGTTCTTGTTTTTCTTTTTTAAACCCTGCCCTTCCATCTTAGACTCAATACTTTGTATTGGTTCCAAGGCAGAGGAGTAGCAAAGGCCACACAATGGTGGTTAAGTGATTCAGCTAGGGTCACTAGCTAGGAAGTGTCTGAGGTCACAATTGAGCCCAGGACCTCCCATCTTTAGACCTGGCTCTCAACCCGCTGAACCATCTAGCTTGGTTCTTTCTCTGGTTATAGTTGCCTTGTCAGACTCTTAGCTCCTGGTTTGTCAAGAAGCAGGGTGAGTGGACTCAGAAGCCCTGGCCTCAGCCAAGAGAAAGACACCTGATGCTCACGTTGCTGCCTTGGTTTCCTTTTTCAGCCTTGATTTCTGGCAAAATCTCTTTAATGTTATTTCTTCTCTTTCCCAAAGTTGCCCTCATTTTATGGGAGTGGTAAGGGAAGTGGAGAGAGGGGCAGCTAGAAAACAAAGGCCATTACGCATAATTAGCCCCCCCCCTTCTCAGAAAGATGGCTCTTCGGATTCTTTCTCATCTCCCAAAGTACAATCTCTGCCCATTTCCTGGGCACACAGGCCAGGTATCATTGGAAAAGACAATGTGGGTCTAGGTGGAACTTTCTGTTCAGTGTTCTATCTCATTGAAGACAAAGGGATAATGAGTAACTGAATTATCTGTCCTTTCTAGAGAGAACAGTATGTTCCATTCCTCTGAATTTCAGATACAAAACACAGTTTCTGGTCCCTTTTACTGCTGATCAGAAGAGCAAGCTTTAAATAGTTAAAAGGAGAGTGAGAAGTGATTTTCAAAATAAAAGTCAATGGGAAGATTTACTTAAATGAAGTCAAAGAAAATTAGGAGAATATATATATATATATATATATGTATGTATACATACACACACATATCTATATATATCTCATGACCCTGGTAATGTAAAGGAAAACATCATTGAAAGACTTAGGATGCTCTGATGAGCAATAGTGATCAACAGAGACTTCAGAGGGCCAGCGGTAGAATGTCTCACACCTCTTGTCAGAGAGGTAGTGGAATACAGGGACAATATGAGGTATACACTGCTTGACATGGCCAATTTGGGGATTCATTCTGTCCAGCTAGCCCTCTTTGTTATAAAGGAGGGTTCTATGCCAAGAGAGGGGGGCATGGTCATTGGCCATGATAATGGTGTCCAAAGAAATCAATAAGGAGTAGAGAAGACCATCAGCCAGGTACTAAGCTCATTAGGAAGGAGCAAGAGTGGTTCAGAGGTCCATAAGTGATATAGACAGGATGAAAAGGACTTTCAAGGTGGTTTCTGGATGATGTTGGCAGAGGGGAGGTCTTGAAAGTGGCACTGGGGAAAAGGGAATGTGTCAACTGCTCCTCCAGTCCTGGGTGTCATGGGGTACAAGAGGAACAACTAGCCATATCATCCAGGCCAATTCCCTAATTTGATAGGTGAGATCGAGGCCTAGAGAGGTTCAATAACTTGTCCAAGGAAGCACAAAGCTGATTTTAAACTCAGATCACAGGATCCTAAATTGAGAACTGGAATAAATCTCAGAAGGTAGACTAGTCCAACCTCTTTGTTTTTTTTTCAAATAGAAAAAATTTATTTAATTAATTAATTTAGACTAGTTTTCCATGGTTACATGATTCATGTTCTTTCCCTCCACTCCTCCCACCCCCCTCCTATAGCCAATGAGCAATTCCCCTGGGTTTTACATGTGTCATTGATCACGACCTATTTCCATATTATTGATATTTGTACCAGGTTGATCGTTTAGAGTCTACAGCCCCAATTGTATCCCCATCAAACCATGTGATCAAGCAGTTGTTTTTATTCTGTGTTTATTTCTTTTTTTAAAAATTCATTTATTTAATTAATTAATTTAGACTAGTTTTCCATGGTTACATGATTCATGTTCTTTCCCTCCACTCCTCCCACCCCCCTCCTATAGCCAATGAGCAATTCCCCTGGGTTTTACATGTGTCATTTATCACGACCTATTTCCATATTATTGATAATTGCACTAGGGTGATCATTTAGAGTCTACATCTCCAGTCATAGCCCCATCAACCCATGTGATCAAGCAGTTCCAACCTCTTAATTTTACAGATAAGAAAACTGAGGTTCAGGAATTTGAAATGATGCACCCGGATCATGCAGAAAAAGAATCCTGGATCTAGAGAAGCAAGAGGCTCCTGGCCCATTTGATCCAACTATAGAGGAGGAAGGTGAGGCCTAGGGAGTTGAAGTGACTTGTCCAAGGTTAGTGGCAGAGCTAGGATTTGGGTCCCCCAAATTCACTGTACCATGCTGCTTTCTGGGAAGGGAGGAGAGATGTATTTGGAAATATGAAGGTAAAAATGAAACAAGAGCAATAAGAAGAACATTAAAAGTATAGCAGAAGTCTACTTTCTCCAAGAAGCCTTATCTGATTACCTCCTTCCTACTTTGGATCTCTGGTGTATTTTGACACCATTTTCTCTATTCAGATTTTATTATTGTTTCCATTTTTATGGAATTTTAATGTCAATAAAGTCCTCTCTTCCCAAGGATTCTGTGGGGGAAGTAGCCCAATTATTGTTCAATTCATTTTAAAGATGAAGAAACTAAAGCTCAGACTTATCCACAGTCACTGAGCTAATAAATAACTGAGCCAGGACCCAAATCCAGCTCTTCCTGTTTCCAATTTAGCTACATTTGAGGAACCAGTTTCTAGTTTTAGTTATGCCTGCATCACCTTGGATGAGTCCCTTCCCCTCCTGGGCCTCAGATTCCTCTTTTGTTAAGTGAGGAAGCTGGACTAGATGACCTCTGAGGTCCCTTCTAGATCTAGAGTTATGACCTTATAATTGGGGATAATAATTCCCAATCTGTAAAATGAAGAGTTTGGACTTAAATGAGACTCTAGGATAATCCAGTGTGAGGGCTTGATCCATGGTAACTAACAGAGAGAGCTCATGTTGCATGAGCTTGGCAGGTCTCCTGACCTCAGGGCCAGATCAACGAGAAATCAGAATTAGCTCCTCTCTCTTGGCAGAGAGAAGTCAAAACATTGATCTGGCAAGTAATGGGAGGGAGTGTTCTGCAGAAGCAACAACCACAGGCATTTAGCTGCTTTCAGTCTTGTGGTCACAGAGCGAGCTGTGGGTAGATGGGTCTACCTCAGGCCCTGCTATGCTTCCAGATTGTACTCTGTTGGGTGAACATGGACAAAGTCAGTGCTCAGTTCTTGTTCATTTTAGCCAGAATCCATTAGTAGTACTGGGGAGTGTTCAGGAAGAAGGGAGGATGGATCTTTCCTCTCTCCTCTTTCCAGCTCATATAACTCTGCCCTATGGTGCCACTAGGTAGGTGCTATCTGCTTATAAAGAATGCATTTCTTTATTATTCAGATCTAAATCTGTTTCTACACACACACACACACACACACATACACACCTACATGTACACATATGATATATAATATAGTATATACACACATAATAAAAGAAAAATGGTCCATGTTGGAGGGACTGTGGAAAGACAGGCATAATAATTCACTGTAGACGGGGCTGTGAATTGGTTCAACTCTTTTGGAAAGCAATTTAAAACTATACTAAAGAATAATAATATCAGCTAGCATTTCTAGAGTGTCTCCTATGAGCCATTTGATCCTCCCAACAGCCCTGGGAGGTAATCACTCTTATTGTCTCCATTTTACAGTCAAGGAAACTAAGCCTGAGAGAAATTATGTGATTTGCCCACAGCCACCCAGCTAGTAAGTGGCTGAGGTGAGATGTGGACTCAGGTTTTTGTGACTCTAAGTCCAATGGTCTATTTTCCATGCCACTTAGCTGCCTACCACATGAGGAAAGAACGTGAGGAAAATGTCCATACCCTCTGACCCAAAGATCTCATTCTTATGGCATATATGTCTCATATACAGAAAGAAAGACCTCACATATGTGAAAATACTTATCGACATGCTCTTTGTGGTAGCAAAGAAATGGGAGCATGGATCAGGGTAGGATTAATTAAACGAATTGTGGTACATGAATATAAAGATGTGAGAAGATTTCTATGAACTGATGCAAACTGAAGAAATGGGACCAGAATGGTTAACACCATGACTACAGTTATGTAAACAAAAGGAACAAGAAGAAGACAAAAAGGAAAATTAACTCTGTATCCATGATGACAAAGTCAGCCCCAATGAAGAAATGAAAACAGATCTCTCTCCATGTCTGGGGAATATTGTCATTTTTTTGCATATGTTGCAGGTTGCATATAATGCAGATTACAGAAGAGTTGCTGGGTCAAGAGAGAAAACTCTTGGTGTAGGAGATGGGGAGAGATGCGTTTGGAAAAGAAGATGATGTAAGTTCAAAAGAGAAGAGATGGAAATGAAAAATGCATTCATTTATTTAAATTTGTTTGTTTAATAAATTTAGACTATTTCCCCATGGTTACATGATTCATGTTCTTTCCCTTCCCTTCTCCCTCCCCCTCTCGTAGCCAATGAGCAATTCCACTGGGTTTTTTACATGTATCAAGAAATGAACATTAAAAAAACCAAGGAGCATTAGGAATTCATTCAGTGAAGAGTGGAAGATTTCTGTGAAACAATGTAGAGGGAAGTGAGTAGAAGCAGACAAGGTCTCCACCAGTGCAAATGAAAAGAATGACAAAAACCCCAAACTGAGTGCTGGGTAATTATAATGACCAAACTCAGTCCTAGAGAAAAGATGATGAAATACAGACAGACCCTCATTCCCTTCTCTGCAGACATGGGGGATTATGGGTGTAGACTACTTAAAAACTGTCAGAATTTGCTTTTGTTTTTCCTTTTGTTTTGACTTTATTTTAAACAAGAGATGGCTTGCTGGAATGGGGGCTTGGGGGTGGAGCAGGTCCTGGGCTTATGATTTCTGTACTAAAGGGAACTACTACACTAGTAAAATCTCTACCAGTACCCATAAGCAAATTCTCCCAAATTTATTATTTGGGACATAGAGAACTTAAATGACCTGTCCAGGATCACAAGGCTAGAATAGGTCAGAGGTAGACCTTGAACTCAGGTCTTCTTGGCTTGGAAGCCAGCTGTTTATCCATTACACCATGCTTAGGTGACCTCCTGAACTCCAGCCTTCAATAGTGAGAAAAAGAGTTTGTTGGCAGTGACATCTTGGAATCTAGGCTGAGAAGGAGTGTAGAGAGAGACATTTAGACATGAAGGTGATGTGAAACCAAAAGATCACTTTTTTCCAAACAGACGTTCATAAAAGCCTACTTCTGGAAAGTGAGGCCAGTTGATAGGAGTTCCTGCGCCAACTCCCGTGCACCCCTTCCCACCACCACTATGGCCACCCAAAGCCACAGTCAAACAGTTTTGAAGTTGGAAGGGACCTTTGTGAAAATTTCCATCAAATCCTCTCTGTTCCATGGCTTCTAACCTAGCAGGGAGCCCAACATTCCTGGAGAGCAATGAAAACAGAGAAATGGACATCTGTAAAACAGCCTCATCAATAGAGACTAGCAAAATGCTCTGCCTCTTTGAATCCCTTGTTGACTCCATCGCAGTGATTTCCTTAGCTTATTCTCTCCAATCTGGGAAAAAAGGCAACCACAACTACCTCAAACTCAGAAAACAATGTTTCAATTCAAATAAACAGAAGGCTCTCTCTGAGCCTTGATTTCCTTGTCTGTAAAATGAAGAGGTTGGATTCAGTAGCTTCTAGGATCCCTTTAAGCCCTATATCAAGGAACGTATGATAGATTTAGTTTTTGTAAAGAGAAAGAAGAGCCTAAAAGAAAGCCAGGAAAACAGTTACGAAGCATTTTTATAGCTTTGTAATATGGGCAAAGCACATATACTATCTTGATCGCTAATTTATATTATCAGGGAGTCTGGTAGCCAATTGTTTATGGAAAGTACTTTTAGTTTGAAGCAGGAAGATATTATTGGGAGAGCAAGAACCAATCTCCATCCTTGTGTCAGTGCTCCTGACTTTTTTTTAAAACTCTTACTTCCATCTTAGAATCAATATTGTGTATTGGTTCTAAGGCAGAAGAGCAGTAAGGGCAATGGAGGGTAAGTGACTTGACTTGTCCAGGGTCACACAGCCAGGAAATGTCTGAGACCACATCTGAACCCAGGACCTCCCATTTCTAGGCCTGGCTCCCTATCCACCGAGTCACCCAGCTGCCCCAGCCCATGACTTTCTGCAAATCTGCTTCACTTCAATCTAATTCATGCACAAATCAAGATATCCCCCCATAATTTCATTGGTCCTCTTTGTAAACAAAGGACCACCACCACCACCACCATTAATACCAACACCAATTGTCCTATATAGATGGAAAAGCTTGTTTATATATATATATATATATATATATATATATATATATATATATATATATATATAGAGAGAGAGAGAGAGAGAGAGAGAGAGAGAGAGAGAGAGAAAGAGACTGGGAAGAGCTTGTTCCTTTTTCAGTACATAGATTTCTCAAATATAGAATGCAATCATTCTGCTCCTCATGGGGGCCAGACCAATCCAGCTCACTTCCCATTTAAGCCACCACCAGCTTTTGACTTTTCTTCAGCTATACTCTCTCTCTCTCTTTTTGTTTTTGCTAAAAAATTTAATTAATTAATTTAGAATATTTTCCCATGGTTACATGATTCATGTTCTTTCCCTTTCCTCTCTCACCCCCCCCTCCCATAGTGAACACACAATTCAACTGGGTTTTACATGTGTCATTGATCAAGACCTATTTCCATATTATTGATATTTGCACTAGGATGATCATTTAGAGTCTACATCCCCAGTCATATCCCCATTGACCTGTGCTATCAAGCAGTTGTTTTTCTTCTGCGTTTCTACTCCCACAGTTCTTTCTCTGGATGCGGATAGCGTTCTTTCTCTTATATCCCTCAGAATTGTCCTAGATCATTGCATTGCTGCTAGTAGAGAAGTTCATTACATTTGATTGTACCACAGTGTCTCAGTCTCTGTGTACAATGTTCTCCTGGTTCTGCTCCTTTCGCTCTGCATCAATTCCTGGAGGTCGTTCCAGTTCACATGGAATTCCTCCAGTTCATTATTCCTTTCATCAGCTATACCCTTATAGCACTTGGAACAGTGGCAGCTGAGGATGCTTGGAGTTTTCTTTCAAATCCTGCCAGGATTAAATTTCTGTCTACCCTGGGAAAATTATCTGAAGGAATGAGACTCTGGAGGCTGGTGTGTACCCCAAAAGGAAACCACTCATCTATTGACTCCCTTATTGAGAGTCCAGGAAAGAAGCCAAAGAATGATTTGTTATCTTTGATTTAATGCACTGTTTGATCTCAAAGGGAGGTCCATAAAAGGAGCTTTGCAACCTGTTTGCTGAATATTATTGGCATTTGTTGTTGAGACTCTGACCAAGAATTCATTTACCCCTTTGGGTAAGAAGAGAACTATTAACTGGGTCCTGTTCACCTATCTTCCCATAAAGCAAACAAGAGCAAATAGCATGCAGGTGTCAGTTGCATAATATTTTGTTTTGAAACAAAATTTGCGGTAAAAACCCAGCTAAATTTTTTATTTTATTTTATTTTATTAAAAATATTTTTTACAGTTTTTGAATTAATTAATGTAGTCAATTTAGAACATTATTCCTTGGTTACAAGAATCATATTATTTCCCTCTCTCCCCATCCCCAACAATGCTATGGCTGGATAAAGAGGCAGACAGTCTTTTATCACCCTTTGGGCATAGTTCTAAATTGCCCTCCAGAATGGTTGGATCAATTCACAACTCCACCAGCAATGAATTAGTGTCCCCACTTTTCCACATCCCCTCCAGCATTCATTACTTTCCATAGCTGTCATGTTAGCCAATCTGCTAGGTGTGAGGTGATACCTCAGAGTTGTTTTGCTTTGCATTTCTCTGATTATAAGAGATTTAGAGCACTTTTTCATGTGCTTGTTTATAGTTTTGATTTATTTAACTGAAAATTGCCCATTCATGTCCCTTGCCCATTTATCAATTGGAGAATGGCTTGATTTTTTTGTACAACTGATTTACTTGTTTGTAAATTTGAGTAATTAGACCTTTGTCAAAGGTTTTTGTTATGAAGATTGTTTCCCAATTTATTGCTTCCCTTCTAATTTTGGTTGCATTGGTTTTGATACAAAACCTTTTTAATTTGATGTAATCAAAATTATTGATTTTACATTTTGTGATTTTTTTCTAGCTCTTGCTTGGAAAAACCCAACTAAATTAAAAAAAATTGACATCCTTCATTTTTACATCAGTTTTTTTCCCAATGCATTGTCCCTCTCACCAAATCATCTCTTCTATCAAAGAATGAGAAAATGGGGGGAAACCAGTTGACCAAAGTAAACTAACACACTGAAAAAGTGATGTTCTCTCCAGTGTTCCAAAGCCATGTTTCCCTACCTTTGCCAAGAAGAAAGGGAAATCCCTTCTCCTAACTCTTTTTTTGGGTTAAGCCTGGGCCTTATAGTCTTGCAGTGGCAAGTCTAATTTGTTTTGCTGCTTTTCTTTCCAGGAATCTTGTCAGAGTCATTGTGCATATAATTTTTCTGTTTCTTCTGACTTCACTCTGCATCAGTTCACATAAATCTCCCCATGTTTCTCTAGATTCATCACATTCATCATTTCTCATAGCACAATAGTATTCCAGTACATTCATGAACCATAACTGGTTTGTCCATTACCAAATTTATTTGCCCAATTTTTGATGCATGGAGGTGTGCTTAGAACATATGCAGGACAACCTAGAGGAGCATTCCCATTACCCCTAGTCCTGAGGCAGTGGATAGAGCCATGGGCCTTAAATCAGGAGGACCTGATTCTATAGGACAACATATACTTTACTAGCTCTGCGACTTTGGGCAAATAGTCTAATTCTCTATCTACCTTGGTTTTCTCAACTGTAAAACAGGGACAATAATAAAACCTACCTCCCAAGGTTGTTGTCAAGATCAAATGATATAATATTTCTAAAGTCTTTGGCATAGTTCCTGATACATAGTAGGTGCTTAATAAATTTCAGTCTTCTTACTTACCAAGGAAAAGGGAAAGGTCAATGGAAATGTTTTCCCAAGATATGCCCACAACCCTAGCCCACAGTCTATGCACACATTTGACTATACATAAGAAGATGAGAAAAAAGGTGAACAATTGTGATATTTTAGTGAATCTCTTCAGAAGTGTTGTTATTTCTTCTAATGGCATAGACTGTAACCTATCCATACCTTCTCATCCTGTGTAACTCCTGGCACAGATGCCTTCTGGGACATCCTCCACAAGCAGTCCAATGTGTTAAGGGCCTTCCTCTGGACCTCCCCAAACTGTTCAAATACCGATGAAGCACACAGACTGGCTATTAGTTAATCCCTGGCTTTGGCTACAATTAACCTATTGCTTTTTCTGGTCATATATATCTATCTGATGATAACCTTCATTCCTCGTCTTCCTACTCTGTTCTTGGTTGACAGCATGCCTCTGCCTACTCTTACCCACCAGGCACATTTCCATTACTTTCTAGGCTAATTATATAAAAGTCAAATAAGATCAGGTATCATTGTATTCTTTTCTTTACTCATTTTTAATTTTTAAAAAAAGCTCCAAATTTAAACCCCAAAAAGGATGCTTCCATACACCTAGCAGAGCATAAAAAGGTTCTCTATGAAATTGTGAATTTCCATTCTATACCACATGCTTTTAAAAATACATACACAAAGAATTTTATATGTTACTTTCAAAACTGGCCTGCTTGTCTGTGCTCCCTTCTGAAGTTCCTTCTGTGCATTTTAAGAAATGTATCACTTAAATAGAATAATAGCAAAAGACTCCAGCAAGTGATCACAAGGGTTATTCATTATGATCAGGTGGGATTTATACCAGGAATGCAATGATGGTTCAATATTAGTAAAAGCATCTACATATTTGACCATATCAACAAGAAAGCCAACAAAAATCACATGATTATCTCAATAGATGCAAAAAAAGCCTTTGACAAAAATACAACACTTATTACTATTGAAAATACTAGAAAGTATAGGAATCGATGGGCCTTTCCTAAAAATAATAAACAATATATATCTAAAACCATCATCAAGCATCATCTGCATTGGGGATAAATTAGAAGCCTTCCCAATAATATCAGGAGTGAAGCAAGGATGCCCATTATCACCACTATTATTTAACATTGTACTAGAAACACTAGCAGTAGCAATTAGAGAAGAAAAAGAAATTGAAGGTATTAAAATTGGCAATGAGGAGACCAAGCTTTCACTCTTTGCAGATGATATGATGGTCTACTTAAAGAATCCTAGAGAATCAACTAAAAAGCTAGTCGAAGTAATCAACAATATTAGCAACGTTGCAGGATACTAAATAAACCCGCATAAGTCATCAGCATTTCTATATATCTCCAACACATCTCAGCAGCAAGAATTAGAAAAAGAAATTCCATTCAAAATCACCTTAGACAATATAAAATACTTAGGAATCTATCTGCTGAGACAAACACAGGAACTATATGAACACAACTACAAAACACTCTCCACACAATTAAAATTAGATCTAAACAATTGGAAAAAACATCAATTACTCATGGGTAGGATGAGCTAACATAATAAAAATGACAATCCTACCCAAATTAATTTACTTATTTAGTGCCATACCTATCAAACTACCAAGAAACTTTTTTACTGAATTAGAAAAAACTATAAAAAAGTTCATTTGGAAGAACAAAAGATCAAGAACATCAAGGGAAGTAATGAAAAAAAAAATGTGAAGGGAGGTAGCCTAGCAGTACCAGGTCTTAAACTGTACTATAAAGCAGTGCTCATCAAAACAATATGGTACTGGCTAAGAGACAGAAGGGAGGATCAGTGGAATAGACTTAGGGTAAGTGACCTCAGCAAGACAATCTATGATAAACCCAAAGATCCCAGCTTTGGGGACAAGAACTCACTACTTGACAAAAACTGCTGGGGAAAATAGGAAAACAGTATGGGAGAGATTAGGTTTAGATCAACGTCTCACACCCTATCTACACCATGATGAATTCAGAATGGGTGAATGACTTGAATATAAAGAGGGAAACCATAAGTAAATTAGGTGAACACAGAATCGTATGCTTGTCAGATCTTTAGGAAAGGAAAGATTTTAAGACCTAGCAAGAGTTAGAAACAATTACAAAATGTAAAATAAATAATTTTGATTACATTAAATTAAAAAGGTTTTGTACAAACAAAACCAATGCAACCAAAATTAGAAGGGAAGAAACAAGTTGGGAAAAATCTTTGTAACAAAAACCTCTGACAAAGGTCTAATTACTCAAATATGTAAGTAGTTAAATCATTTATACAAAAAATAAAGCCATTTCCCCAATTGATAAATGAGCAAGGGACACGAATAGGCAATTTTCAGATAAAGAAATCAAAACTATCAATAAACACATAAAAATGTTCTAAATTTCTTAGAGAGAAATGCAAATCAAAACAACTCTGAGGTACTACCTCACACCTAGCAGACTAGCTAACATGACAGCAAAGGAAAGTAATAAATGTTGGAGGGGATGTGGCAAAGTGGGGACACTAATTCATTGCTGGTGGAGTTGTGAATTGATCCAACCATTCTGGAGGGCAATTTGGAACTATGCCCAAAGGGCTTTAAAAGACTGTCTGCCTTTTTATCCAGCCATAGCACTGTTAGTTTTATACCCCAAAGAGATCATAGGGAAAAAGACTTGTACAAAAATATTTATAGCCATGCTCTTTGTGGTGGCAAAAATTAGAAAATGAGGGGATGCCCTTCAATTTTTGAATGACTGAACAAATTGTGGTATCTGTTGGTGATGGAATACTATTGTGCTCAAAGGAATAATGAAGTGGAGGAATTCCATGTGAACTGGAACAGTCTCCAGGAATTGATGCAGAGTGAAAGAAGCAGAACCAGGAGGATACACTGTGGCACAATCGAATGGAATGGATTTCTTTACTAGCAGCAATGCAATTATCCAGGACAATTCTGAGGGTCTTATGAGAAAGAATGCTATTCACATTCAGAGGAAGAACTGTGGAAGTAGAAACATAGAAGAAAAACAACTGCTTGATCACATGGTTGATGGGGATATGATTGGGGATGTAGACTCTAAACAATCACCCTAGTGCAATTATCAATAATATGGAAATAGGTCTTGATTGATGACACAAGTAAAATCCAGTGGAATTGCATTTTGGCTATGGGGGGGGGGAGCGGAGAAGAACATGAATCATGTAATCCTGGGAAAAAATTCTAAATTAATTAAATGAAAATTTTCAAAAAAAAAAAAGAAATGTATCAGTGGTCCTCTTATTTTTCTCATCCCTGTTAATAACCCTCCCCTTCTACAATTCCTGTTACTAGCCTTCAATTTGAAGAAAGAAAGTAGAAACATCTTGTAAAAAATAAGCATAGTCAAGAAAAAGGTATACATGTAGCAGCCCTGTCCAAAAGTGTTTGTCACTTTCTATAGTTTTTGTCTCCTCTCTGTCAGGATGTGAGTACCATACTTCATCATAGGTCCTTCAGAGACATGGATCATCACTGCCTTGATCAGAGCTCTTAAGTTTTCCAGACTCAGACTTAGTGTTATCTTTCAGTCTTGGGATCCCAACTGCCGCTGATAGGCAGATAAGCCCAAGAGCCCCAAGAACATGCCCCCAGACCACCAAACCTGCTTCTGGCATGGTCCTAAAAAGCATTCAATATTCAGGAGTGTAAGGCTCAGGCTCCAGGATCGGCCAGCCCTGTGTGACCTTACTTGGGGTAACGAAAATGAAGAGTAATGAATGGACGCTATATGAAATGCATAGCGACAAAGTTTATTGGATTCAGACAAAGCATATATAGGTTAAAACCACAGGAAGATATGACGTTACCGCCCAGCAACAGCAGGAACCAATAATTGGGCAACTTCATAGGAATTCATGACGTTACCAGCCAGGCACCAGGAGGAACCAAGAGGATTCCAAAAAAGGGCAGAAAAACAAGTTTCTCACAGTCATTATCAAACCTCCCTCATGCTGACTATTCTAACCTTGAACATGCAGCTGGGCAGGTCGTACACAGTTCAATCCACGACCTTGACTATGCAGCCCAAGCGGGGAGAAGAAGAGGTCTCCTGCCTTTATGGCAATGCCTCGACTACACAGGAGGAGCAACCCTTACAAAGAATGCGCCAGCCATCCTCATCATCACCAAAAAGGCAGGTAAGACCAAGATCTTTGGGAATGGTGGCTAGATCCTAGATCATCTGCTTCTGTCCTTATAGCAGTCCAGCCCATAGGTATTGTGGAGAGACAAGGATTGTGAGTGAGCACATGGCCATTCTGCGCATGGCAATGAACTCTATTCCCAGCATGGCTGAAGTTAGGGCACGAAACTTTGCTTCCCTTTGTCTCACTCACCTGAGGATAATAACCCCACCTTCACCTTGTCATAATTTGCAATTATCCAATGGCAATACACTATGTATCTCATCTATATGTATTGGAGGCATCATGTAACTTATCAATATGTATTGAGTTCATTTGTGTATCAAAGAGAATAAAACGGAGAAACACAGCCAGCTCCACCCACTTCGAGGACATCGACAGGTTTGCCCTACAGACTAACTTCTCCCCTTTCTCTCTCCTCTTTTTCTTTCCTGAGGCCTGGCCCTTCGGTCAGGTCTCTCTCTCTCTGTCTCTTTCTCTTTTCCTATGCTAATACCTAGCATTGTCTAACTCTTTCAGTCTCTAATCTCTCTCCCTACTGAGCTAGTATTATCCTCTGACCAGTGCAGTGTTGAATTGGGATCACTGGATGGGAATAGCCTTAAAAGTAACGTCTAGTGGTCGGAGCATGGCTGTGGCTCCCGAATATTAATAATAATTGATTACTGACTCATTATTCATATCTCAAAGGTCGGCTCTTTCATGCCCTTGGCGGGATTCAAAAACTTCTATCCTGTTTCTATTTTCCTACCATAAAGCTTCTCGCTGGCCGGGAGGCTTTAGTCCTGGTCTCCACAGCCATCATTGAGCAGGGCAGCCTCTGTGGTCATTTCCACAAGTACCAGCACCAACTCCTAGCCAACGGCTACCAATAAGGCCAGCCAGTCAGCCTAGCTGAAGCAAACAGGCACCCTAAGGCAGGGTGTATGTAAAGACAAGAAGTGGTGTATGCCAAATAGACTGAACCATTTTGGACTCCAGGAGATAACCCAAGAGCCCTTGACCACTAGTCCAGCTACCAGCCTGACCCCTTCAACCATCATCCAGGGGAGCGAACCTTGTGGAGACTAGACCTGGAAGCCACCTGAGTCAGAGGCTGGATTGGAATTTAGGTCTTTCCCACTCTAGGCCCAGAGCTCTATCCTCCATGACACCCAGCTGCCTCTTCTACTTGTTATATTGTGTTACAATGATAATATAATTGCATCATATATTTTATATTAGATACAATTGTATTCTAAATTAATTATATTTTCTTTATTAAGTACTTACAAAGCACCATGTTAAGTGCTGCCTGTCTTGTTTTTCTACTTGTTTCCCCAGCACATTATATCATTAATAAAATATCAAATCATGCCATGTAATGATATAATATGACTATTTAATAGTATAATTAATATAAAGAATAATAGAAGCAGGTAGGTGTCACAGTGGATAGAGTGCTAGGCCTGTAATTGGGAAGATTTGAATTAAAATCCAACTCCAGACTGCAATAGATGATATTTGGAGGTATATTTGATAGATACTAGATAACTAATAGATCAGGTAGTTACCTTCTTTTTGCCTATCCTCCTCCCTTTATACCTCCTTTCCTCCCCTCTTCCAATTTCCCTTCCTCCCCTCTTCTTCCTTTCAGTTTCCCCTTCCCCCTTCTTTTTCAGCTTCCTTCTAAGTCACTCAGGGTGAGCTATGATGTTTCAGAGTAAATACTCTTTTCTCTTCTTTATCTCAAGTAAGGGTTTATTGGGGAAAACAGGAACCATGGAGGATAAGGTAAGAGGGGTGGGATTTCCTTATTATCTACAATGAGTGTTAGGTTGGAGGGTATTGAAATAAATGACAATTCAGACACTATTATGAAACAGAGCCAGTCAGAGAGAGATATATGGACTATTATCCTTCTTCTTCTGCCTTCAAATCAATCAGGCTACCTCCAACTTAATTATCCCAAGTCCCAGAGATAAAACCAGCTTCTTCCTTCAGTCAGCTAGAAAGCCTAAAGACCAAGAAAAAGTCCAGCAGTTGGCTTGGCTCCAAACTTCTTTTCCTGGTCACATTACAAAAGGAATCTTCATTTGACTGACAGCTGACCCATCTCCAGCTTCTGTCCTTTGCATGCATTTTCTTATAATTTCCCTTTTCTCCACAAGACTTACTAGCTGTGTGACCCTGGGTAAATCAATTAACCTCAGTTCCTCAATTGTAAAATAAAGATGATAATAGTGTCTACCTTACAGGGTTGTTCTGAAGATCAAATGTGATAATATTTATAGAAGTACTTAGCGTGGTGTATAGCACACAGTAGGTCCCCTATAAATGCCTCTTCCCTTCCCTTCCCCATAAATGGTATGTCATTCATTCAAAACTGACTATGATTTTTCATGACTAAATCAAAAGTTTGCAGGTGACTCTTATTTGGGGGTAGAAAACATTCAATGGTAGTTACATTACAAATTGGAAACTGTACACAGGAAGAATGAAATCACCTAGTCGTGATTCTGTCATTGTGACTCTTAAAGAATCCACTTGACTTTTTCCCCCAAATGTGATCAGTTTGAAACATAGTATAAACTCTGCCTCCCCCCCCCAAAAAAAACCCAACTGTTGGAAAGGATGTCAATGAATCAATAAACATTAATGGGGCAGATAGAGAGCCAGGCCTAGAGTCAGGAGGACCTGGCTTTAAATCTGGCCTCAGTGACTTCCTAGATGTGTGAGCCTGGACAAATCATCTAACCCCAATTAAACATATTAAATATTAATGAAAAATAAGCATTTATTAAGCCCTGCTGGGTGCTAAACTGGAGATATAAAGGCAGAAGTGAAACAGTCCCTTCTTCTTCTAATTGGGGAAACAAGGGAATGGGGAAAGGGAAGGGAATAAGCATACTCCAGGCACTGGGCCAAATAAGTGCTTTACAGATCTTATCGTGGATGACAGTCGGTTAGAATGTAAGCTCTGTGAGAGCAGGACCTGTGTGTTCTACTGGTGTCCTTTTGATGTCGAGGGAAATCACGTAAGTCCTGAGAAGCGTTTGACTGACTTCCTGTGGTGAGTATTTGGGAGAATTTGGACAAGAGCTGCACAGGATGGGCAGGCTGGGATGGGCTGAAATTTATGGCACTGGAGGAAGTGCCAGCATTGATGTTATTCCAGATCCATTTGCATAGAAGACTTAATAGAGCTGGGAAGGTCCCTCTAGCTCAATTCCCTCCTTTCACAGGGAAGAGGACATTAAGGCTCCTAAAAGAGGTATGTCAAGGTCAGAGTCAGGATCAGGGCCTAAAAGGATAATGTTGGCCAAGGCTTTTGGAAACTATAGCCAAAAGGCATCGGGGCATTGGGCTCCACAGAACCAGAATAGCCTGCAGTTTTATTCTGATGCCAAGTGGTTAGCACAGAGTTCAGATAATACAGATCAATACCATTATGGCAAACTCCAAGGAAGGAGCTGTCAAAACTGGCTCCTATGAATGGATCACTCGGTAGGGCTCAGAAATCTTTTTTTTTTTTCTACCAAAAATTTATGTGTAAGCTTAGTATTAGCTAATTATAAAAATAGCATTTTGCATGTTTTATTCCTACAATAGGATTGATTTGTAATTTGTCATTTATCTTATAAAAGCTAATTATGAGGAAATATTTTTGAATGGGGAGATTAATAGCTTTTTCTCCGCCCAGATTGAAGTATAACAACTTAAGATGATATACAATATCTCGATTTATACCAGGGATTCTCAGCCTCTTCAGAAAGACTCTAAAATTAAGTGGCTTTGCAAAAATACTTCCTGGGTAAATTTGGTTCTTATGAAAAGAAATCCCCTAGTGGAATGGTCAGAGTTAAGAATCTTACTCCTTTTACCTGTATATGAATGGTATTGAGGCAATGTGGAAAAATTAGGAAAAGCAAGACAACAACAACAAATTTAATTTGCCGTAAGATTAAATAATGGGAATCTCTGTAACTAATTTTTATTTTTTCCCTTTTAAACATTATTTTATTTGGTCATTTTCTTTTCTTTTTTTGAACATTATTTTATTTGGTCATTTTTCAAACATTATTCATTGGAAACAAAGATCATTTTCTTTTCCTCCCCCCTCCCACCTCTCCCATAGCATTGGAATTCTAAAGCATTGGAAAAGGCTCCCTGGAGATGCACATCAGCTTTGTTACATTGTCTTTGTCATCTGGATGATGTTAACTGTACAAATTTTATTTTTTTAGATTTAAACATTATTCATTGGAAACAAAGATCATTTTCTTTTCCTCCCCCCACTCCCACCACCCTCCCATACCTGCCGTGCAATTCCACTGGGTATCACATGTGTCCTTGATCTGAACCCATTTCCATGTTGTTGGTATTTGCATTAGAGTGTTCATTTAGAGTCTCTCCTCAGCCATATCCCTTCAACCCCTGTAGTCAAGCAGTTGCTTTTCATCGGTGTTTTTACTCCCACAGTTTGTCCTCTGCTTTTGGATAGTGTTTTTTCTCCTAGATCCCTGCAGAATGTTCAGGGTCATTGCATTGACACTAATGGAGAAGCCCATTACCTTCGATTGTTCCACAGTGTATCAGTCTCTGTGTACAATGTTCTCCTGGTTCTGCTCCTCTCACTCTGCATCACTTCCTGGAGGTTGTTCCAGTCTCCATGGAATTCCTCCATGTTATTATTCCTTTTAGCGCAATAGTATTCCATCACCAACATGTACCACAATTTGTTCAGCCATTCCCCAATTGAAGGGCATCCCCTCATTTTCCGATTTTTGGCCACCACAAAGAGCACAGCTATCAATATTCTTGTACAGGGCTTTTTCCTTATCTCTTGGCTGGGTCAAAAGGCAGAGAGTCTTTTAGCACCCTTTGGGCATAGTTACAAATTGCCCTCCAGAATGGTTGGATCAATTCACAACTCCACCAGCAATGCATTAGTGTCCCAACTTTGCAACATCCCCTCCAGCATTCATTACTTTCCTTAGCTGTCATGTTGAACAATCTGCTAGGTGTGAGGTGATACCTCAGAGTTGTTTTGATTTGCAGTCTTTCTGATTATAAGAGATTTAGAACACTTTTTCATGTGCTTATTAATAGTCTTGATTTCTTTAACTGAAAATTGCCTGTTCATGTCCCTTGCCCATTTATCAATTGGAGAATGGCTTGATTTTTTGTACAACTGGTTTAGCTCTTTGTAAATTTGAGTAATTAGACCTTTGTCAGAGGTTTTTATGAAGATTGTTTCCCAATTTGTTGCTTCCCTTCTGATCTTAGTTACTTTGGTTTTGTTTTTTGTACAAAAACTTTTTAATTTGATGTAATCAAAATGATTTATTTTATATTTTGTGACTCTTTCCAAGTCTTGCTTGGTTTTAAAATCTTTCCCTTCCCAAAGGTCTGACATGTATACTATTCTGTGTTCACCTAATTTACTTATAGTTTCCTTCTTTATGTTCAAGTCATTCACCCATTCTGAATTTATCTTGGTGTAGGGTGTGAGGTGTTGATCCAAACCTAATCTCTCCCATACTGTCCTCCAATTTTCCCAGCAGTTTTTATCAAATAATGGATTTTTATCCTAAAAGCTGGGGTCTTTGAGTTTGTCATAGACTGTCTTGATGAGGTCATTTACCCCAAGTCTATTCCACTGATCCTCCTTTCTGTCTCTTAGCCAGTACCAAATTATTTTGATGACCACAGCTTTATAGTATAGTTTGAGATCTGGGACTGCAAGTCCTCCTTCCCTTGCAATTTTTTTCATGATTTCCCTGGATATCCTTGATCATTTGTTCTTCCAAATGAACTTAGTTATGTTTTTTTCTAATCCAGTAAAGAAGTTTTTTTGGTAGTTCAGTGGGTATGGCACTAAATAAGTAAATTAATTTGGGTAGGATTGTCATTTTTATTATGTTAGCTCGTCCCACCCATGAGCAATCAATGTTTTTCCAATTGTTTAGATCTAGTTTTAACTGTGTGGAGAGTGTTTTGTAGTTATATTTATATAGTTCCTGTGTTTGTCTCAGCAGATAGATTCCTAAGTATTTTATATTGTCTAGGGTGATTTTAAATAGAATTTCTCTTTCTAATTCTTGCTGCTGAAATGGGTTGGAGATATTTAGAAATGCTGATGACTTATGCAGGTTTATTTTGTATCCTGCAACTTTGCTAAAGTTGTTGATTATTTTGAGTAACTTTTTGGTTGATTCTCTAGGATTCTTTAAGTAAACCATCATATCATCCACAAAGAGTGATAGCTCAGTCTCCTCATTGCCAATTTTAATATCTTCAATTTCTTTTTCTTCTCTAATTGCTACTGCTAGTGTTTCTGGTACAATGTTAAATAATAGAGGTGATAATGGGCATCCTTGCTTCACTCCTGATCTTATTGGGAAGGCTTCTAGTTTATCCCAATTGCAGATGATGTTGACTATTGGTTTTAGATATATACTGCTTATTATTTTTAGGAAAGGCCCTTCTATTCCTATACTTTCTAGTGTTTTCAATAGGAATGGGTGTTGTATTTTATCAAAGGCTTTTCCTGCATCTATTGAGATAATCATGTGATTTTTGTCAGTTTGCTTGTTAATATGGTCAATTATGTGGATGGTTTTCCTAATATTGAACCATCCTTGCATTCCTGGTATGAATCCTGCCTGGTCATAGTGGATAACCCTTGTGATGACTTGCTGGAGTCTTTTTGCTAGTATCCTATTTAAGATTTTTGTATCTATATTCATTAAGGAGATTGGTTTTTGGTGTTCTTTCTCTGTTTTTGACCTGCCTGGCTTTGGGATCAGTACCATGTTTGTGTCGTAAAATGAATTTGGTAGAACTCCTTCTTGGCTTATTCTGTCAGATAGTTTATTTAATATTGGGATTAGTTGTTCTTTGAATGTTTGATAGAATTCATTTGTGAATCCATCTGGACCTGGGGATTTTTTCTTAGGGAGTTCTTTGGGCTTGTTCAATTTCTTTTTCTGATATGAGGTTGTTTAGGTAATTTATTTCTTCCTCTTTTAGTCTAGGCAATTTATATTTTTGTAAGTATTCATCCATATCACCTAGATTGCCATATTTGTTGCCATATAATTGGGCATAATATTTTTTAATGATTGCCTTAATTTCCTCTTCATTAGAGGTGAGGTTTTTTTCATCTTGGATATTGTCCATTTGGTTTTTTTCTTTCCTTTTTTAAATTAGACTAACTAGTACTTTGTCTATTTTATTTGTTTTATCAAAGTACCAGCTTCTAGTCTTATTTATTAAATCAATAGTTCTTTTACCTTAAACTTTATTAATTTCTCCTTTGAGTTTTAGGATCTCTAATTTAGTCTTCATCTGAGGATTTTTAATTTGTTTGCTTTCTAATTTTTTAATTTGCATGCCCAATTCATTGACCTCTGCCCTTCTTAATTTGTTTATATATGAGCTCAAGGATATAAATTTTTCCCTGAATACTGCTTTGGCTGAATCCCATAGATTTTGAAAGGATGTCTCTTCATTGTCATTTTCTTCAATGAAGTTATTAATTGTTTTTATGATTTGTTCTTTAACTAACTGGTTTTGGAGAATCGTATTATTTAATTTCTAATTAATTTATTATTTATATCTCCATGTTCCCTTATTAATTATTATTTTCATTGCATTGTGATATGAGAACGTTGCATTTATTATTTCTGCTCTTTTGCACTTGTTTGCAATGTTTTTATGCCCTAATACATGGTCAATTTTTGTGAATGTACCATGTGCTGCAGAAAAGAAGGTATATTCCTTTTTTGTCCCTATTTATTTTTCTCCACATGTCTATTAACTCTAATTTTTCTAAGATTCCATTCACTTCTCTTACCTTTTTCTTATTTATTTTTTGGTTTGATTTATCTAGTTCTGATAGAGGAAGGTTCAGGTCTCCCACTAGTAGAGTTTTTCTATCTATTTCATCCTTGAGCTCCTCTAGTTTCTCCTTTAGAAATTTGGATGCTATGTCATTTGGTGCATACGTGTTGAGTACAGATATTTCCTCATTGTCTATACTGCCTTTTATCAGGGTGTAATTACCTTCCCTATCTCTTTTAACTAGATTTATTTTTACTTTGGCTTTGTCTAATATCATGATTGTGACTCCTACCTTCTTTTTATCAGTTGATGCCCAATAAGTTTGGCTCCACCCTCTTACTTTCACCCTATGTATATCTACCTTCCTCATGTATGTTTCTTGTAGATAGCATATGGTAGGGTTTTGGATTCTAATCCACTCTGGTATTCGCTTGTGTTTTATAGGTGAATTCATTCCATTCACATTCAGAGTTATGATTACTAGCTGTATATTACCCAGTAATTTGATTTCTACTCCTGTTCCTGCCTTTTCTTCTTTCTCTATTTCCTTCTACACTGTTTGTTTTTATCAGTCCCCCTATTTCCCAACCTTATTTTTCCCTTTCTACCCCCTCCCTTCTTATTCATTCCCTTTTTTTCCCTGTAGTTTTTCTAAAATTAACCCCCCACCATTCCCTCCCTTGTACTGCTTCCCTCCCCACCAGTCCATTTGTTACCCTTCTACTCCCCTATAGGGCACAAATCTATTCTCTGCCCCAATGGAGTGGATTGTTCTTCCCTCTTTGGGTCAATTTCAAAGCATGTAAGAGTTGAGTATTTCCTATCTCCAATCTCTTTACCCTTCCAGTGTATTGAAATTCCCCCCCTCCCATCATGAGCTTCTTTGTGACATATAAATTTACCCCCATTTGTTTCTTTTCCTATTTCTTTTAATAGTAACCTATTGTATGCTCTAGTTATACATTTGTATATATATACACATACACATGTGTATGCATTTATGTGTGCATCTCTCTATATACCTATTTATGTCTCATCCTTTCATCCTATACAGTTTGTCACTGTTCCCTCTAAGTGTACTTCTTTTTGCTGCCCAGGTAATAACAACAGTTTTTAAAGGTTACCAATGACCTCTTTTCTTATAGGGATACATATCATTTTAAGTTATTGAGTCTCTTAAAATTTTTTTTGTTTTGCTTTGTTTTTCTTTTTTCCCTCTTTTTAAATTACCTTTTGATGATTCTCTTGAGTTCTGTGCTTGGACATCAAATTTTCTGTTCAGGTCTGGTCTTTTCTTTATGAATTCTTGGAATTCTTCTATTGTGTTGAATGACCATACTTTCCCCTGTAAGAATATAGTCAGTTTTGCTGGGTAGTTGATTCTTGGTTGTTGACCTAGTTCCCTTGCTTTCTGGAATATCATATTAAATGCCTTTTAGTTTTTCAGTGTGGATGCAGTCAGATCCTGTGTTATCCTCACTGTGGTTCCGTGGTATCTGAATGACATCTTCTTGGCAGCTTGTAATATCTTTTCTTTGGTCTGATAATTCTTGAATTTGGCTATAACATTCCTGGGTGTTGTCAGTTGGGGATTAAGTACAGGAGGTGATCTGTGGATTCTTTCAATCTCCACTTTTCCCTCTTGTTCTAGGATATCAGGGAAGTTTTCTTTAATAATTTTCTGTAGTATGATGTCCAGGCTTTTTCTTTTGTCATGGTCTTATGGTAGACCAATGATTCTTAAATTGTCTCTCCTCGAACAATTTTATAAATCCTCTGTTTTGTGAATGAGATGCTTCATATTTTCCTCAATTTTTTCATTCTTTTGGTTTTGTTTTATAGTGTCCTGCTGCCTTGTAAGGTCACTTAATTCTAGTTGTTGTATTTTTGTTCTTAAAGACTGGATTTCATCCCTGGCTTTTTGGTCATCCTTTTCATTCTGGTCTAATTTTCTTTGGAGGTCATCTTTCATCCTCTTTACCTCGTCTTTCATCTCCTTTTTCTCATCCTTCATCTTCTTCACCTCATCTTTCATCTCCTTTGCCTCATTTTCCAGCCTGTTGATTTTGGCTTTCAAGATACTATTTTATGTTTCCAGATGATTTATCTTAGTTTTTAAGTTCTTTTCCCAATTGTCTTCAGCCTCTCTTAATTGTGTTTTGAATTGCATTTTGAGTTCTTCCAAAGCCTGTATCCAATTCACTAGGATCCCCCTCTGTTTCATTCGCTCTTTGCTCGTTACCTGTACAGAAGCTGTCTATTGTAATTTCTTTCTTCTTTTTCTGTTGTTTGCTCGTGTTTACCCCTTATTTTCTCCATGTATTTGTCTGTGCTCTTGCTCCTCTCATTTTTTTTTGTTTGTTTTGGGGCTGTCAGTTTCCCCTCTTGGAGCTTTGTCAGATCTCTTGGTACAGTCTCTGGGGGAGGAATGTTGGCTTCCCTGTCCTCTGGAGGCTTTTGATTGGATTAAGTTCCACTGGGTTGGGCTGTATGTGCTCTGAGACCTAAGACTCTTAGAAGGCTGGAGCCACCCAGGCTCTCTCCAGTTCTCTCCAGCTGCTTCTCCACTGCCTGTGTTCCATGCTCTGAGCCTGGCACAGCACTGTCTGCAAGGTACACCAGTGCCTTTGCCTGCCCAGTAGTTCTTGTCCTTGTGGGAGGCCCTGTACTCTAGGTGGAAGGGGTCCTGGCTTCCCTGAGCTCTCCAGCTTCCTTCAGAGCAAGCTTCTCAGAGCACCTCTCCAACCACTCAGAGCCAAAACTCTCCAACCCACCACCACCTCAGTCCTCAGACCCCTCTCTCTTTAAGCAAACCATCCAAGTTCCCTCCCCTCAGTTCTCACATCTACCAATCACTGTCCATGTCTTCCCTGTGCCAATAGTGGCTCTACCTTAACCCAGGACCGCCCAGAGGTCTGTGGCTTTGCACATGTCTGTTGAAGGTCATATTCTCAAATAATTAAATCTTGATCCTTTGCTACAGCCCTTCCTAAATCCTGTTACCCTGAGTAGGGTAGAGATTGGAATAATTAAATTTTGATCTATGCTGCAGCCCTTTCTAAATCCTGTTAGGACTGAGTAGGGTGGAGATTGTAATTTCCAAGACCTGGTTCTGTCATTCCAAGTATCTCTATTGTATCAATTCTAAAATCAATCATGACTCAAAGAAATTCCTGTTCTATGCTTAAGCATAGGTCAAAGCCCTTTCCATTGTCCAGCAAAAGGTTTCTGTCCTAAAGTAATCTTAAGAAGGGAGGAGGAGGTACCTCCCATGCCAATGGGGTTCACATTCCAATAGAGTTCCCACTATCAATAGGAAATTTTTCAAGTATGAAATTTCCCAATGGTGAAATTTCCAACATTTATAAGTCTAAGAAATTTTAAGGTTTACAATTCCAAGTAGGGCCCCATCCATTACCCAGGACTGGCCCATTAGGTCAGTTAAACACGCCTTCTACCTGTGTCTCACATACCACCAATTTCAGTCACTTCCATATGATTTTAGACAAAATAAAAGATAAAGCCTTTCAGGAAAAAAGGCTAACATTTACTTTTTTAACTGATAACTTTTGTTCTCCCCATCCCCTTTATATACACTGTTCTTGATATAATAATAAATGCTTAATAAATATTTCTTGCCCATGCCCTTCATTTTCAGAATTTCCCTCTTCTGTGAAATGAAGAGGTTGGATTAGATGGCTTTGGGGTCCCTTCTAGCTCAAGATCTAGGAGCCTATGTGTACAGCCTTTTAGGAAGAAAAAGAAACCTCCCTTTAGGTTTTTTAAAAATTCTCATCTTGGTTGCTATTTTTTTTGTTTTGTTGCCATCTTCCTTTCTAAATATCACATGACTCAAAAGTCTTAGTTCAATCTTAAGATTTAATCCCTCTACAATCCTATACCCCCCCACCCCAACCCAATTACCCAATAGTCATCTCCAATAGATGAGTGGTCAAAAGATATGAACAAATAGTTCTCCAAACAGTCACGTGAGAAGGTGCTTCAAGTCATTCATAACAAAAGAACTAAAAATGAAAACCACACCAAGGTTTCACCTTATACCCTGAAAATTGGCAAAAATGACCCAAAAAGGGCAGCAATGAATGTTGGAGGGTTTATAGAAAAATAGGTATGCTAATACATTGTTGGTGGAGCTGTGAAAAGGTACAACCATTTTGGAAGACAATTTGGAATCATGCAAATAAAGTGCCTAATATGTGCTTACCTTTGGAACCAGCAACTTCATTACTGTGCTTATACCCTGTGGAAGCCATTGATAAGAAGGAATCCATATACACCCAAATATTAGTAGTAACACTTTCTGGGATAGCAAGAATTGGAAACAAAAGAGATGACCATTGATCGGGGAATGATGAAACAACTTGTGGTACATAAATATAATGGAATATTACTTTGCCGTAAGATACAATTTGTGTGAAAAATACAGAGAATTCTGGAAAAATCTACATGAAGTGATACAGAGTGAAGTAAGCAGAACTAAAAAAAAGATATATACGGTGATTACAATTATATGAATAGAAGGAACACCTGTACACCAAAAAATTTTTAAAAAGTAACAAAATTATAAAGATCAAGCAGGCGAGGACTCCCCCAATTTACTCTTTTGTGGAGGTGAGGGGTCCATAGATGGTTACATTTTGCACAGGTTGTCGAACTTTTTTTTAACACATTGATCAATTGTGATGACTTTTTTTTCTTCTTTAAAGAAATATCATTTGTTATACAGGATGAAGTCCAGGAGGACAGGGAGGGATACTGGAGATAATTATGATGATGTAAAACCCCAAAAACATCAATAAGAACTTATTAGAAAAATCTCCCTTCTGGCTCAAGCATAAAATATGATGAGATCATTATGTAACCAAGGTATCCCTTGTGTCCCATTGAACAGTTTTTAGAAACTGAAATGACAATATTATCTTCATCTCAGAAGCTATAAGGTTTACTAAGGTTAAAACACTTTTTTTTAAACCCTTACCTTCTGTCTTGGAGTCAATACTGTGTATTGGCTCCAAGGCAGAAGAGTGGTAAGGGCTAGGCAATGGGGGTCAAGTGACTTGCCCAGGGTCACACAGCTGGGAAGTGTCTGAGGCCAGATTTGAACCTAGGACCTCCCGTCTCTAGGCCTGGTTCTCAATCCACTGAGCTACCCAGCTGCCCCCAGGTTAAAACACTTTTAAAAAGTACCACCCAAAGACAATTAGTTCAAATCTTTCATTATATTTTTAAAATAGCAATTTAATAGGAGTGCTTGAGTCTTAAAAAATATAGAGTTCTGTCATTAAAGGAATGGCTTCAGAGAAAACTGGTCATGTGAATGTTACTATTTCCACCCAGTAGGTTGATGCCAGTTGCAATTTATAAAAGAGTGGCTTGAGAGTCCATTTAGAACATTTGAAGCGGTACATAAAATATGCCAATTCCCAGGAAACAAACAAAAAAGCAGCTTGGAAATAGCTCATGTGAACCTCTTAATTTCATCACCTAACATGGACACAAAGGCACTAACCATGCCTCTGAGGACACGAGACCATGCATCCTTGACAAAAGCCTCAGATTCTTCCCTGCATGAGCAGTCTTCCTCCTGTAGTCAGTTGTTCCTGTCTCTATGATATATAGACAGCTGGGTGGCATTGTGGATAGGGCACTGGGCTTAGAATCAGGAAGCCGCATCTTATTGAGTTCAAATCTGACCTCAGACACTTAGCGCCTCTCTGAACTTACCCTCGGTTGTCCTTCCGTCTTAGAGTTGTTACTAAGACAGGAAGTAAGGGCTTTAAAAACCCCTTGTGCCTTTAGCTAAATTTCAGCTGATATGCAAATCAAGCTAAAAATTTAACCCAAGATGTGAATATGATCTCATTGGTGTCTCAGCCTTACATGAAGGCTATTACTCATCCTTAGAATATGGCAATAGAAGTATAATATGCCACAGGTAAAGATGGGGGCGTGGGGCAGGGGAAGTTCCCTGTAAGGCCTTTGGGTTAGGCTGAACGGAGAGAGAAACAAAATAATATTATTGTTGTGGGTGTATGCTATGCACCAGGACTGCAGAGGACATGGTTGCTATTTCCCAAAGCAGATAACAATTGGCATAGAGGTAGATAGTGTGTGTGTGTTCACATGTGCATATGTGCAATAGAGGATGGAAAGTGGGAAATGACTTTAGGCATCATCCTGCTAAGAGTGGAACATCTGATTAATCCTTGCCTTGTTAGTAATTAATTTCTCAGAAAGCAGAGGGAATGAGGGGAGCCTCTTTTCTAGACCTCGTTCCAAACAATGAAATAAAAACCATGTGGTGGAGAGAAAGGATTGGGAACTGTGGGAGAAGGTGTCCATGTCATCTGAAAGCTCTCAGCAGCAGGCAAAGAACAGACATAGCCTGATTTGGATCCTAAGCTTTAGAGCGGATTTCAGAGAGCTTGGATAAAAGACTTTCCTTTGGCCAGAAATTCTACAAGAGGAAACAGAGATCACGCCTGCCCAAATTCTCACCTGGCAGCCATACCACCTGGGTATGTGTGGCGAAGGTGGCAGAGAGAAAGGAAGGTTCCATGGATCCCGAACTGGTCACAGTATCACTTTTCATACTAGACAACAAAAACCAAGCAAAAACCAAAGGGGAATGTCCCACTGCAATGCGAATGGCTATACAAGTTGTTATAGAGGAATATAATGGAATATTATTGCCCCAAAGGGAAAGCAGTTGTGATGAATGCAGGGGGCGTCTTAGGCAGATTTGTATGGCCCAACCGATGCCGAGGAAAGCAGAGACAGGAGAACAGTCGTGCATGTAGACTACATTAATGTACAGGAAAACAAGAGAAAAAAAGCAGCTGATCTCAGAAGAGATGATCAGGATGGAACCCAAAGGGCAGATAACTAATTAGAGATACCAAATGAGGCAGATAGGGACACAAATGCACTATTGGTTGTTTTGGCCTGACTGATTTTCTGTTATGAAAGAGGATTCGGAATGAGGGAAAGAAGGCTGGGGACTGAACCAGTAATTTCATTGTCATAGGGAACTCCCAGGTATGGAAACTCTTTCAATCAGTGTATAATAGAACGTTCTCTTCAACTTATAGTCCTAGAAAGTGGCCTTTCTGCCAGGCCTGGAGACAGAATATCCTGGGTTCAATTCTGACCTCAGACACTCCCTAGTGTTATAACTCTGGTCAAGTCATTTAACTCCTATTGCCTAATCCTTACCACTTTTCTGCGTTGGAACCAATACTCAATATCAATTCTAAGACAGAAGGAAAGGGTTTTTGTAAAAGTGGCCTTTCAGCATTGAGACATTAAGTGACTTGTCTAGAGTCACATGGTCAGGATATGTTGGAGGTGGAATCTGAACCCAGATCTTTTTGGTTTTGAGGGCACTTTTCTATGAAATATGGCATGCTGCCTTGGAGAAGGGGTATGAAGAGAATAGAAGAATACAGTTGTGATGTAAAGAGTATTTATATATATTTAAAAATAAAAAAGGGGAGGGAATGAGAGGGAGGAGGGTACTTAATAGACCCTAAACAACAAGAAGGGAGGGGTCAGAAAGGGGAGCATATCAAGGGAAGGGAATAGGAGGACTGACTAAAAGTAAACCACTGGACTAAAAGGACATAGTACAAGAAGAAAGGTCAGAACTAGGGAGAGGATATCAAAATGCTAGGGAATTCAAAAGTGACAATCATAACTTTGAATGTGAATGGGATGAACTCACCCTTAAAACGTAGATGAATAGGAGAGTGGATTAGAATCCAGAATCCTACCATATGTTGTCTACAAGAGACACACATGAGGCGAGTAGATACTCACAAGGTCAGAATTAAAGGGAGGAGCAAGACCTATTGGGCCTCAACTGACAGAAAGAAGGCAGGAGTTGCAATCATGATATCTGACAAAGCCAAAGTAAAAATAGGCCTGATTAAAAGGGACAGGAAAGGTAAATAAATCCTGATAAAAGGGAGTATAGATAATGAGGAAATATCAGTAATCAACATGTATGCACCAAATGGTATAGCACCCAAATTTCTAATGGAGAAACTAGTAGAATTGAAGGACAAAATAGATAGTAAAACCATACTAGTGGGAAACTTGAACCCACCACTATCAAATTTAGATAAATCAAATAAAAAAATAAATAAGAAAGAGGTAAAAGAGGTGAATGAAATCTTAGAAAAATTAGAATTAGTAGATATATGGAGAAAAATAAATAGGGACAAAAAGGAATACACCTTCTTTTCAGCAGGACATGGCACATTCACAAAGATTGACCATATACTAGGTCATAAAGATATGGCATACAACTGCAGAAAAGCAGAAATAATAAATGCAACCTTTTCAGATCATAACACAATAAAAATAATAATCAGTAAGGGTACAAGGAGAGCTAAATCAAAAACTAATTGGAAATTAATATGATTCTCCAAAATCGACTAGTCAGAGAACAAATCATGGAAACAATTAATAATTTAATTGAAGAAAATGACAATGGTGAGACATCCTTTCAAACTCTATGGGATGCAGCCAAAGCAGTACTCAGGGGAAAGTTTATATCCTTGAGTTCACATATTAACAAATTAGGGAGGGCAGAGATCAATGAATTGGACATGCAAATAAAAAAAACTTGAATGCATATAAATTAAAAATCCCCAGAAGAAATCCAAATTAGAGATCCTAAGAATTAAGGGAGAAATTAATAAAATTGAAAGATTTTAGCAAAGTTGCAGGATACAAAATAAACCCATACAAGTCATCAGCATTTCTATATATCTCTAACACATCTCAGCAGCAGGAATTAGAAAGAGAAATTCCATTCAAAATCACCCTAGACAATATAAAATACTGAGGAATCTATTTGCCGAGACAAACACAGGAACTATATGAACACAACTACAAAACACTTTCCACACAACTAAAACTAGATTTGAGTAGTTGGAAAAACATTAACTGCTCATGGGTATGATGAGTCAATATAATACAAATGACTATCCTACCCAAACTTATCTACCTATTTAGTGCCATACCCACTGAACTACCAAAAAACTTTTTTATTGAACTAGAAAAAACCATAAAAAAGTTCATTTGGAAGAACAAAAGATCAAGGATATCCAGGGATATCATGAAAAAATGCAAAGGAAGGTGGCCTTGCAGTCCCAGGTCTCAGACTATATTATAAAGTAGTGGTCATCAAAACAATTTGGTACTGGCTAAGAGACAGAAAGGAGGATCAATGGAATAGATTTGGGGTAAGGGACCTCAGCAAGACAGTCTACGACAAACCCAAAGACCCCAGTTTTGGGGACAAAAATCCACTATTTGATAAAAACTGCTGGGAAAATTGGAAGACAGTGTGGGAGAGATTAGGTTTGGATCAACACCTCACACCTTACACCAAGATAAACTCAGAGTGAGTGAATGACTTGAACATAAAGAAGGAAACTATAAGTAAATTAGGTGAACACAGAATAGTATACATGTCAGACCTTTGGGAAGGGAAAGATTTTAAAACCAAGCAAGACTTATAAAGAGCCACAAAATGTAAAATAAATTATTTTGACTACATCAAATTAAAAAGTTTTTGTACAAACAAAACCAATGTAACTAAGATCAGAAGGGAAGCAACAAATTGGGAAACAATCTTCATAACAAAAACCTCTGACAAAGGTCTAATTACTCAAATTTATAAAGAGATAAACCAGTTGTACAAAAAATCAAGCCATTCTTCAATTGATAAATGGGCAAGGGACATGAATAGGCAATTTTCAGTTAAAGAAATAAAAACTATTAATAAGCACATGAAAAAGTGTTCTAAATATCTGATAATCAGAGAAATGCAAATCAAAACAACTCTGAGGTATCACCTCACACCTAGCAGATTGGCTAACATAACAGCAAAGGAAAGTAATGAATGATGGAAGGGATGTGGCAAAGTAGGGACATTAATGCATTGCTGGTGGAGTTGTGAATTGATCCAACCATTCTGGAGGGCAATTTGGAACTCTGCCCAAAGGGCGATAAAAGACTGTCTGCTCTTTGATCCAGCCATAGCACTGCTGGGTTTGTACTCCAAAGAGATAATAAGGAAAAAGACTTGTACAAGAATATTCATAGCTGTGCTCTTTGTGGTGGCCAAAAATTGGAAAATGAGGGGATGCCCTTCAACTGGGGAATGGCTGAACAAATTGTGGTATCTGTTGGTGATGGAATACTATTGTGCTAAAAGGAATAATAAAGTGGAGGAATTCCATGGAGACTGGAACAACCTCCAGGAAGTGATGCAGAGTGAGAGGAGCAGAACCAGGAGAACATTGTACACAGAGACTGATACACTGTAGTACAATCGAATGTAATGGACTTCTCCATTAGTGTCAATGCAATGTCCCTGAACAATCTGCAGGGATCTTGGAGAAAAAAGCACTATCCAAAAGCAGAGGACAAACTGTGGGTGTAAAAACACCAAGGAAAGACAACTGCTTGACTACAGGGGTTGAGGGAATATGACTGAGGAGAGACTCTAAATTAACACCCTAATGCAAACACCAACAACATGGAAATGGGTTCAGATCAAGGACACATGTGATACCCAGTGGAATTGCATGGCAGGTATGGGAGGGTGGTGGGAGTGGGGGGGAGGAAAAGAAAATGATCTTTGTTTCCAATGAATAATGTTTGAAAATGACCAAATAAAATAATGTTTAAATCTAAAAAAAATGTGTACAGTTAACATCATCCAGATGACAAAGACAATGTAACAAAGCTGATGTGCATCTCCAGGGAGCCTTTCCCAATGCTTTAGAATTCCAATGCTTTCCTTCCATTGACTATCTTCAATTTATTCCCATGTCTACATCTTATTCATTCATCTCCCCTCTTTGACTTGGAGCTTCTTGAGGGAAGGGACTGTCTTTTCCCTTTCTTTGTGTTCTGAGAACTTAGCACATTGCCTGGCACACAGCAGTCACCTAATTGCTTAGTGATGCCAACTGATGTGAGTTTCTAAAGAAATCTGATAAGGATGCCTCCCATGAGTTATAAAGAAATCTGTGGGGGCTCTCTGATGAGTCTGAATGTTCAAAGTATACATATAAAAGATAGAAGGAAGGGCAAATTCCCAAGAAGGAATGCAGAACCACAGTGCATACTTGTAAGAAAAGGAAGGTCAAGCTCATAATGAGGTGGGGCTTGCAAAAATGCTAACAGCAACAAAAGGAGAAGATTTAGGTATGTTCAAAGCTAGGAGGTACAGATGTGTTTGCTGTGGATGATACCCTATTAAAAGACCACAGAGAGGAAGCAGGACATTAACAGTCATTGTCTTTTCTATCGTCTCTATCTAGGAAAATGAGCCACAACTAGAAAAGGCAAAACAAACATGGTCAAGAGGGAGTCAAATCTGCCATAGATGAGGCAAGGAGAGAGCCCCTGGCCATTTTCAAAAAGTTCACATCTCCTAGTTTTGATACTTTAGAGTACCGGAAGAACTTACTGATGTTATCCTGGACCCTGGGGGAAGTGCTCCAAAGACTTAGGGAGGGATGAATCTGGACCATCTGAGAGGGGAAAAGTGGATTCATGAAACAATCAGCAGCTGAGGTTGGTGTTGATTCTTGGCAAAATTCTAGGGCAGTGGGAAGCAGCAGGTTCATGAGGCCTTAGAAAGGGGAGAGATGAGGAGGAGGAACCAATTCATGATAAACTTCATTTCCATTCTTGCCAGGGTTACTGGACTGGTAGACTAGAGTAGTGCCATGTAGTAAAGGATTGAATTGGCAAGCTGAATGCAAAAGATGTTGCAAACCAACATTCCGCTCAGAACTCCCAGGAACTGGGATTAAATACAGAGGCTGGCAGTTGGTGGACTCTGGATGAGAGAGAGAGAAGCTGCTTTGGCTCTAGCTGTCAAGATACCCAGAGGGTAGCTGTTTGGTGTTTCTGGGGTGGACCCAGAAAAGCCATTGGTTCCTTCTCTTTGGCTGTCCTGATATTCTGCCTGGATTTACTGTTGCTGATACAAAGAAGTGGATTCTGTTGTTGCTGGTGACATCTTACTGGGATTTGCTGTTTGGATCAAAGAAAGGACTCCTGTGTTGTGAGATTTCTTTGGGCCCCTTTGTCCTTGCCTCTACCAATCCTTCCTTAACTTGAGTGAATTAGTTAGTTTTGTATAATTATAGAGAGTATAGGATTTTAATATCTGGGGAGTGTTAGAAGTAAATTATTCCTTGATTCCCTTTCTCCCTTTAGGTAAATAAATTTTTATTTTATATTTATAGCTAGTTTGAACCCTTCTTTTACACACCCTATAACATTTGGCGAGTCAGTAGGTACTAACCTACAAAGTAATTGACTTTGGCCAGAATAAAAACAGGGGAATTAGTAGTTGGCAGTTGGGCTATCTGGGAACATTCCATTCACCCTCTCCAGCACTTGGTTGCTCTCCAAGGTGCTAGTGCTGCTAACCCTGAGGGGCATGGAATTCTGACTCTTGACATTGAATGGGATTTAATTTTTAAAGAGCCCAAAGGCACATGTGTTAGGAAGCCATTTTTTTATTTTTTCTTGTTCTGTTCTTTGGTGTTTATTAATACTAATCAAAGAGGATAATAATAGAACATATCCTGTGTTGTATAACAATTTTGGGGGCATTTTTATTTATTTTTATTTTATTTGGTCATTTCCAAACATTATTCATTGGAAACAGAGATCATTTTCTTTTCTTCCCTTTCCCCCTCCCCACACCTCTCCCATAGCCGACGCGCGATTTCACTGGGTATCACATGTGTTCTTGATTCGAACCCATTTCCATGTTGTTGGTATCTGCATTAGAGTGTTCATTTAGAGTCTCTCTTCAGTCATATCCCCTCCACCCTGTAGTCAAGCAGTTGCTTTTCATCAGTGTTTTTATTCCCACAGTTTATCCTCTGCTTGTGGATAGTGTTTTTTAGATCCCTGCAGATTGTTCAGGGACATTGCATTGACACTAATGGAGAAGTCCATTACATTCAATTGTACCACAGTATATCAGTCTCTGTGTACACTGTTTTCCTGGTTCTGCTCCTTTCGCTCTGCATCACTTCCTGGAGGTTGTTCCAGTTCCCATGGAATTCCTCCACTTTATTATTCCTTTGAGCACAATAGTATTCCATCACCAACATATACCACAATTTGTTCAGCCATTCCCCAATTGAAGGGCATCCCTTCATTTTCCAATTTTTGGCCACCACAAAGAGCGCAGCTATGAATATTTTTGTACAAGTCTTTTTCCTTATTACCTCTTTGGGGTACAAACCCAGCAGTGCTATGACTGGATCAAAAGGCAGACAGTCTTTTATTGCCCTTTGGGCATAGTTCCAAATTGTCCTCCAGAATGTTTGGATCAATTCACAACTCCACCAGCAATGAATTAGTGTCCCTACTTTGCCACATCCCCTCTAGCATTCATTACTTTCCATAGTTGTCATGTTAGCCAATCTGCTAGGTGTAAGGTGATACCTCAGAGTTATTTTGATTTGCATCTCTCTGATTATAAGAGATGTAGAACATTTTTTCATATGCTTATTAATAGTTTTAATTTCTTTGGCTGAGAACTGCCTGTTCATATCTCTTGCCCATTTATCTTGTATAACAATTTTATGTACACTGTAAATATCATGTCAGGGTACATGGCAAATGGTGTATTGAATTTTCTATGGTATTGTTTCCTATACATCCCTTATAGGAATTTTACCCTGTTTCCCCAGTGTTACTATATGGCTTTAGGATATGAGTGGATGGAACCAGTGATGGCATTGACTATAGGAACTGTGTTATCCCATGTACCATTGATTTGCATATGTTTACTAGTATTGTATAAATATAAATTTGTGTTTTTTGGTGTTGGCTATAGAGTAAGAGCAATTGTATTATGGATAACAAAAGATTCTAAGATGAAACAGATAATAATGATAATGAAAGATAAAATAGAAGCAATAGAGTTATGTATGAAAGAGGATGATTTTAGCCAATGATACTGTGAATGATTTAAAAGATAATGATATAAATAATGAAAATAATTATGGAAAAAATAAGAAATTGTCTAGATTGGAAAGGGAAGAGGCAGAATGCAAGAAAAACTAAGCACCACCATTTCCTCTAAGAGACATCCCTGTTGTGACACAAGATGAAATATTTAAGATGAAAACTTATAAATTGTTTACACCTGAAGATTTGGAAATGATTAGATGTAGGACCCCATGTTTTTATGATGAACCAAACAAGGTGGTGAGGGAATTTCAGAGGTCTGTAGATATTTTTGACCCTGATTATATGGTTTTTTATTTATAAATGAAAGAGTTATTAACTAAGAGGTAAAGGAATCAATTCATAGAGGAAACAAGGAATGATCCATTATTGATGCCATGGCCATAAGCTTTTGGAGGTTTGGATATGAATTTATCCCATGATTATGAAATGATGAAACAAGCCAGAAGGCCAATAATGGATGTGATGAAGAGACATATGAAATGCCCTAATGCATGGTCTAAATTGGAAAATATTAAACAGAAACTAAATGAGTCACTTACAAATTTTCTTGAGAGAATAACAGATGCAGTGGAACTAATTTTAGGCCTGGATGTATTAGGAGATGACACAATTGCACACATTAAGAGTATATTTGTAAAGAATGCATGCCCTAAGATTAAATTATTTTTTAAAAATAATTGCCTTGATTGGGAAGAGATGGGTCTGGAAGAATTAAGGAGAAAGGAGAAACTTTAAGGAGAAACTTATGTGTGTATGGACAATGATGATAAATATGAAGACAGGGATACTGTAATAGAGGACTTGAAAAAGAAATTGAGGGATGCAGAAAATAAAGCAAGGGGACAGTGAAATAAAGGAAATAAAGGCAGTGGCAGCACTTAGATCTGTGCAACCAAACAATCAATACAAGCCAAGAGAAAGGAGATCTGGACCTCAGAGGTGTTTCTTATGTAATCGTGTTGGACATTTTGTTAGGGAATGTAGGTTCAGAGGGCAATTTTCTAGACAATTAAATAGGAATAATGGATATAATAGACAGTACAATAATAATTGGAATAATAATTATCAGAGAAGAAATAATGTAAACAATTGCCAAAATGGTTGCTGTGAGTGAGCTCAAGCACCAGATTTAAACACTGTGCAAGAGTGGGTAAAATCAGGAGCAACACCCAAATATAGTCAAGTAGTGAAGGGGCATAAGGGTGATAAGAACAAAGGTGCATGTTCATTATGAAGGTGTACCCAGAGTTCTAAATTTTTTGAAGTATCGAGGGAAAATGGAAATAAGGTTAATGAATTTATAAATAATGTGATTGATAAAAAGGATAATGTAATTAGTGTTAGTAATTGCGAGGAAAAAGAAAATTGTAATGTAAATTTAGTGGAAAATTCTAATGTTCGAGAAATAATGGAAAATAGAGAAGAATATAAATTGGATAAAGATAATGTGATTGTGAATGAGAACAATGATACCAAAGTAGAGATTATAAAGACCAAAGAGAGTAGTGAAAAAGCTGATGATGATGTTAAAGATGTGAAATCCTGGGAATGTCATGCAATTCAAGCAGATGTAAATTTGAATGGACAGGAAATGCCTGAGCTTTGTAATGATGTTACGGTGCTTGCACCAGTGTTGGAAACATTTCAACCACCTAATAGTACAGAACCATATGCTTCTGTAACTATTGGAGATCATATTTATGATTTTCTGGTTGATATTGGACCCAGAAAATCAGTTTTGCAAAGTTTTCCTAAGAATTGTAGAGCTGTTGGTACAATGGAAGTAATAGGTGCTACTGGTAAACTGCAGAGAGTAGCACAATTACAATCCAAAATGATTACTTTAGGTCCATTATCTGTGGAACATGCATTTCTGTGTATACCAGACTTTCCAATGAATCTTTTAGGTAGAGACTTATTATGTAAATTAAGGGCAACAATCCAAGGTACTGATACTGGTGATAACTCATTACATCTACCAGAAGAATATCTGAAAGCTTTTCCATTGCTGTTTTTAGATTCAGTCAGTACAGAGGGTGACTTAGATTCAATCTATCCAATACCTGAGGTTATCCCTGAAGATCTTTGGTCAAAGTCTTCCATAGTTGTAGGTCTACTGAAATCAGCTACTCCAATAAGGATGAGGACTAAGGAAGGACCAGTTCTTTGTGTACCCCAATATCCCTTGACTAAAGAAGCAATTGAGGGTATATGACCAATCATTGAATCCCTAATCTAGCAAGGGATCATAATACCTTGCTTCTCAGTATTTAATACCCCTATTCTTCCAATCAAAAAGCCAGATATATCAGAATGGAAAAGTTGTATATCATTTTATACAGGATTTAAGGGTAGTCAATGATTATGTAATAAAGACTCATCCTGTTGTACCAAGTTCAGATGCTATAATTTCTTCCATTCCAAATCAGGCAAGATATTTCACTATGGTATATTTATGCTCAGCTTTTTTCTCAATTCCAATTCATGAGGATTCTCAAAAGATCTTTGCTTTACCTGGGAAAAAACTCAAGAGGATGTGGACTCATTTGCCATAGGGTATTACTGATTTGCCAGGCCAATTTTCACAATTTCTGAATAGAGATCTAAAATCTATAACATCCAAAGAATATAAATTGGTGCATTTTGTGGATGATATTTTCCTTGCATCCCCAAATGCTAAGGTGTGTCTAAGATATAGCAAGATTCTTTTGTTAGAGTTATATAATCATGGGCATAAAATCTCCAAGGCAAAATTACAATGGGTTTTGCCTAGAGTGCAATATCTTGGTTTTGTGTTATCAGAGGGTTCCAGAAGTATCACACAGAAAAGAATAGCAGATATCCAGAAATTGAGTGCTCCTAAGACCAAAAAGAAACTCAGAGCTCTTCTTGGAACAATTGGTTTCTGTAGACAATGGATACCTGGATATAGTGAACTAACAAAATGTCTACCAGATTTAACCAGGAATACAGAACCAGAACCTCTGAAACTAAAACCTGAACATCTGCAAGCCTTAAGTAAGCTTAAAGAAGCCATTTTATCTGCTCCAGCTTTGGGTATCCCAGACCATACAAAACCATTCCAACTGTTTGATAATGGAACCAAAGGTATTGCTTCTGGAGTATTGACACAGACTTTAGGACAAAGTTATCATCTAATTGGATATTATAGTTGTCAGCTTCATCCAATAGCTGCAGGTATAGTTTCCTGTCTAACAGCTGCTACATTGTTAGTCAAGAAGTCAGCAGATGCAGAGTGAGAGGAGCAGAACCAGGAGAACATTGTACACAGAGACTGACACATTGTGGTACAAGAGAATGTAATGGACTTCTCCAGTAATGGCTTTACAATGTCCCTGAACAATCTGCAGCAATCTATGAGAAAAAAAAAACTATCCTCAAGCAGAGGACAAACTGAGGGAGTAAAAACACCGAGGAAAAGCAATTGCTTGACTACAGAGGTTGAGGGGACATGATTGAGGAGAGACGCTAAATGAGCACCCTAATGCAAAAACCAACAACAAGGAAATGGGTTCAGAGCAAGGACACATGTGATACCCAGATGAATCGTGCGTCGGCTAGGGAAGGGGTGGCTGGGGGGGGGGGGAGGAAAAGAAAATGATCTGTTTCCAATGAATAATGTATGAAAATGACCAAATAAAATAATGTTTTAAAAACTAAAAAAAAAAGGAGTCAGCAGATTTAGTTTTGGGATGCCCATTGACTATATATTGTTCACATCAAATAGAAGCACTAATGAGGAAATTTCGTACTTAAGCTTATTCATATCAACAAATTTATAAGTATGAAATTATTCCCCTGGGTAGAGAGAACACCCAGTTGAGGAGGTGTAGTGTATTAAATCCAGCTGCTCTTCTTCCTGATTTGCCAAAGAATGCTGAACAATTACATGAGTGTGTAGAAGTAGTAGATCTAGTAGATATGCTGAGGATGGATTTAAAAGACACTCCTATTGAAAATTCATGCTTGGTATTATTCACCGATGGTTCTTCATATTTGTGTGATGGAATTCGATGTATTGGTGCTGCAGTGGTCACATAATTTAAAACACTGTGGCATGACTCATTACCTAGTAATCTTAGTGTTCAAGGAGCAGAGTTGGTGGCATTGAAGCAAGCATGTCTTCTAGCTGATGATAAAAGTGCTAATATTTTTATAGACTATCATTACGCATTTTCTGTATGTCATGCAACAGGGAAGATCTGGAAAAAACAAGATTTTATTACTGCATTGGGAAAACCAATTGCACATGCAGAAATAATAAACAGCTAGTGGTGATCCATTGTAGAAGTCATACTTGTGGCAGAGATTCAGTTTCTTTTGTTCCATTCTTTTTCTTTTAAAAAAATTAATTTATTTAGTCAATTTAGAACATTATTCCTTGGTTACAACAATCACATTATTTCCCTCCCTCCTGTAAAAATGAAGATTTGAAACCTGGACTTCAATCCCCAGAAGTCCTTGCTCTACTTGCCAAGATGCTTTGTCACCTCACCTGAGTTCCCACCTGGGATGAGAAGAAATCATTATTTAAGGGTCTCCACCTACATCTCACTCTCTTCCTACTTCCGCTTCCAAGGAGACAGGTCTCTCATGATGTAAGTGAAATTGAATGATCTTCTCGGCCCTCCTAGGCACATGCTTTCTTACTTGTACTTTCTTTAAATTCTTAATCTTTAATAAACCTCATAAAATATAATACTCCTAGCAGAGAAACTAATTTTTACCTGCCACAGTTTGGCAATTTTAACTGTTACACTCCCCACCACCCACCCTTCCCGCAGGCGACGTGCAATTTCATTGGGTATTACTTGTGTCCTTGTTCAGAATCTATTTCCATATTGTTCATTTAGAGTCTACATTCCCAGCCATATCCCCTCGACCCATAATTCAAGCAGTTATTTTTCTTTTGCGTTTCTGCTCCCAGTTTTTCCTATGAATGTGGATAGTGGTTTTTCTTGTAGATTCCTTCAAGTTGTTCAGGATCACTGCATTGCCACTAATGGAGAAGTCCATTACATTAGATTGTGCTACAGTGCATCAGTCTCTGTGTACAGTGTTCTCCTGGTTCAGCTCCCTTCGCTCTGCATCACTTCCTGGAGGTTGTTCCAGTTCCCATGAAATTCCTTCACTTTATTATTCCTTTGAGCACAATAGTATTCCATCACCAAAATATACCACAATTTGTTCAGCCATTCCCCAATTGAAGGGCATCCCCTCATTTTCCAGTTTTTTTGCCACCACAAAGAGTGCAGCTATGAATATTTTTGTACATGTATTTTTCCTTATGATTACCTTGGGGTACAAACCCTGCAGTGCTATGGCTGGATCAAAGGGCAGACAGTCTTTTATCACCCTTTGGGCATAGTTCCAAATTGCCCTCCAGAATGTTTGGATCAATTCACAACTCCACCAGAAGTGCATTAATGTCCCAACTTTGCCATATCCCCTTCAGCTTTCATTATTTTCCATTGCGGTCATGTTAGCCAATCTGCTAGGTGTGAGGTGATACCTCAGAGTTGTTTTGATTTGCAGTCTTTCTGATTATAAGAGATTTAGAACACTTTTACATGTGCTTATTAATAGTTTTGATTTCTTTAATTGAAAATTGCCTATTCATGTCCCTTGCCCATTTATCAATTGGAGAATGACTTGATTTTTTTGTACAATTGGTTCAGTTCTTTATAAATTTGAGTAATTAGACCTTTGTCAAAGGTTTTCATTATGAAGATTGTTTCCCAATTTGTTGCTTCCCTTCTAATTTTGGATGCATTAGTTTTGTTTGTACAAAGACTTTTTAATTTGATGTAATCAAAATTATTGATTTTATATTTTGTGATTTTTTTCTAGCTCTTGCTGGGTTTTTTCCCTTTTAAACATTATTTTATTTGGTAATTTTCAAACATTATTTCTTGGAAACAAAGATCATTTTCTTTTCCTCCCCCCGCACCCCCACCAACCCATAGCTGACGCATGATTCCATTGGGTCTTTGATTCGAACCCATTTCTATGTTGTTGGTATTTGCATTAGGGTGTTCATTTCTTGCTTGGTTTTAAAGATCTGATGTGTACTATGTTCTATGTACTATGTTCTATGTACTATGTTCACCTAATTTGCTTATAGTTTCCTTCTTTATAATCAGGCCATTCACCTATTCTGAGTTTATCTTGGTGTAGGGTGTAAGATGTTGGTCCAAACCTAATTTCTCCCATACTATCATCCAATTTTCCCTGCAGTTTTTATCATATCCTGGGTATTGGTCCCCAAAACTGGGATCTTTGGGCTTATCATAGACTATCTTGCTGAGGTCATTTACCCCAAGTCTATTCCACTGATCCTCCTTTCTGTCTCTTAGCCAGTACCAAATTGTTTTGATGACCACTGCTTTACAGTATAGTTTGAGATCTAGGACTGCAAGGCCTCCTTCCTTCCCAGTTTTTTTCATGATTTCCCTGGATATCCTTGATCTTTTGTTCTTCCAAACGAACTTTGTTATGTTTTTTTTCTAATTCAGTAAAAAAGTTTTTTTGGGGGGCAGCTGGGTAGCTCAGTGGATTGAGAGCCAGGCTTAGATATGGGAGGTCCTAGGTTCAAATATGACCTCAGACACTTCCCAGCTGTGTGACCCTGGGAAGTCACTTGGCCCCCATTGCCTAGCCCTTACCACTCTTTTGCCTTGGAACAAATACACAGTATTGACCCCAAGACGGAAGGTAAGGGTTTTAAAATAAAAAAAAAGTTTTTTGGCAGTTCAATGGGTATGGCACTAAATAAGTAAATTAATTTGGGTAGGATTGTCATTTTTATTATGTTACCTCGTCCTACCCATGAACAATCAATGCTTTTCCAATTGTTTAGATCTAGTTTTAATTGTGTGGAGAGTGTTTTGTAGTTGTGTTCATATAGTTCCTGTGTTTGTCTCAGCAGATAGATTCCTAAGGATTTTATATTGTCTCGGGTGACTTTAAATGGAATTTCTCTTTCTAATTCTTGCTGCTGAAATGGATTGGAGATATTTAGAAATGCTGATGGCTTATGTGGGTTTATTTTGTATCCTGTAACTTTGCTAAAGGTGTTGATTATTTCAACTAGCTTTGTGGTTGGACTCTCTAGGACTTTTTAAGTAGACCATCATATCATCTGCAAAGAGTGAAAGCTTGGGCTCCTCAATGCCAATTTTAGTACTTTCAATTTCTTTTTCTTCTCTAATCACTACAGCTAGTGTTTCTAATACAATGTTAAATAGTAGAGGTGATAATGGGCATCCTTGTTTTACTCCTGATCTTATTGGGAAGGCTTGGAGTTTATCCCCATTGCAGATGATGTTGACTATTGGTTTTAGATATATACTGTTTATTATTTTTAGGAATGACCCTTCTATTCCTATACTTTCTAGTGTTTTCAATAGAAATGGGTGTTGTGTTTTATGAAAGGCTTTTTCTGCATCTATTGAGATAATCATGTGATTTTTGTGGATTTTCTTGTTAACATGGTCAATTATGTGGATGGTTTTCTTAATATTGAACCATCCTTGCATTCCTGGTATGAATCCTATCTGGTCATAGTGAATAACCCTCATGATGACTTGCTGGAATATTTTGCTAGTATCCTATTTAAGATTTTTGCATCTATATTCTTTACGTAGATTGGTCTATAGTTTTCATGCTTTTTTTTTTGACCTGTCTGGCTTTGGAATCAGTACCATATTTGTGTCATAAAATGAATTTGGTAGAACTCCTTCTTTGCTTATTCTATGAAATAGTTTGTATAATATCAGGATTAGTTGGTCTTTGAATGTTTGATTGAATCCATTTGTGAATCCATCTGGACCTGGGGATTTTTCCTTTTTTTCCCCTTTTTTCCCTTCCCTTTCCTTTTTTTGTTTTGACATTATTTTTTTATTTGTTCAATTTCAAACATTATTCCTTGGTTACAAAAATCATTTTCTATTCTTCCCTCCCCTCTCCCAATCCCTCACATAGCTGAAATGCCATTCCACTGGGTATATAACATGTGTCCTCAATCAGAACCCATTTCCATGTTGTTGGTATTTGCACTAGGATTTTCATTTAGAGTCTACATCCCCAATCATATTCCCTTTAAACCATGTCATTAAGTAGTTGCTTTTCTTTGGTGTTTTTACTCCCACAATTTTTCTTCTGAATGTGGATAGTGTTTTTTCTCCTATATCCCTCCAGGTTGTTCAGGTGCACTGCATTACCACTAATGGAGAAGTCCATTACATTCAATTGTACCACAGTGTATCAGTTTCTGTGTACATTGTTCTGGTTCTGCTCCTTTCACTCTGCATCTCTTCCTGGAGGTTGTTCCAGTTCCCATGGAATTCCTCCACTTTATTATTCCTTTGAGCACAATAGTATTCCATCACCAACATATACCATAATTTATTCAGCCATTCCCCACCTGAAGGGCATCCCCTCATTTTCCATTTCTTTTTGCCACCACAAAGAGCACAGCTAAGAATATTCTTTTTTCCATTTGAATTAGTTTATTTAGTCAAGTTAGAACATTATTACTTGGTTACAATAATCACATTATTTCCCTCCCTCCCCTCCACACACCCTTCCTGCAGCCCACACGCAATTGGATATTCATTGGGTATTACTTGTGTTCTTGATCAGAACCTATTTCTGATCAATTTGTTCAGCCATTCTCCAATTGAAGGGCATTCCCTCATTTTCCAATTTTTGGCCACCACAAAGAGTGCAGCTATGAATATTTTTGTACATATCTTTTTCCTTATGATCTCTTTGGGGTACAAACCCAGCAGTGTTATGGCTGGATCGAAGGGCAGTCAGTCTTTTATTGTCCTTTGGGCATAGTTCCAAATTGCCGTTGAGAATGGTTGGATCAATTCACAACTCCACCAGCAATGAATTAATGTCCTGACTTTGCCACATCCCCTCCAGCATTCATTACTTTCCTTTGCTGTCACGTTAGCCAGTCTGCTTGGTGTGAGGTGATATCTCAGAGTTGTTTTGATTTGCATCTCTCTGATTATCAGAGATTGAGAACACTTTTTCATGTGCTTATTAATGGTTTTGATTTCTTTGACTGAAAATTGCCTATTCATGTCCATTGCCCATTTATCAATTGGAAAATGGCTTGATTTTTTTGTACAACTGGTTTAGCTATTTATAGATTTGACTAATCAAACCTTTGTCAGAGGTTTTTGTTATAAAGATTGTTTCCCAGTTTGTTGTTTTCCTTCTGATTTTAGTTACATTGGGTTTTTTTTGTACTAAAATTTTTTAATTTGATGTAATCAAAATTATTGATTTTACATTTTGTGATTTTTTTCTAGCTCTTGCTTGGTTTTAAAGTTTTTCCTTTCCCAAAGATCTGACATGTATTCTATTCTGTGTTCACCTAATTTGCTTATAGTTTCCTTCTTCATATTCAGGTCATTTACCCATTCTGAGTTTATCTTGGTGTAGGGTGTGTGATGTTGATCCAAACCTAATTTCTCCCACACTGTCTTACAATTTTCCCAATAGTTTTTGTCATATACTGGGTTTTGGTCCCCCAAACTGGGATCTTTGGGCTTATCATAGACTGTCTTGCTGATGTCATTTACCCCAAGTCTATTCCACCGATCCTCCTTTCTGTCTCTTAGCCAGTACCAAATTGTTTTGATGACCACTGCTTTATAATATAGTTTGAGACCTGGGACTGCAAGGCCACCTTCCTTTGCATTTTTTCGTGATTCCCTTGGATATCCTTGATCTTTTGTTCTTCCAAACGAACTTTGTTATGTTTTTTTTTTCTAATTCAGTAAAAAAGTTTTTTTGGGGGGCAGCTGGGTAGCTCAGTGGATTGAGAGACAGGCTGGGATCTTTTTTCCCCTTAAACCCTAGTGTTCTTGAATTCCAGCTTTTTTGGGGGGTGGCATACCTTTTTAATTGAGTCCAGCAGGAGGGTTCCTTGGCCCTGTCTTGTTAGGTTTGATTTTCAGGCCTGAGCATTTAGTTTGCAATTGGTAAGGAAGGGTTTTCAGTGGTCTGAACTTTTGCTTCATCTTTGCTGCCATCTTGACTCCCCAGAGATTCAGTTTCTAAAGGAAATCATAAAGCTGATATAACTGCTAAGTTTGCAGCCAGGAATGCTCCAGTGTATGTAATTAATTTGTCAACTACTGAGTCTGATGATTTGGAAAGAGCTTATATAGACTCAGAAATTCAGAAGTGGAAGGAGAAATTTGAAGCAAGGAAAGGACATGGAATATTGGCTGCAGACACTGTAAAACCCCTGTTACCAAAAGATTTTTGTACTTATTTGCATCAAGTCATTCACACAAAAGGTTATTTTTGTACTGAAGCTATAGTAGACTCTGTCAAAAGGCAATGGGTAGCACTGAGAATAAATACTGTTTCCAATAAGATCTGTACAAGTTGTTCTGTTTGCCAAAAATTCAATCAAGGGGCATTCAGAAAGAAAGGTTTGGGTGGTAGACCTTTGGCATATTGTCCATTCAAGAGTTTGCAAATAGATTACATTAGCATGCCAAAAGCTGGAAGATACAAGTTTTGTCTTGTAATTGTTGATAGATTAACAAAATGGCCTGAAGCTTTTCCATCTAATACTAATACAGCTAGATTTGTGGTGAAAGTGTTGCTTAAGGAAATGGTCCCTAGGTTTGGTGTACCAGTCACCATAGATTCTGATAAAGGATCTCATTTTACACAAGATATCCTGAAGAGTCTATGAGAATCTAGGAATAACACCTAAATATCATGTTCTTTTCATCCACAAAGTTCAGGTCAATTGGAGTGTGTGAATAGGGAACTCAAGGCTATGGTGGGGAAAATTTGTGCTAAAACTCACCTAAAATGGCCAGATATTCTTCCCATAGCTTTGTTTTACCTATGTACAAGACCAAGAGCAGATTTACATACATCATCTTATGAAATGCTCTTTGGACATGCTCCATTGCAGGCAAAAACTTGTATACATCTCTTTTAGGAGGAGATTGTCAACTTGCTTCATATTTAAGTGCATTGCAACAATGGCTTAGAGAACTGCATGATATGGGAGTATTGATCCAATCTGGTCCATTGGATTATTCTCTTCATAATTTTCAACCAGGTGATATGGTGTATGTGAAAAATTTTGCAAAAACATCAGCAACTAAAGAGAGCTGGGTAGGTTCTTATACAATTGTGTTAGATTCACCTTCTTCAGTGAAAGTATTAGGAATAAATTCATTATATCACTGCTCACATATTAAATTAGCTCATGGAATTGATAATTAAAGTGTACAAATTGTTGAAGAAAATGAAGAAGAATAAATTGTGGGAAGTTGAGATTCATCAGTCAAAGAGATTCTGCAGTCAAAAAATCAGTAAAGAGTGGACAATTCCAGGGGAAAAGGACATTCATATGGAAGAGGACATTGCAGATGAAGAGGAGGATTCAGAAAATTGATGGACATTGTAAAAAGACTAAAAGGCTTATAAATATTAAGCAGATAAAGACTTTGAAGGGAATTTTCAATGAAGAGAATCAAGTGATTAATGGACTAATGGTTCTAAGGAATTTGGGTAATATAATACATAACATATAGTCACAAGCATTCATAAATACATTTTACTACCATGGATTTTGGAGAGGAAGAATTCTTCAGACAAGTTGAGAAGAGAAGGAATAATCTGAAGTTGTGGTAAGTATATTGCATGCAATAATAACACTGGCATAAAACTCACAAAACAACATAACATAGCATAAATAACAACATAACAAAAACATATACACAAACACAGAATGAGTGAAACAATGTATAGTTAGATACTAACAATGGTATAGTTAGTTATAAAGTAATTAGTTACTAACAAAAATAGCTACTTAGTTTAGAATAGTAACAGTATAGGTAGGAGAGATTAGTTTTAGGAAATTTTATTGAGATAGGGCTATAGTTAGATAGATTAGTGTTTAAGGTTGATAAGATAAGATACTGAACTACACTACAAAGTACATTGCAACATACATCACATAGCATATATGACATGATATCACATATCACACAAAAATATAAATACATATGTAAATATATGTAAATCATGTGTATTATAGTTAGGATCATAAAATTAATTCTATTATAGTGTATATATATATGCAACATATATGTAACCATGAAGTATAGATATATATATTGTATGTATTATATGTATATATGTAAAACCTATGTAAACAGATCACTTATGTTTAATTTTTATCTATTGTTAAATGTATTTTGCATGAGTAAGTTTGATGGTTTGGCTTAACTTTTTTGTAAAACTTATGCAATGTTGTGTTTATTGTAATTTTCAAAAATTTTTTGCCTAAGTTTGATGTTTATGCATTGCAATAGAACTTTCTGTATTAGTTGATAAGAGTAGACTTTTATGATTTTAATGTTTTGCATGAATTTGTGTTTGTATTTTTATTTTGATGTTATTTGATTGTTTTGCTTTTGCATATGTTTGATTTGTATTTTGAACTTTGTAACTATTCATTGTATACTTTCCCTTTATACTTTCCTTGATTAAATCCCTAGAATAGGATAGTGTTAGATAGGATAAGATAGTTGAGTGTAGGTTGTTTGTTATTTTGGGTAGAAATTGTAGGTTATAGAAAATTTAAGTATCTTAGTGTACAAATGCCAAAATAGTGTTTTCAACACAATTTCAGCTTTGTGCAAAGGAGGGACTGTAGTTAAGTGCTGAATCAGGGCAAGCTGAATGCAAAAGATGCTGCAAACTAACATTCCACTCAGAACTCCCAGGAACTGGGATTGAATTCAGAGGCTGGCAGTTGGTGGACTCTGGATGAGAGAGAGAAGCTACTTTGGCTCTAGCTGTCAGGATACCCAGAGGGTAGCTGTTTGGTGTTTCTGGGGTGGACCCAGAAAAGCCATTGGTTCCCTCTCTTTGGCTGTCCTGATATTCTGCCTGGATTTACTGCTGCTAATACAGAGAAGTGGATTCTGTTGTTGCTGATGACATCTTACTGAGATTTGCTGTTTGGATCAAAGAAAGGACTCCTGTGATGTGAGATTTCTTTGGGCCCCTTTGTCCTTGCCTCTATCAATCCTTCCCTAACTTGAATGAATTAGTTAGTTTAGTATAATTATAGAGAGTATAGGATTTTAATATCTGGGGAGTGTTAGAAGTAAGTTATTCCCTGATTCCCTTCCATTCCTTTCTCCCTTTAGGTAAATAAAATTTTTATATTTATAGCTAGTTTGAACCCTTCTTTTACATACCCTATAACAGTCAAGAGCCAGTTAGCAAAGCCTGGCTGGATACAGTTACTTGGATTCAAAGTTAGTTGAACAATAGTACCCAAAGAAACCTAGATCAGTAGGATCTAGAAGAAGGCTTCTGGTAGGGTGCTGTAGGGCCCTATCCCTGGCACTGGTTTTTTTCCCCCAACAGATTTATCAAGGACTTTGTTTAAGTCAGACATGAACTGGAATGGAATCATATGTGCTCGTGACCCAACCAGGGAAGGAAATTCAATGTCAGAGGCCAGAATTGAGATTTAGGTTGGAACGGTGACCTGAATCAGTGAAAATCACATTTCTTAAGAACTCACTTTTCCATTGTGTTTTAAGGTGGGTAAAAGCTTTGCTTCACAATCACCCTGTGCAGTAGGTAGTGTAAATTTTTAAAAAAACAAAAGTTATTGGGGGCAGTTGGGTGGTTCAGTGGATTGAGAGTCAGGCCTAGAGATGGGAGGTCCTAGGTTCAAATCTGGCCTCAGCTATTCTCAGCTATGTGACCCTAGGCAAGTCACTTAACCCCCATTGCCTAGCCCTTACCACTCACTCTCCTGCCTTGGAAACAATATACAGTATTGATTCTAAAATGGAAGGTAAGGGTTTTTTAAACTTATTCTTCCCATTTTGCAGATGAGGAAACAGGCTAAAAGAGATGAAACAACTTGCAGGATTTGAAGTGGCTTTTCTGACTCTAAGCATGACACTGTATCTGACTACAGACTCAATGAGCTGAGAATATAAACAAAGAACCCAAGCAAACTCATAAGTGCCATTGTTACATTCTTTCTGATTAAATCTCACCTCATTAGTATGTGCTTTTCAATTATGCTCTAGTTATGACATGCTTCTATTATGTTTCCCCATCTAAATTCCAAATTCCTTAAGGGAAGATTCTATTTCTTCTACTTTTTTGGTATCAAGCAGTAGGCTTTAATCATGTTTAAGTTTGCATAAGAGAAGGCTCATTCTAACATGAGATACATCAGGGTGAGAGCATGAAGGGACTGGCCTGACCTGGGATAGAAACATTGAGGACACCCAACTTTGGGTATGATAATCTTCGTGCCAAAATGTCCTGAAAATAAAGATATAATTTTTCCTCCTTACAAAATCCCCTGAATCTATCCATGAATGCCTTGTGTTAAGAACACCTAATATTGGGGTAACTAGGTAGCACAGTAGATAGAGCCTGGAGTTGGGGGGAACCTGGCTTCACATCTGTTCTTCTTCTTTTCTTAAAAACAACCACTTTCCATTTTGTAAAGTACAGAGAGACACCCCTATTAGGCCACAGTAAACGCTTGTTGAATAAATACAGTTTCCAAGGATGAAGCAGAAAACTATTGTTTCCAGTAAAATAACATCAGTTGAACCCATTTCAAGAACAAAATTAGGCTTTCTGTCCCATCTTCTCAAAAAGTCCCCCTCTATCAGTCCCCACTCTCTTACTGATCTTCAGTCCCTTCCACTCTACTGGCTACTTCCCTGCTGCTTAAAAGTATGCCCATGTCACCTACATCCTCCAAAAACCCTTGCTTGATTCCTCTATCCCTGGTAACTATCTTTCTTTCTTTCTTGGCTAAATTCCTTGAGAAGACTCTCTACAAATGGTGCCTCTATTCCTTATCTTCCCATTCTTTTCTTAATTCTCTGCCATCTGGCTTCTAACCTCATTATTCAACTGAAACTATTCTCTGCAAAGTTACTAATAATCTCTTAATTGCCACATCTTGTGACCATTCCTCAATCTTCTTCCTTCATCCTCTTTAGCTTCTACCATTGCTGATCACCCTCTTCTCCATGATGTTCTCTTCTCTAGTTCTTGGGACACCACTCTCTCCTGGCTCTTCTCCTCACTCCTCACTCCTTCTCAATATGGATCTTCATCCAGGTCATGACCCTAGTGGTAGGTATCCTTCAGGGCTCTGTCCTGGCCCTCTTTTCTTCTCCCTCTATAAGTTTTCACTTGGGGATCTCATGAGCTGCCATGGAATCAATGAACATCTCAGATCTACTTATCCAACTCTAACCTCTCATCTAACTTCCATTCTGGATCTCTTCAACTGCCTTTTAGGCATCTTGAGGACTGGAAATCCCACAGACACCTCAAAATCAACATATCCCAAACTGAACTCATATGTGACCCTGGATGAGACCCTTTCCCACCCTGGGTCTTAGTTTCCTCCTGTGCAAAATGAGAGTTAGACTAGTTGACCTCTGAGGTCCTCTCCAGCCCTAGATCTAGGAACCTATGTGAGACCTTGGACAAATCACTCCCTCTCCCTGGGTCTCAGTCTCCTTCTCTATGAGAGGATTAGACTAGATGGCCTCTGGGGTCCCTTCCATCTCTAGATCTAAGATTCTCTGTGTGACCTTGGCCAAGTCCCTTCTCCTCTCTGGGCCCCAGTTTCTTCTTCTATAAAATGGGGGGTGGGGATGAGGTAGGCTAGATGACCTCTGAGGTCATTTCTAGTGATAGATCTAAAAGTCTATGTAGGACCTCAGGCAAATGATTTCCCCTCCCTGAGCCCCAGGCTCCTCCTGGGTAAAACGAGGGTGTTAGATTCTATGGTCCTTTTAGCTCTGGATTTTAGAATCTTACTAACCATTGATCTATATCATTGCTGAGTAGATGCTTGAGGCCACATAAAGAAGGAAACAAATAAGTAAATAACCCATTAGGAACTTTAATATACAATATACCTTCCAAATATTGAAAAAGAAGAGAAAAATTACCCAACCACAAAGACATGGCCATTAAATGAACAACTAGATATTATTTTTGGAACAATGTAAGTGAGCATTATTTCAAAGGTACAGTCATATGCCCTTAGTGTTGACCCTCCAAGGTATTTTGCTCCTGAAAAACAATTCTCCACTTGGTTATGATTAGCTCAAAGTTCTTTTCAGTTCTGTTCTGTTTTGGGGTCATTTGGAGATCATTTCATGATTCATATAAGATTCAAACTTTATGACCTTCTAAAATTAAGCTAAGGCTCTTGGACTTTCCTTCTTTGCAACTGGGCCATGGTATAAAATAAACGGAGCTATCAAAATTATGCACTAATTCTTGGCTTTGCTAGGGAAGAGTGAAATTATGATGGTCGGAGGCATTGGTAAGTCACTTTTATAGACTATAGCGTCTGTCAAGGGCAGTTTGGAGTTTCTTGACATCATGAAATGGATCTAAATAAAAACGTGTTACTTAATGGATGTCCCAGACTTCCAGAATATAAAAGAAAATATTTGGGAAGTACTTTCTCATGCCTTTTTTCTTTGGAAACTTGACCTATTCTATGATACTAAATAGGGCAAGGATAAAGCCATGATCCCTTAATCTAGGAAGGTCTGGGCCAAACTATTCCACCTGGGTCTGTGCCACTCTGGGTAAATTTTGTAGTCTTTGCAAGTTGCTGTAAGCTTCAGATACTGGCAAGCAAAGTGCAAGCCGGCATGATGCCCACTCTGTTTATGCACATTTAAGCCTACATTCTGAGCTCTTTTTTAAGGTTAAGAGCCCAGAAAATCTGCTTCTTCTGGTCTTTATCATCTATTCACTAAAGAGATGAGTTTGATGGTTGCTTTGGCGAACTGACCTTGGGAAGCTGTGAACTGGGACCAACTGCCCAGTCTGGGAAATCCCTGGGTAACTGGGTGTCATTTACAGGACAGTGATGGACAGCTCCAGGCACTTTAATCTGTTGGCCTCCAAGTCTGCAGTGGTTCAGCCAAGAAATGGGGCAGTGGTCCACAGATCAGATGGTGCTGTAAAGTTCCAGCTTCTCATTTTTTCAGGACAGTAGATGGAGGCAGCCACTTCTGACCACACATATATATGCTTTTAACATACCTTTAAGCCATATAGTCTCAGCTTTGTTCAGTTTTACAAGGTGGGTTTTCTTGCCCCCAATTTGCCATTTTTGAGTAACTTCTGAAATTCCCGTAACTCTTGTGGCTGTAAACTCTGATCTACCCCTGGGGTGAGCTTATAGCTCAAAGGGGACACAGTGTAGCCATTCTGATAAAGGCAGATCCTCTTGCAAAACTCAAAAGTGCTAAACATAACTCCAAAATATGGAACTATCTGTAAAAAAATAGAACAAAACATCAGTTTAAAATCCAGTTGAAGAATTAAAAAAATGTAAATAATGCTTTTAAATGCTTTTAAAATACTTTTAAACAGGCAGAGTCAAGATGGTGGCATAGAGGCAGCAAAAATTCAGACCTCTGAAAACCCTTCCTTACCAATTACAAACTAAATGCTCCTAGGGGACTGAAAATCAAACCAAACAACAAGACAGAGCTAAGGAACCCTCCTGCTGGACTCAACTTAAAAGGTATGCCCCACCAAAAGTTAGAATTCTAGAATATTCTGGTTTAAGTGGAAGGAAGAAGTAAGGGCTCAGGACCCCTCCCCCACCTAGAGTGCTAAGCCTCCAGTGGCAGCTGGAACCTCTGGGGGGCAAAGGCATTGGTCTGGAGGGAGTACCTTGTGGGCAAAGCTGTGCTAGGCTCAGAGTGTCCAACACAGGCAGTGGGGTAGCAGTTAGAGAAGAAAGGCAGAGTACAGAGCTGGAGGCATAGTTGTAGCAGTGGAGACACTCCATATTGCTCCCCCCTTCACAAGGTTTTGTCCTCAGGGAACATTCAGCAACCCAACTGGACTTAATCCCATCAAAGTCTTCAGATGGCAGGGAAGCTTAAGTTCCAAAACCCCTCCCACACAGACTGCTGGACTTAATCCCATCAAAGCCTCCAGAGGGCAGGGAAGCTCAAGCTCCAACAAACCTCCCCCACAGACTGCACTGAGAGATTTACTCACAAAGCACCAAGGGTGAAGGTGGAAAGAAGAGCCCAAAGCCACACACAAAAAATGAGAGGAGCAAGATCTCAGGCAACATCATGGAGTAAAGAAGGGGTAAATATGAGCAAACAACAAAAACAAGAAAAAAGAAATTACAATCGATAGCTTCTATACAGGCAATGAACAAAGAGCAAATGGAATAGAGAACAACGAGGGAACTCCAAGCAATAAAACAGAAACCCCAGCAAATTGGACACAGGCTTTGGAAGAATTCAAAATACAATTCAAAACACAATTAAAAGAGGCTGAAGACAATGGGGAAAAGAACTTAAAACTAAGATAAGTCATCTGGAAACGGAGGCACTTGAACTAAAACAAGAAAATAGCGTCTTGAAAGCCAAAATCAACCAGTTTGAAAATGAGGCAAAGGAGATGAAAGATGAGGCAAAGAAAATCAGACCAGAAGAAGGATGACCAAAAAGCCAGGGATGAAATCCAGGCTTTAAGAATCAGAATACAACAACTAGAATTAAGTGAATTCACAAGGCAGCAGGACACTATAAAACAAAATCAAAAGAATGAAAAAAATGAGGAAAATATGAAGCACCTCATTCACAAAACAGAAGATTTAGAAAATTGGTCCAGGAGAGACAACTTAAGAATCATTGGTCTACCAGAAGACCATGACAAAAGAAAAAGCCTGGACATCATACTACAGGAAATTATTCAAGAAAATGCCCCCAATATTCTAGAACAAGAGGGAAAAGTGGAGATTGAAAGAATCCACAGATCACTTCCTGTACTTAATCCCCAACTGACAATACCCAGGAATGTTATAGCCAAATTCAAGAACTATAAGACCAAGGAAAAAATATTACAAGCTGTTAAGAAGAAGTCAATCAGATACCATGAAACCACAGTGAGGATAACACAGGAACTGGCTGCATCTGTACTGAAGGACTGAAAGGCATGGAATATGATATTCCTGAAAACAAGGGAACTAGGTCAACAACCAAGAATCAACTACCCAGCAAAACTGACTACATTCTTACAGGGGAAAGTATGGTCATTTAACAAAATAGAAAAATTCCAAGCATTTGTAAAGAAAAGACCAGACCTGAACAGAAAATTTGATGCCCAAGAACTCAAGAAAATCATCAAAAGGTAATTAAGAAAGAGGGAAAAACAAAAACAAAAAACCTCCTTTTTTTAAAGAGACCCAATAAGTTAAATTGATATGTATCCCTATAAGAAAAGAGGTCATTGGTAACTCTTAAAAATTGTTATTATCACCTGGGCAGGTAGAAGAATTACACTTAGAGGGAACAGTGACAAAGTGTATAGGATGAAATACCAAGACATAAATATGTATACAGATATATGTAATCATAAATACAAATATATATAAATATATATATACAACTAGAGACAAAAAAGAGGTTAATACTAAAAGAAATGGGAAAAGAAACAAAAGGGGGTAAATTAATATATCACAAAGAAGCTCATGGAAGGAGGGGGGAGAACATCAATACACTGGAAGGGTAAAGAGGTTGGAGATAGGAAATACTCAACTCTTATGTGAATTGATATTGACTCAAAGAGGGAAAAATAATCAAATCCATTGGGGCAGAGAATTTATTTGCTCCCCATAGGGAAGTAGAAGGGTAACAAACAGACTGTTAGGGAGGAAAGCAGTACAAGGGAGGGAGAAGTTGGGAGGTAGTTTAAAAAGACTGTAAAGAAAATAAGGGGGGAAATAAGAAGGGAGGGGGTTGAAAGGGAAGTAAAATAAGGGTGGGAATTAGGGGGACTAATTAAAAACAAAACATTGGTGTAGAAGGAAATAGTGAAAGAAGAAAAGGCAGGACTAGGAGTGGAAATCAAAATGTTGGGAAATACACAGCTGGTAATCATAACTCTGAATGTGAATGACATGAACTCACCCATAAAATGCAAATGAATAGCAGAGTGGACTAGAATCCCAAACCCTATCATATACTGTCTACAAGAAACACACATGAGAAAGGGAGATAGGCATAGGGTAAAGGTAAGAGGATGGAGACAAATCTATTGGGCATCAACTAATAAAAAGGAGGTAGGAGTTGCAATCATGATATCTGACAAAGCCAAAGTAAAAATAGATCTAGTTAAAAGAGATAGGGAAGGTAATTGCAACCTGATAAAGGGCAGTATAGACAATGAGGAGATATCAATACTCAACACGTATGCACCAAATGACATAGCATCCAAATTTCTAATGGAGAAACTAGAGGAGCTCAAGGATGAAAAAGATAGAAAAACTCTACTAGTGGGAGACCTGAACCTTCCTCTATCAGAACTAGATAAATCAAAACAAAAAATAAATAAGAAAGAGGTAAGAAAAGTGAATGAAATCTTAGAAAAATTAGAATTAGTAGATATGCGAAGAAAAATAAATAGGGACAAAAAGGAATACATCTTCTTTTCAGCAGCACATGGTACATTCACAAAGATTGACCTTGTATTAGGGCATAAAAACATTTCAAACAAGTGCAAAAGAGCAGAAATACTATATGTAACCATCTCAGACCACAATGCAATGAAAATAATAATTAGTAAGGGTACATGAAGAGGCAAATCAAAAATTAATTGGAAATTAAACAATATGATTCTCCAGAATTGGTTAAAGAACAAATCATAGAAACAATTAATAACTTCATAGAAGAAGATGGCAGTGATGAGACATCCTTTCAAAATCTATGGGATGCAGCCAAAGTAATACTCAGGGGAAAATTTATATCCTTGAGTTCATATATTAATAAGAGAGGGCAGAGGTCAATAAATTGGGCATGCAAATTAAAAAAACTAGAAAATGAACAAATTAAAAATCCTCAGATGAAGACTAAAATAGAGATCTTAAAAATCAAAGGAGAAATTAATAAAACTGAAAGTCAAAGAACTATTGATTTAATAAATAAGACTAGAAGCTGGTACTTTGAAAAAAACAAATAAAATAGACAAAGTACTGGTCAATCTAATTAAAAAAAGGAAAGAAGAAAACCAAATTGACAATATTCATTACGAAAAGGGCAGTCTCACCTCTAATGAAGAGGAAATTAAGTCAATCATTAAAAACTCTTATGCCCAATTATATGGCAACAAATATAGCAATCTAGATGATATGGATGAATATTTACAAAAATATAAATTGCCTAAACTAACAGAGGAAGAAATAGCCTACCTAAGCAACCCCATTTCAGAAAAAGAAATTGAACAAGCCATCAAAGAACTCCCTAAGAAGAAATTCCCAGGTCCAGATGGATTCACAAATGAATTCCATCAAACATTCAAAGAACATCGAATGCCAATATTAAACAAACTCTTTGACAGAATAAGCAAAGAAGGAGTTCTACCAAATTCCTTTTATGACACAAATGTGGTACTGATTCCAAAGCCAGGCAGGTCAAAAACAGAGAAAGAAAACTATAGACCAATCTCCCTAATGAATATAGATTCAAAAATCTTAAATAGGATATTAGCAAAAAATTCCAGCAAGTCATCACAAGGGTTATTCACTATGATCAGGTGGGATTCATACCAGGAATGCAAGGATGGTTCAATATTAGGAAAACCATCCACATAATTGACCATATTAACAAGGAAGCAAACAAAAATCACATGATTGTCTCAATAGATGCAGGAAAAGCCTTTGATAAAATACAACACTCATTCCTATACAAATCACTAGAAAGTATAGGAATAGAAGGGCCTTTCCTAAAAATAATAAACAGTATATATCTAAAACCATCAGCAAACATCATCTGCAATGGGGATAAACTAGAAGCCTTCCCAATAAGATCAGGAGTGAAGCAAGGATGCCCATTATCACCACTATTATTTAACATTGTATTAGACACATTAGCTGTAGTGATTAGAGAAGAAAAAGAAATTGAAAGTATTAAAATAGGCAATGAGGAGACCAAGCTTTCACTCTTTGCAGATGATATGATGGTTTACTTAAAGAATCCTAGAGAATCAACCAAAAAGCTAATTGAAATAATCAACAACTTTAGCAAAGTTGCAGGATACAAAATAAACCCACAGAAGTCATCAGCATTTCTATATATCTCCAGCAAATCTCAGCAGCAGGAATTAGAAAGAGAAATTCCATTTAGAATCACCCTAGACAATATAAAATCCTTAGGAATATATCTGCCGAGACAAACACAGGAACTATATGAACACATCTACAAAACAGTCTCCACACAATTAAAACTAGATCTAAATAATTGGAAAAACATTAATTGCTCATGGGTAGGATAAGCTAACATAATAAAAATGACAATCCTACCCAAATTAATTTACTTATTTAGTGCCATACTCAGAGAACTACCAAAAAACTTTTTTACTGAATTAGAAAACACCATAACAAAGTTCATTAGGAAGAACAAAAGATCAAGGATATCCAGGGAAATCATGAAAAAAACTGGGAAGGAAGGAGGACATGCAGTCCCAGATATCAAACTATATTACAAAGCAGCAGTCATCAAAACAATTTGGTACTGGCTAAGAGACAGAAAGGAAGATCAGTGGAATAGACTTGGGTAAGTGACCTCATCAAGACAGTCTATGACAAACCCAAAGACCCCAGCTTTTGGGACCAAAACCCACTTTTTGATAAAAACTGCTGGGAAAATTGGAAGACAGTGTGGGAGAGATTAGGCTTGGATCAACATCTCACACCCTACACCAAGAGAAACTTAGAATGGGTGAATGATCTGAATATAAAGAAGGAAACTATAAGCAAATTAGGTGAACACAGAATAGTATGCATGTCAGACCTTTGGGAAAGGAAAGATTTTAAAACCAAGCAAGAGCTAGAAAAAAATCACAAAATGTAAAATCAATAATTTTGATTACATCAAATTAAAAAGTTTTTGTACAAACAAAACCATTGATGCAAAATTAGAAGGGAAGCAACAAATTGGGAAACAATCTTCATAACAAAAACCTGACAAAGGTCTAATTACTCAAATTTACAAAGAGCTAAACCAATTGTACAAAAAACATCAAGCTAACTGATAAATGGGCAAGGGATATGAATAGGCAGTTTTGAGTTAAAGAAATCAAAATTATTAATAAGCACATGAAGAAGTGTTCTAAATCTCTTATAATCAGAGAGATACAAATCAAAACAACTCTGAGGTATCCCCTCAGACCTAGCAGATTGGCTAACATGACAGTTATGGAAAGTAATGAATGCTGGAGGAGATGTGGCAAAGTTGGGACATTAATGCATTGCTGGTGGAGTTGTGAACTGATCCAACCATTCTGGAGGGCAATTTGGAACTATGCCCAAAGGGCACTAAAAGACTGTCTGCCCTTTGATCCAGCCATAGCACTGCTGGGTTTGTACCCAAAAGAGATAATAAGGAAAAAGACTTGTACAAGAATATTCATAGCTGCGCTCTTTGTGGTGGCCAGAAAAAATCGGAAAATGAGGGGATGCCCTCCCATTGGTGAATGGCTGAACTAATTGTGGTATATGTTGATGATGGAATACTATTGAGCTCAAAGGAGTAATAAATTGGAGGAATTCCGTGGGAACTGGAACAGCCTCCAGGAATTGATGCACAGTGAGAGAAGCAGAACCAGGAGAACATTGTACACAGAGACTGATAAACTGTGGTACAGTCGAATGTAATGGGCTTCTCCATTAGTGGCAATGCAGTGATCCTGAACAACGTGGAGGAATCTACGAGAAAAACCACTATCCACACCCAGAGGAAACACTGTGGGAGTAAAAACACCGAAGAAAAACAACTGCTTGATTACGTGGGTCCAGGGGTTGTGGCTGGGGATGTAGACTCTAAATGAACATCCTAGTGCAAACATCAACAACATGGAAATAGGTTCTGATCAAGGACACATGTAAAATGCAGTGGAATTGTGCCTCGGCTATGGGAAGGGTGGGGGGAAGGAGGGAAATAATGTAATTCTTGTAACGAAGGAATAATGTTCTAAATTGACTACATAAATTAATTTAAAAAACCTCCTAAAATACTTTTAAAGCTTTTAAAGCTATGACACAACAAGAGGTGTCTCGAAGTGCCAGGGGAGGCAAATGCAGCAGCTACTGTGACATTAGAATGGCAGTTCCTCGAGGGCAGAGGTTGGCATTTGGAGAGTGCTTAATGAATGCTTATACATTGATTGATCAGGGAGCACGGCATGGAAACTGGCACAGAGGAGAGGGGGAAGGGAAAGAAGTGATTTGTCCTATAGAATGGACAGGAAGCCAATGGCATAAATATGAGGTCTGGTGTTAATCTGTGAGCAGATGAATCTACCCCACTGAGTTTTGTTTGATTATTTGCTCAGCAAGAGACACTTTAATTGCTCAAATGTCTTGGAATGCCATCCAGTCCCAATAAAGGTTCATGCTTATGTAGCATTCTGGCTTCCACAGAACTTTTCTCCCAACAGCTTTGTGATGGGCAGGCACTATTAATCCCATTAGATAGATGAAAAGACAGAAATTCATGAGATTTTCGGCAGCTCTCATATTCACTCAGTCAGGGAACGTCAGCCCCGGGACTCAAACTTGGGGCTTCTGAATAGCATCCTTGCAGAGGGAAGGAGTACCCATGTCAGTCTGATCAGGGCATTGTTTCCCTCTGCAAGGGTACTAGTCTTCTTTTCCCAGTCCTCCTCATGCTTTGGGACCACTGCTATTACGGAGGAGCCTCGAGCACTCGTTGTGAGGCTGGAAGGTTTTCAAGAGAGGACAGAGGAGAAAGAGTCTTCTGAACATACGACAAGGTACCTAACCTTCTCACCTTTAGCAAGTTGGCTGTTAGTCCATTCCAGAGGGCTGGCACACCCTGGGTCTTCACTATCTGCCGGAAGCAGTCCACTGCCCCTGAGAAATTGGGATCTACTCTACCATAAGGAGAGAAGCAGTGACTCTGGGCCTGGGAGGGAAGAGATGGACAGGTTAATCACTAGGAGACATAGGGCCCAATAAGTATAGATGAGAACTCCTGTTGGAGCTCTGAATTCTGTCCTTAATGACAAGATTATAAATAAGGAAGGAGGGGGAAGCTAGGAGACTCAGTGTATTGAGAGCCAGGTCTAGAGACAGGAGGTCCTAGGTTCAAATCTGGTCTTATACATTTGCTAGCTGTGTGATCCTGGGCAAGTCACTTCATCCCCACTGCCTAGCCCTTACCACCCTTCTGCCTTGGAACCAATCAATACATAGTATTGACTCTAGGTAAGGGTTTTAGAAAAAAATAATAAAATCAACAAGGAAGGACCAAGCAGTCACAGAATTTACCTACTACCAGAGAATGTACCAGCAGCAAGTTTTCTACTGATTATATTCCCTGAGTCTTTTAAAATTTTTTTTTAAATTAAAAACTTTTCCTTTCTATCTTAGAATCAATACTATGTATTAGTTTCAAGGCAGAAGTGCAAGTGGTAAGGATTAGGCAATGGGGATCAAGTTACCTGCCCAAGGTCACATAGCTAGGAAGTGTCTGAGGCCAGATTTAAATCCAGGATCTCCCGTATCCAGGCTTGGCTCTCTATCCACTGAGCCACCTAACTGCCCTGACCCTGAATCTGTTTGTAACAGATAATAAGGGATCAGGGATCATCCCATTTTATTAAGCAACAGCAAAAAAAAAGAAATTTAAGCACAAGTATCTCATGCTTAATCACAGTAAGATTCTTATTCTACCTTTGGAAGCTTCCAGTTTTTCCTGCCACAATTTAAAGCCTTGGCGAGTCTATATCCCCAATCATATCCCCTTTGACCCATGTCATTGGGGATGGAGACTCTAAATGAACATTCTAGTGCCAATAACAACAATATGGAAATAGTTTCTGGTCAAGGACACATGTAGTACCCAGTGGAATTGTTCATCGGCTATGGGAGGGGAGGGAGGAATAGAAAATGATTTTTGTAACCAAGGAATAATGTTTGAAATTGACCAAATAAAAAAATGTCAAAAAAATTAAAAAAAAAATAAAGCCTTGGGGAGCCCTCTACTCTTGTTGTCTCCAGACTCAGAGCTCTAGAGGCCACATGTATCTCAAAGTTGCTGGTCTGGCTGGCACTCACTTTGCTGGAGGGGCCCCTTTTCCTATTGACTGTGGCCTCCTGGCAGTTTTTTGGTGCAATTCTGGGATGGGAGAAGTCATCTTCTATAGTTTCTTGATCATCATTTTGTCTGCTGCGAACGTCAGGGTTTTTTTGGGAGTAGATACGGGGAACCTGCATGATCTCTCTCCCAGCCTGGCACCCATCTTGTCCAGAAGTCTCACACTTAGGTAGATCTCAAAGCCCAAGTCATCCTATGGGATGGCAGTTTCATATCGTACAAATGCATTAAATTAATAGAAACAGATCACTGCAGACCATATGTTGACTTAGAAAATCACAAATTAACATTCTCTGTTATATTTTATTCTTATTTATTTCATTAGACATTTTCCAATTACATTTTAACCCGGTTTGGGCTGCATGTTTGCTGGCATTTGCTAGAACCTTTGATGTAGTGGTTAGAGTGCCGGATTTGGAGTCAGGAAGGCCTGAATTGGGAGCTTGTCTGAGATATCAGCTGCATGACCTTGGACAAATCCATTCCCTTCCCTGGGACTTGGTCCTCCTCACCTCCATTGTAAAATGAAGGAGTTAAACTAGATGAATTCTGAGGTGCCTTCAGCTCTAGAGTTTGGATATGCTGTGTGACCTTGAGTAAGTCTCCTCATCCCTAGCTTCATCCTCTTCCTCTATCAAATGGGAGAGGTGGACTAGATGGCCTTTGGAGTCCTTAGTAGCTCTAGATCTAAGCTCTCCCTGGGCCTCAGTTTCCTCCTCTGTAAAGTGGAGAGGTTGGACTTAATGATCTCCAAAGTGTCTTTGAGTCTTAGGGTCCTCTAATATTTCAGTTTTTTAAATTTTTGGGTTGCATGCCCGATATAGTTAGGCCCATCCAAACAGGACCAGAATTCTACCACTGTTGCTTAGATGGCTGTGAGCCATAGAACGCAAGAGTCTCTCAAGAAGTGAAAATGAATCTCCACAGAGGCCAAAGGGATGCTCATGGTGGGTGTGTGAACAGGCTGGCATTTATACCTACTGAGACCTCTGGAGATTGGGAGCTAAAAGTACATGAGAAGGAGAAAAGGTGGGCTCAGATCTTGCCAGGCCAAGGGATGATGGGCTGCCATCTAGAGTGGTCCACTGGTACCTTTTGTACACCAGGAGAAAGCAGACATTTCAGTAGACGTGGACAAAATGGGCAGTTGTGGATCGGCTGCGATATTCGTCTTTGGATGGAACTTCAGACACAGGAAAGTCCAAGTCCATTGTGACTGGTGAGTACGGCTGGGTGTACATGAGCAATTCCCCTAAAACCAAGCTCCAAAGCCAGCCCTCGTTACTGGTCAGGGAGGATTGGCGCCTTCCCGATGTCATGTGAAGTACACTGCCTCTGATTTTTTTGGCTCCCAGCAGGCCCAAATGATTGTCTTATTCTCAGCTGGCAGAAACATGGCTTGGAATCGGGTTACTAGTCCATGGTTGCTGCAAGCAGCTTTCCTCAGTATGGAAGCCATTCCTGCTGCTGCATGCTACGTGTACCAGAATTAGTCACGCTTTGAGAGCCCCCAAGAGAAGCGAGGGGCCCCAGACACCCTGTTACATCTGCTCCTCAGCAATTGCGGGACATGGTACAGGAAGGGAACATAGGCCAGGCCCTTGCTTGAGCGAGGTATAGGGAGAGATGGATAGGGAATGAAGAGATTTGCTCCCTACCCTCAGGAAGCTTAACAATCAATGAAGCAAGGCAGCATGGTGCAGTGGGTAGAAGACCTGGGTTCAATTCCCATATTGGCTGTGGGACTGCTGGCAAGTCACTTAGCCAGCCCAAGCCTCAGTTTCCTCATCTGTAGAATGAGGATAATAATTGTACTACCTGCCTCACAGGTCTCATTGTCAGGAAATCACTCCCAATACAATCTAAATGTGAATTCATATCATACAATAATGGCAAGGCACCAATAGGAGCAGAGTCCATACAGAGGGATATGCAAGGAGAGAAAGAAAGATCCTTTTCAACTTGGAATGGGCTGGGGGAACGACATGGGAAAGGGATGGGACACACATAATGGCAATATATAACCTAACAGAGTTAATGTTTTTGGAGTGCCTTAAAGTCTGTGAAGCACTTTACACATGTGATTTCATCTGCCTTTCACAATAGCCCTAGGACATGTACGGTATTATTGCCCCCATTTTACAGACGAGGAAACTGAGGCTAACTCAGGGTTACATAGCTAGTAAGTGTAGCCTGAGGCAGAATTCAGATACAGATCTTTCTGGTTCCAAGTCCAGAACTTTAGCTCTTAAGTAACTGATGGCATGTTGTAGGATTGTTCTAAGGATAAAATGAAATAATATTTGTAAAACTCCTCGCGAAGCCTAGAGCATTGGGTACATATTAGCTCTTCTTAGAGGGACAGACAGCTAGGTGGCATGATAGAGATAACCCTGGAACTGATGTTAGGAAGACCTGAGTTCAAATTCTGATTAGATTCTTCTAGCTGCATGACCCTGGGCAAGTTATTTAACCTCTGCCTCAGTTCCCTCATTTGCAAAATGGAGGTGATAATAATAGCATCTAGTTCCCAGGGTTGTTGAAAGGAGAAAATGAGATAAAGTTTATACAGTACTTTGCAAAGCAGATAAACACTAGTTAGAATGATAATTCTTCTCAGCCTCATCAGGGGAGACTTCAGAGAGAATGTAGCATTTGGGCAAGGCCACAAAAGATGGGCAAGATTTTAGGTGAACCAAGGGTAGGAGTAGGGCCATGCCAGGAAAAGAGAACTCAGAGAAAGGCAGGCACAGTGTCCTTTTCACTCATTGGAATGTCAGCTCATTTGTGTTTTTGTATCTTTGGCACCCGGGACAAGGTCAGGCACCTAGATAGCCCTTTGTAAATGCTTGTTCTGCCTTTCTGGCCCTCAGTGGGAGAGCTGGAGAGGAAGAGAAAATGTGATGCCATGATGGAAGGAAGCAAGTGAGAGTGATGCCCCCAAAGAGGGGCATGGATGATGGGCTGCTGGGAGGAGCCAGGGAAAGAGGGAGCATCACAAAAAGTTAGGAGTTGCTGCTTCTGGTCACTGACAGACTCTTTCATCTTGGCACAGGAAAAGCTGTGCGCCGAGTCCCCAAAGCAGTTAGAAGAAGATCCATAAGGGAAGAAGCAATTCAAAATGCTCAGTTTATAGTGATGCTTGGCCAGCCCTGTCCATTAAAAGTGGGGCCTTCTGTGGCTTCCTAGACATATCTTAAATGTCCAACTTTGATGTTTAAAGGACTGGGAGGAAAACCAGAAAAGACAGTGTATTTGCCTTGCAAAGAAGACCTGCCAGGTTGAAAGGAGCAGAACCAGGAGAACATTATACACAGAGACTGATCCACTGTGGTACAATCGAATGTAATGGACTTCTCCATTAGCGGCAATACAGTGATCCTGAACAACTTGGAGGGATCTATGAGAAAGAACACTATCCACATCCAGAGGAAGAACCGTGGGAGTAGAAACACAGAAGAAAAACAACTGCTTGATCACATGGGTCAAAGGGGATATGATTGGGGATGGAGACTAGACAGGGGACCTTTAAAATCACTAAGCTGTTAAAATGTGGATGTGTTGGAATATGGGGTGCTATGGAATAGGGGAGGGAAGGTTTGAGATTAAGGTACATTTTTCCCACCCCTCCTTCCCTCCCCACCCACTCCTTTCTACCTAAAGCTGACAGCAGGGAATACACCAGTTGGAATAGCTTCTCAGTTCTGCTGGAGAAGAGATACTTTAGGCCCTATGGGATAGGGTCAGCTCTCTTCATCAAGGGAAACCAGACCAGGTCTATAGCATCCCCCTCCTTCCTGACACTTGTAAATTATTGGGGATGGGAAGGGAAGGAAACAAATCTATGAACTGTCCCTACCTCCACTCCCACCCCCACCCCATACTCAATGACCATACAGTTTAAGTTTGTAAAAAGAACAATACAGCCCATTTTGAAAGGAAAAAAGGGGGCAGCTGGGTAGCTCAGTGGATTGAGATCCAGGCCCAGAGGTGGGAGGTCCTGTGTTCAAATGTGACCTCAGATACTTCCCAGCTGTGTGACCCTGGGCAAGTCACTTGACCCCCATTGCCTAGCCCTTACCACTCTTTTGCCTTAGAACCAATGCATAGTATTGATTCTAAGATGCAAGGTAAGGGTTAAAAAAAAAACCCTAGTGCAATTATCAATAATATGGAAATAGGTCTTGATCAATGACACATGTAAAACCCAGTGGAATTGTGCCTCGGCTATGGGAGGGGTGGGAGGAGGGGAGGGAAATAACGTGAATCATGTAACCATGGGAAAATATTCTAAATAAATAAACTTAATGAAAAAAAGAGCGCCTTCCAGCTCCCTATGGCCCTATATTGACACTGATGAGGCCTGGGAAAGGGGTGGGACTTCCATATGTAAGTCCCCTCTGAATCTGGCCAGTGAGAATCAATTTGGTGGCAAAAAGGTAGAGAATGCATAAGCCCAATGGATAGCAATTGGCCATAAAGTTGGGAATACCTGAGTTCAAATCCTGCCTCTGACTTATACTGGCTGTATGACCCTGGGCAAGTCAATTACTTTCTCAATGCTCAGACAGCTCTCAAAGATGCTAGGGTGCAAAGCAATGACTTGGGGGCTAATCGGCATTGGTGGATGGCATTTCATCATCGAGAGTTCTCTAAAGTAATGAAATTCTCAGTCTGGTCTCTTCTTCCACAAAGGTTAGAGAACTGGAGAGAAAGAGTAGGAGGGATCGCCAAGGCCCCTCCATAGCAAGCTCAGCTGACACCTCCCAATGATTGTTTTCAGTTCTCTAACATTGTATAATGTCCTCAAACAGGATGAATGGAGCCACCCTTTGAGTTTGGGGCTCCCCCCTCTGTCTTGGCCCAATGTTCGCTCTCCCTGGGCCCAGAGTGACTGTAAATCTGCCTATGAGGATGACAGAATCCACTGGGTGACATTTCAAATGATGCAGCTTGTCAGCTTGGTGGCAGCATTTACTGATGAGTGCCAGCAGAGGCTGGGAGAATCCCAAACAACATGGAATGACAGACTGCTGGAGACACGTTTGTGTTATTAGGAGCCGAGGTCTTTATGGGGGATGTGCTACTGCTCTTTCCCCTCTGGAGGTATCACACATGCCCCCTTGCAACCAGGACTGATTCATAGGCTGAGACTAGCTCTAGAGCTCGACGGAACCTTGGAGGCGTAATAATCCAACCCTTGCATTTTACAGAGAAGGAAAATGAGGCCCAGGGAGGGGAAGAAACTTGCTTAAGGTCACACATAGGATCCTAGATTTAGAGCTAGCAGGGACCTTCAAGGCCATTTAGTCTGGCCCCCTCATTTGACAGGCTGAAACTGAGGCCCCAAAGGGGAAGGGACTTGCCTAACATGACACATAGAATCTTAGAGATGAAGGGCCCTCAGAGGCCAGATGGCTTTATTTTATAGGAGGAAATTGAGGCCCAGAGAGAAGCAGAAATTTGCTCAAGGTCTCACTGGCAGTTAATAACAGAGTCAGAATTTCAGCTGAGTCCTCTGCCTTCAGATTCAATCTACTTTCCTGCTACTGGAACAAGACTGTTGATGACTTAACCAGACATACTCGATACTGTAGAATATCTAAAGCAAGATGGGGCCATTGAAATAGAGGGCGCCTGTCATCTACAAAGGCCTTTGTCCAAGTGACATATGCAAGTCACTGTGCTTTCTTCCACTTGACCTTGGCCTCTTTGAACCCCTCACTCCCTCCAGGCGTCAGGTCAAATGTCACCTCTGATAAAAGGCTGGTCTTCACTCCCCCATTTTCCCTAGCCCCAAGATTGTGATGTACTGTCCTGTATTTGTTGATCTGAGTAGAGCCCCCACAGAGCATATTTTGTTTACCATCTTCATGTCCCCAGGGTCCAGCAGTGCCTGACACATACTTCATTAAGAGTTCATTGACTGATTGATCAAGATGATTTCTCCTTAGTAGAAAGTAAACTCCTTGAGGGCAGGGACTGTCTCATTTCTGTATTCCTGAGCCCTGACCATTCTGCTTATTAACCAGTGAACTAGCATTGAATCGAATGGAATTTTGCTGACTTCTACGGGGGGCGAAGAGGGAAAGGCAGGCATTCTTCACATGTACACATACACTCTGGACTCGACAAAGACAATGCAACATCATCGAGTCAGTTTCCTCTAAGTGCCCAGAGCTGTGCAAAGGCCAACCCAATGCAGGGTATGCAGGACAGAGCTGGATTTCTCTTGTGGGTGGGTGGAGCACACAGCAACATCTTTGATACAATTACTGCTTAGCTAGGGATCAAAGAGGCTGGACTGGTTTAGGGTGCAAGAAAGGGGCAGGGGGACCTTTAAGTTCCTTCCCTCTTCTTCTAGGCACTTAATAAATACTTGCTGATGGAGTAGGAATCTCTTGGACACGTCATAGAAGGAAGTTTACTCAGTCACAGCAGGGGAAGGCAAAGGACAAGATACTTATTCAGCCAACTGGGTTGGTTGTACCTCCTTTGCCTCTCTGTTGCCCATGATGATCTGCCAGTCAGAGGAAGCCTGAGTGGAGAGAAGTGAGTCCTTGTGCCCTGGATATTTTGGCTCCTAGGCCACTAGGAAGGCATGCCAATAGCCTGAGCCCTTGGTCCACTGAGCCAATTAAGTCTGGAGGATAACGACTGGAGGATAAGTCCATGTTAACTCTTGCCAAGACTATTCCATTTTGTTTTGCACTTAAAAAGTCCAAACTCAATAAGATTGTTTGTTAATTAATCATAAAGAGTGCCTGAACTTGGCCCCCTATACTAGTCTGACTAGTCTCTCGGGTTTGTAGCATCAGTATTAGCCTCAATTTCTCACTCTTCCTCAGCCCACATATCCAATCAGTTGCCAGACCTTGTCATTTCTCTCTCTCCATCATCTCTTATGCCTGACCTCTCTATTCACGCATTGCCACCCTTATGGAGGTCCATGTTACCTCTTGCCAAGACTACTGTTTGATTTCTGGTGGGCCTCCCTGCCTCAAGTCTCTCCCTACTCTAGCCCATCTTCTACTCAGCTGCCAGTGACCTCCCTAAAGTCTGCCCATGTTACCTCCCTACTTAAGAAACTGCAGTAGCTCCCTATTACCTCTAGGATCAAATAGAAATGCCTCTGTTTAGCTTTTAAAACCATACTCAGAAGAAGCTAGCTAGCACAGCAGCTAGAGCGTCAGGAGTCCCTGGGATCAAATCTAGCCTCAAATACTTCTTAGCTGTGTGACCCTGGGCAAGTCATTTAACCCCATTTGTCTGGCCCTTTCTGCTCTTCTGACTTAGAATTGACATACAAAATAACATAAAAACCCTTCTCAACTTGGCCCCAACTTACCTTTTCATCCTCACTGGCCATGACTCTACTCCCCACCCTCAACACATATCCTCTATGATCAAGTCAGCCTGCTCTTGTCTATTTCTTACACATGAGCCCCCATCTCCCATGTCCAGAGTCCCAGGAAATCAGGGAATGCAAAGACAAAAATGAGAGTGTTCTTTGCAATCCTGATTCTCTGATTCTGCCGCTCAGCTCTGGGAAGGAAAGAGTGGCTCTGTTATTCCCCAGATCCAGCCTACAATAATAGTTATTTATTTTTTCTTCTATCCAAAGACACGCTTGCCTTGCTAATGAACAGGCATCTTCTATCGTGGCACCAATGGGGCCCTGACTTACTGAGCCAAGAGGTCAGGCCCAGATCCTCCAGGAATAGCTTGTCAAGGAGAGTGCTTTCCCGTTCTCCCCCAATATGCTTCTATGCAAAGGAAAGGATGTCTGGGCTTTCCTTTAGAAACTCAATCTTGGGTTCAAGGCTGCTCTGGCAGCCCCTGGGAACAGCAGTGCTGAAATATCAGACTCCAGGTTTTACTGCTATGTAAAGAATAGAAAGTCCTTGATGTCAGAGGGGAATGAGGGGAGCAAGCCTGGATAATGAAGCAAGATTTCCTCCTGGTAGAATTATGGGAGCCTTTCCTAGATGTTAGCAGGGTGGGGTCCATAAAGACCACACTGCCGTGAAGGAGGGTCATCCATACGAGGCAACAGCATTGTTTCTATGGCGCTCACCACTTCTGTCTCACTCACCAATTGTGCTGCTTGCTGGGAGCCCCAAATGCAAGCGGACATGAGAATACCAAGGAGAACTGAAGATGCCAAAGATGATGAATTCCGTTCCTAAGCTTAGAGAATCTGTGCAGCTGGGAGAGTCCTTGGCGAAGCCCATTTGCTATACTAACCATGGCCAAATGGCCCACATGAAAGGCTGAATTGACATCTGGGGTCTGTTGGACTGGAGCATCTATCAATGTGATCTATGGCAATTGGTGCTTTCACTGCCAAAAAGAATGAGAATGATTCTGCTAGGGGAAGCAATGGCATTTTCTCCAAGGCCAGGCCTTTTCCTGGGGGTTTTGTGAAAATCAAATGTATTGAACCATTTCTTTTTAAAGAAAGAAGGACATTCTTTGGCTGCCCTAACGGTTTGAGCTGAGCTTCAGATTAACCTCTAGCGAACGGGCCTTCAAATTTGGATTTGCTCTCCCTCCGTGGGCTGTCCTCCCCCTCTGGAGCTTGTTCCCTCGGGCCTCTTCTCCTGGACTCTGCCAGCCACAGGTTTTGGGGTGCTGATGAAACAGTGACTTGTGGTTCAGTGTTCCTTTTCCCATCTGGGGGGCCCTAACTTGAAGCTGCCAACACAGCCTTCTACTGTGTGGTTGCCAAAAAGCAACTGCTTCCCAGAAAGGCGCACTGTTCTAGCTTGACTTAGAAAGTCCTTTTAACTATTTCTTGCCCCAAAGCAGGCTCCAACTTGCAGAGGCTTTACTTAGGAACTCATCTATCACTCAGCTCTGAGGCCCCTGGATTTCGTCATCTTTTCCCCCATACTCTCTGTGATACCATGCAGCCCATCCTGCCTGCCTGCCTGCCTGCCTGCCTGCCTCAGGACTCAAGAGGATCTGGCTTTCAATCTCCCTCTGATGCTTGCTAGCTATGTGACTCCAAGCAAGCTACCTTACCTCCCCAGCCTCGGGTTTCTCCTCTGTAAAGTGAGAGGGGCAGATTAAATGGCCCCAGAGGCTCCTTTCGGTTCTCTATCTCTGTGTGACTTTAGACAAGTCCCTTCCCCTCCCTGGGCCTCAGCCTCCCACCTCAGCAACAAGAGGGGGTTGGATGTCCTGGCCTCTGAGGCCCTGTCAGCTCTAGATGGGGGCTTCTGGGAACTTGCCATCCATAGCCCCTTTCTCTCCACCAACTGACTTTCCATTTCTCTGGTTATCTTGGCTGGAAATGCCCCCATGGCTGGTCTGGACTCTGGCAGCAGGAGACGACTGACGTTTGCCGTGGCTTGCCAGTCATAACATTTTTCCAAGATAAATGGGGCACAAATGGCAAATTTGAGTCTGTATTCTGCTACCACTCACTAACAGTCTAGTAACGGCGCCAACTAAAGCATGTGTACAAACACATCTATGGTCTAGCAGAATGGGACAAGGGACCCAAGAAAAGCAGTTTCGATGGGAATTCAAAGAAGGGTTGTTGGGGAAGGGACAGGAGAGAAGTATTTGGGGAAGGCTTCCTGGAAAAAGAGGCAGTTACAGCTGAGAGGATGTCAACAGGTTAAGACAGCATTTGAAGAAGGGAGACCAGGTTAAGCAAAGGCACCAAGGTGGGCAAACACATGGCATTTGGAGGAAGGGGGTGTTGTCTAGAACCGAGACCAACAGAAGATAGGTGTTTAGATGTAAGCCTAGCCATTGTGGGACCTCCACCAAGTTCATTTCTCTGAGACTCAGTCTGCTCATCTGTAAAATGGGGATAATGATAACTTGTCTTGCTGAAGTTAAGTCAACAATGATTTAGTAAGTTCTTATTAGATATCAGGCACTGTGCTAAGTGCTGGGGAAACTGGGAGAAAAAGACAAGAGATGGGTCCTGTTCTCAAGGAGCTCTCGGTCTCCTGGAGGAGATGACACATGTTAAAACAAGATGGAAACAGGATAAACTGGAGGTAGTCAAGGAGGAAAGGTCCTAAGATTAAGGCTAACTGAGAAAGGTTTTCTAAAGAATATGGCATTTTGGCTGTGACTTGAAGTCAAGGAAGCTTGACTTCCCCTAAGAAGGGAAGATAAGGAAAGAGAGAATTCCAAGCATGGGGCTGGGCCAGTGAAAATGCCAGAGGTCATGAGATGGAGTGTGCTAAGTGAGGAAGAGTGAGGTGGTCAATGTCTTTGGATCTCAGAGTACATGGAGGCAAGTGAGGTGTAAAAAGACTGTAAAGGTAGGGCAGAATTGAAAGCTCTATAGAAGATTGTTTTGCTTTATCTTGAAAGTAATAGTGAGCCACTGCATGTAACTGAAGGTGGAGAGGGTGACATGGTCAGACCTGAGAATGAGATCAGTCTGACAGCTGAGTGGAGGTGAGAGATATGAGGCAGACAGCCCCAACTGCAGGCTATTGCCATAGACCAGGCAGGAGGTGATGAGAGCCTGCACTAGAGGTGGTGGCTGTGTCAGAGGAGAAATGTTGGGAAGGTGACAGCTGACTAGATATGGGGGCGAGGGGTGACACTTGGGTGTCCAGCCTGGTGATCCCCTTGGCTGCATTGGCAAAGGCAGGAAGAGAGGAGGATTGGGGCAGGGGGAAGATGTTGTGTTATGGTTCCCAGGAGAATCAAAGGTTGTAAACTATATGGACACTGTCGAAGAAAAGTTGCCAAGCAGGTGCCCACTTGTATCACGTGAGGGACTTTCCCTGAGAGTTGCCCCATGCCAATGAACTCACAGGTACATCCCCCCAAACCCCAAGGTATTCTGGAGTGGTGAGTGAAAAAAGATGGAAACTTTTCAACCAGAATTACTGAAAAAAGGGGGAATTCTTAGAATCAGTGCTCATTAAATGGGTAAATATATGAATGAATGAATGAATATAGTTTAGTGGCCTATTAAAGTCATTGCCTAGATCTTATTCTTTATATGATTGAGCAAAGAAGGGACTTACTTCAAAATCTGCCTTAGATACCAGTTGTATGATTCTGAGGAAATCTCTTCCCCTCCCTGGGCCTCAGTTTTCTCCTCTGTAATATGAGGGGATTGGCCCAGGTGGCCTCTGAGGGCCTTCTAGTTCTAGAGCTAAGATCCTAGAAGTGACCTTGGGCAAGTCTTCCCCTCTCTGGGCCTCAGTTTCCTTCTCTGGACTAGAAGGCTTCTAAGATTCCTTCCATTTCTAAATGTAGGATCCAATGCACATGACCTTTTCCTCCCTGGACCTCAGTTTCCTCTTCTTTAAAACACCAGAGCTGGACAAGATCTAGACCTCTGTGGTCTCTCAGCTTGAGATCTAGGATCCTCTGCTCCTCTGAACCTGGTCAGTTATGCAGTAGAACTACCAAGGAATGAAACACAGGGAAAGTAGCTTTATATCATCAGGTGCCACACAGCAGAGCCTAGGGTGTGGCGGGCATAGGAGAAGGTTTTAAATGTGAGTATATGAGACTACAGTGGTGCCATTAACCGAAACAAGGAAAGTCAATCACCAGTAATCATTTGTTAAGCACCTACTATGTGCCCATCTACCAAGGCTCCCAAGACAAAAGCCACCAACATCTCTGCTCTTAAGAAGCTGAAGATCTGGCATCAGACACTTCCTAGCTGTGTGACCCTGGGCAAGTCCCTTAACCCCCCATTGCCTAGCTCTTACCACTCTTCTGCCTTCGAGTCAATACACAGTATTGATTCTAAGATGGAAGGTAAGTATTAAAAAAATAAAAAAGAAGCTGAAGATGATGAGGAAGGAGTTCAAGACTGAGGACAATTCGGTTACCCAAGTGGCGTCCAAGGGGCAGTACAAGAGATCAAACAGAAACTCTAGGGCTAGCACAAAAGAGGAGGAAGTCCTTGCTTTCCTGACCAGGACTAGCAAACACACGTGTAATAACTGAGGTCGACAGGTGTCACAGAGGAAAGAAGGCCATGCCTGGAATCAGGAGTCCTGCATTCTAGCTCAGCTCCATTATCTATGCCCCATGAGTCTTCAGGGCCTGGCATTCCCCATCCTTTTAGGTGCCAGTCTCCTCATCTGTAAACTAGGGAGAATAATCCTTCCCCTATCTACCTCATGGGATTTTGGCAAGACTAAAATTGAGTCAGTGTATGAGGACCATTTTGTAGATGGCAAGACACTATACTCAAAAGAGAGGGATTATTATTCATTCAGCAAGATGGGCCAGGAGCTGCGTCCAGTCTACTCTGGGCCAGGCTGGGCATCCCCATTCATAACACACTAGGCTCTTTGTTCAGGCCTGATTCACAAAGAATTTTCTTTGTATTCAGTCAGTGGCACCACTTGGAACGCTACCTTCAGCCCTTCATTTTTGTCCTCAGTTCAAACACTGAGTCTGACTGCATTTAGTCTGTGAATCTTAATGGAGCCAGGCAGCAGGGTATCATAGAAAATGCACTGGATCTGCAGGCAGGAAGGTTTGGGTTCAAATCCCGCTTCAGGTGATTCTCAGTCTGCCTCAGTTTCCCTTATAGCTCCAAATGTTGAACGCTCCAGAGGCTGACCTAATATGGGAAACCACAGCTGATCTTGGACAAAGCTATGTGGCAGGCCAAACTTAGCTTTGGTGCTTGCTGCCTCCCAGCATTCTTAGCCTTCAGATACTCAGTGATCTAGTGCTACCTCCCAGAACACCTACTTTGGCATTCAGTTGAGGCCAGAACCTCTTTTAACTCCCTTTGTGCCACCCTTCCCTCCCAAAAAATCCGGTCCATTACCCTAATCTTAAAATTAAAAATTGAGATCTTGAAAAGATGTTGGAGGCCATGTGTTCCAATACTGTCATTTGAGAGATGAGGAAACAGAGGCCCAGGGAGGTTAAACAATTTGCCTAAGGCCACATAGCTCAGATTCAAGGTAGCATGTCCTAATGGTTAGAATAATGGATCTGGAGTCACAAAGACTTGCGTTTAATTCCCAGCTCAAGTATTTACTAGTTGTGTGATTCTAGGCAAGTTGTTTCCCCTCCCTGGGCCTCAATTTTCTCCTCTGTAAAATGGGGAGATTGGATGAGATGGTTTCTGAGGTCCCTTGCAGCTTTAGATCTAGGATCCAGTGTGTGACCTTGGGCATGCCACTTCCCTTCTCTGGGCCTCAGTTTCCTCATCTATCAAATGAGGGAGCTGGACCAGGCCTCTTCCAACCCTAAACTGATGCCCGTGTGAACCCCGATTTCAAGTTCAGCAGTTTGGCCACTGTGTCAATGCTGTCTCTGAGCATTCATTCCTTCTAGGGGCTGCATGGCTCTCTCGGGAGTGGGGTGGGGTAAGAATGTTTTGAGTCAAAGTGCAGGGTTCAGGGGCAGCTAGATGGCTCAGTGGCTAGAGAGCCAGGCCTGGAGATGGGAGAACCTAGGTTCAAATTTGACTTCATATACTTCTTAGCTACATGGCCCTGGGTGAGTCACTTGATCCCCATTACTTAGCCCTTACCACTCTTCTGCCTTGGAACTAATACTTAGTCTCGATTCTAAGATGGAAGGTGAGGGTTAAAAAATGCAGGCTCCATTGCCAAAAGGCTTTTCTGAGTAGGAATTCCAGGCCCCAGCAGGGGCCCAGGAAGGACTGGTTTGGGATGATGGGAGGCAGCACCTCATATACCATGCAGGTACAGCCTCCTCCTCCTCCTCCTCCTCCTCCTCCTCCTCCTCCTCTTTCTCCCAGGGCCCACCCAGAGCAGCCACGGTGAACTAAGCCACCTTCCTCCCCCTGGCTTCTGGAGAGGCTGCCAAAAGCATGCGCACGCATGCGTACTTGGAGCCTGGGCTCTCTAAGCGGAAGCCATTGGGGAGGGGCTAAGAGGCAGACAAAGAGAAGCAAGGCCCAGGGTTACTGTCAGGACTGCTGGGAGGATTTCCAGCTGGGTTCGCTCTGTCCTGGGTCTGATCTCCTCCCTTTCTGAGGCCGGTAAAAGGTCCTAGCTGGAAACAGAGCCAGCCTCAGGCAGGGGGCAAGATGGAGGGGATCTGAGTGTTCCAAGAGATACAGTAACTCCAAGAGAAGACAGTAACTGCTTCATAGCTGGGGTGCAAAGTCAGCTGAAACCAGGCTTCTAAGGGCAATCCCTTCCCCTCCTTAGCTGCTAGTAGCCCAGGGGCTCTGAAAAACCAGCCTGGAAGCATTGGCAGCATTGGCCCTAGCCCAGAACAGAACCAGAGCTCCAGGAAACTCTACAGAGAGACCATCTAGTCCAACTTCCCATTTAACAGAACAAACTGAGGCCCACAGAGGGAAAGTGATTTGCTCAAGGTCACACTTAGAATCCGAGAGCTAGTGCTAGAAAGGCCCTCATAGATGCTCTAGTCCAATCCCCTTATTTTACAGAGAAGAAAACTGAGGCTCAGGGAAGGAAAGGGACTTGTTCAAGGTCACACCTAGGATCCTGGATCCAGAACTAGAAAGGATCTCAGAAACCAGTTAGTTCAATCCTTTCATTTTACAGAGGGGGAAACTGAGTCCCAAGGAGGAGAAGGGACTTGCTCAAAGTCACACTTAGAATCAGAGAGCCAGAGCTAGAAGAGCCCTCAGAGGCCTTCTAGTCCGATCCCCTCATTTTATAGAGGGGGAAACTGAAGCCTGGGGAGGGGAAGGGACTCATTTAAGGTTATGCAGGTAATAAGTAGCAGAGCTGGGTCTTGAACTTGGGCCTCTGATTCCAAATGCAGGCACATCCCACTGAACCACTCTTTTTACAGAGCTAAAAGATTCATACAGAGTCCACATGGCACTTAAACTTTGGGGGCTTTTCACATTGCTGGGAGAGACCTGAGAGAACACCTGGGCCAGACCCGTCCTCTTACAGCTGAATCAAGGCCCAGAAAAGCCAAGGTCCCCCAGGCGGCAAGCAAAGAAACCAGGGTCTTCTTGTATCTGACTCCAGGGTCCCGTCATTTCCACCTCCAACAGGCTGCACGAGCCTGGCAACCTGGCACCCACTGAATTTGTAATAAATGCTTGTGGCTCACCCTAATCTGACTAACGGGCCCATCCCAAATTGAGATCTTTCTAGAAAAATCCCACTCACCGACTCCTTCTGCATTGACATGAGCACCATCTTGTGGCCCAAAGAAACAATGTTTCCCCTGAATTTAAAAAGCAGGTTGAGATACTCCCTTCCTGGATTTAGAATGGGAAGGGGTCTCTGATGCTGCCTAATGCAAGCCCTGAGCTGTTCAGGAAAGGAAACTAAGGCCCTGGAAAGCCAGATGACTTTGTCTTAAGCTGCCATGATAGGTCTTCCCTATACAACATTCCATCTCTTGTATTGTTGTTCTTTAGTCATCTTCAGTTGTGTCTGACTCTCTGGCCCCCCCCCATTTGGGGCTTTCTTGGCAAAGATGCTGGACTGCTCTGCCATTTTCCTTCTCTGGTTCATTTTATAGATGAGGCAAACAGGGTTAAGTGACTTGGTCAGGATCACACAGCTAGAAAGTATCCGATCACACATTTGAACGTGGGAAAAGGAGTGTTCTTGACTCCAGACCTGGTCCTGTATCTATCCACTGAGCCACCTGGCAGGGATTCTCATCATCTCAGCCTTGGGGGAAGTCACCAGCTTCCTTCCTTCTGCACAAGGCCTTTAGTGACTTCCCACGTCAGCTCTGGCCTGTTCTCCCTCCTAAAGTAATTTCTCATCACTCCAAAATAGCCTTCTGAGGACTTATTTGGCTACCCATTGTACAAGCCAAGCTTGGTGAAATATGGGTCCTTGAACACAGGAGGTGATTCGTTATCATTGACTTGTTGGCACGTTTTAACTAAGCACTTTGGAATGGGAAAAAAAGAAGCCCTTCCCTGAGGTCACACAGATAGCAAAGGTCACAAATTAATGTACTTATTCAGTGCCATACCTATCAAACTCCCAAGAAACTTTCTTACTGAATTAGAAAAAGCCATCACAAAGTTCATTTGGAAGAACAAACGATCAAGTATGTCCAGGGAAATCATGAAAAAAATGCAAAGGAAGGGGGCCTTGCAGTCCCAGATCTCAAACTATACTATTAAGCAGTGGTCATCAAAACAATTTGGTACGGGCTAAGAGACAGAAAGGAGGATCAATGGAATAGATTTGGGGTAAATGACCTCAGCAAGACAGTCTATGATGAGCCCCAAGATCCCTACTTTGGGGACCAAAACCCACTATTTGACAAAAACTGCTGGGAAAATTGGAAGACAGTGTGGGAGCGATTAGGTCTGGATCAACATCCCACACCCTACACCAAGATAAACTCAGAATGGGTGAATGGCTTGAATATAAAGAAGGAAACTATAAGCAAATTAGGTGAACACAGAATAGTATACATGTCAGATCTTTGGGAAGGGAAAGATTTCAAGACCAAGTAAGAGTCAGATAGTGAGGGTTAGAGCCTTGGCCTGCCTCCAGGCTATGAGCTGCTCCACAAACACTAGCTAGCATGAGCCCCATTATCCAGCAAGGATAAGGCCTTGGCTCTCGTTCTCAGAATATTTCACCGTCTGTTGGTACAGGTGACCTTTCTATTTATTATAACAAAAACAATGTTCTGGACTGGGATCTCCTCCTACTGAGACAGGCTGACACATCCTCTACAACTTCTGGTCTCAGGTACCAGGCCCATTGAAAACCAGATTAAAATGGAACTGGGCAACATGGAACAACAGAAATCAAAATACAACAGAACAGAGCTGACGTTCAGATGTGGTCCACAGGGATCCTTATTCAGGTGAACTCCATTTTATTTGTGGGCCACACCACTGGCCTAGGCCCTAAGATGTTAGAGGACTGGCACAGGGTCCCACATCAATATATCCAAGTGGTAGGCCAGCTCTTTTTTAAACCCCTATCTTCCATCTTAAAATGGATACTAGATATTGGTTTCAAGGCAGAAGATTGGTGTGGCTAAGTGCCTTGCCCAGGGTCACATAGCCAGCAAGTGTCTAAGGCTAAATTTGAACCCAGGGCCTTCCATCTCCAGGCCTGACACTCTATCCTCTGAACTACCCAGCTGCCCTGCCAGGCCAGGCCACCTCTTTATCCACTCTACTGGCTTCTCTACTAGTAGCAATGCAATGATCCAGAACAATTCGCAAGGACATGTGCCCCATTATTTTTATTATGGCAACAAGGTGGTACAGTGGAGAGAGCACTAGGTCTAGAATCAGGAGGACTCAGTTCAAATCTGGCCTCAGATACTTACTTACTAGCTATGCAACCCTGGGCAAGTCACTTCACCCTGTTTGCCTTAGTTTCCTCATCTGAAAAATGAACTGGAGAAGGAAATGGCAAACAACAACAGCTAACATTTATATGGCCGCTTAAGGTTTACAAAGCATTTTACAAATATTCTCATTTCATCCTCATAACTCTGTGAGTTATCTTATAGATGAGCAAACTGAGGCGAACAGAGGCTAAGTGACTTGCCCAAGGTCAACATAGCTATTAAATGTCTTGAGGCAGGATTGAACTCAGATATTCCTAATTACAACTTCTGTGCTCTACCTACTGTCCTCTCTAGTAATGAGTCCTTCTTTATTCCAATTATAGTAAAATGTATAGAAATAATAACCTAGGGAATGTTAAGACTTACTCTTTGGGGGAATGACTAAATTGAAGCCCAGGGAATAGAAGGGACTTACTTGTCCAAGGTCTCACAGGTAGGAAGTTGCAGAGCTGGGATTCAAACTCGGGTCCTAATTTCAAATGTAGCTCTTTTTCTATTGTACCCTTGGGTACAGGCTGACCACAGACTCTATGTTTGTTGCCTAAGGACTAGCCTAGATACACAGGGAGGGAGGCTCACCACCAGAAAGTTGATCACAGGCTGTTGAACTTTGGGGGCCACAATAACTTCTGACGGTTATATACTAAGGTGATGAGGTAATTAGAGCAGACAACTGGGGCAATAATTTTGAGGGTAGCCAGTGGATAGAGCTCCAGGCCTGGAAGAAGACTCATCGTTCTGAGTTCAAATCTGGCTTCAGACACTCCTTTGTTCTGTGACCCTGGGGCACGTCACCTCACCCTGTTTGCCTCCCTTTTCCTCGTCTGTAAAATGAACTGGAGATGGAAATGGCGATCCACTCCAGTATCTTTGCCAAGAAAACCCCAATCAGTGTTACACAATCTGGTCCCAGATGCTTCTTTTTCTTAGTTGTGTGATCCTGGGTAGGTCACTTTATCCGACTTGCCTTAATTTCCTCTGTAAAATGAACTGGAGAAGGAAATGGCAACCACTCTAGTATCTTTGCCAAGAAAACCCCAAAAGGGGCCATGAAGAGCTAGACACAATTGAAAAATGCCTGAACACTACTGTATTATGAAGGGATACTTCTTCTCCAGATGGTGGCAGCAGTAACAAAGCACTGGGTCTCCAATGACTTCTCCCGCTTCAGCAGCTCAGAAACCTCATGCTATCCAAAGGCAAATTCTTCCCATTACCCGGTGGCTCTCTAGCAGATGCTGAAGTAGCCAGGGAGGAGACAAATGGCTGCCCATAGTTCAGCCAGGCAGATATTGTTTACCTCTGCCAGCATCTTTCACCCTTGGTCCATGACTTAACTTCTTTTTGTGACTTGGACCCCTCCGGCACAGCCCTTCTCAGAATGTTTTTAAAGGTATCAAATAAAAAATATCGAATAACAAAGGAAACCAGTTAGATTGAAATATAGACTATGGATGGGCAGATAGAGGCAATTGTGTTTTGTCTAGCAGCGGGCCCCCAAACTACAACCGTTTTGAAGTTGTGACGAGAGGAAATGGTATTCTGAGATCTCTGCCACAACAGTAGTGTAATAGGACAACATCGATGATTTCTATTGGGGACAGTCGCCAGTGCTACTGATGCTTCTGGGGTCATGTGACGCCATCCACATCAGAAGGAAATGCTCAATTTTGGTTTGAGATGAATGAAAATGAAGATGTCAATGTTCTCCCACCCAAGTTGAGAGAGCCCTGAGATCTAGCTGAGGACACCAGAGGAAGAAACATTTTGGTGGAGAGAGTGAGTCAAAAATGGTAGGGGGACCTTCCGAGAACAGTGACCCTTCTGGAAAGCTCTGGCTACTTTGGAATCACTTGGATCTACATTTCTTTCTCCTGGAAACCAGCATTTGTAGGGGGTTGGAATCTGGGTCCTAAGACTGCTCAAAGAGACGTCCCCCTCTGCCCCTTTACCTGCATCTTCCTCTTTACTGTATCAAAAGGGTAGGAGATTGTCTGGGCCACTGCGGCGGCGAGACAGCTGTTGGCAAAGTTCTGGAGTGGGGAAGACCGATCTCGAGGACCTTTCCAGAAGCGATTCAGGTTCACATAAACTAGGAAAGAGCCAGCAGAGAATGGCAGAGCACCTAGATGGTAAGGTTGGAGAGAGAGGCAGGTGAGCTCATGGACAAACAAAAGCCAGCTTCAAGACAAAAACCTGCCTGGGGGAAGCCACATAGAGGAGTAATGCTCTGTGGCAGGGTGGGGTAGGATTCATATTAGACCCCTGAAAATTCCACTGGGAAACAACTCATCTAGTCTAGTTAAGAGAGGATGAGAATGGAGGAACAGGCAATCACACCTTCAAATGAGGAAATGGACATATGCTTCCACAGTGGGTCAGAGGATTTAAAGTTTCAGGCACTAGAATGGAAATTCATCTGATGACAAATCTAAGGCTAGAAGGGACTGCAGGTGTCCAGGCCAACCTGCTCACTTTACAGAGGGGGAAACTGAGATCCCAGTGGTGAATAACTTACTAACAGCTACTATTTCTATGAGACTTTAAGATTTGCCAAGTGCCTTACATATATTTGCACACTTGGTCCTCTAAGGCAGGTGATGTTATTAGTTCCATTTTGCACATAAGGAAACTGAGGTTGACAGATCTGTCCATTATCTCAGAGCTAGTTAGTGTGATGTAGGATTTGAATTATGGCCTCCTTGACTCTAGGAAGGCAGCTAGTTAGCTCAGTGGATAGAGCAAGACTTGAGTTTAGATGAGGCTTAAGACACTTACTAGTTGTATGATTCCGGGCAAGTCATTTAACTTCGGCTTGCCTTAATCCAGTAGAGAAGGAAATGGCAAATCGTTCCAGTAACTTGGCTCCTGCCAAGAAAAGCCCATGGACTGGACTATATTGGTATGTTATGTATGGTCCATGGAGTCACAAAAGAGTTTGATAAGACTGAACAATAACAACAACTCCCTGACTCGAAGTCTAGTGCTCCATCCCCTACCACCAACTTGCCACATGAGATGCTAGATTGAGAAGGAACCTTACAGGCCATCTAGCCCAACCCCTTCACTTTACAGGCTTCAGGAAGTGACTTGTTGGAGGTCACACAAGTAGCAAGCATCAGAGGTTGAATTTGATCCCAGGTCCTCTGACTCCAGAGCCAGAGTTTTTTCACCCACTGTTCCATGATCATGGAAAGACAGAGCTAAAAAGTACCTAACAGATCATCTAGTCATATTTATAGTTCATGGGAAACTGAGGCCTAGGGAGGGGAAGTGCCCTGTCCAAGGTCACATGACTGATGTGTGGTAGAGCCAGGACTAGAACTCAACTCTCTGGGATTCTTTCCTTTCTAAAATCCTCTCTCCTGGTGAACCTTCTGTTGCTTACCTATAATAGTGAGGGAGACTCCTCGGTAAAGGGCTAGAAAGCCTTCCTGGTGATAAATACTATAGAAGGCATGGATGATCCCCGTGTAAGATGGTTTCAGCAGATTCTGCACAATCAGCCGAGTCTTGATGACATCTGTTGGGTAGGTCACAATAGTAGCCACCATGCCGGCAAGACTTCCAGCCATGATTGCACTCCCTTGGGAAACATAACCCAGGTCATCCATGAAAAGCAGTAGGAACCTATGAAGGAAAGAAAGACAATAGCTAAGCAGACTCCTCCATTTCATCAAACTCATCCTGGCATTGGAGAAGACTTGGAAAAGTTGAAAGCTGGGATTAGGAATACCATTCTGATAAATCTGAGTGGAAGAGCTGAAAGGGACCTCAGAAGCCATCCAGTTCAACCTCCTCATTTTACAAAGGTGGAAACTAAGGTCCAGGGACCGGAAGAGACTTACTCAAGAGCACACATGGGATCCTAAATCTAGAGCTTGAAGGGACCTTGGCGGCCATAAAGTCCAACTCCCTTCACTTTCCAGATGAGGAAACTGAGGCCCAGGGAGGGAAAGAGACTTACCCAAGAGTACACTGATTACTACAACAATAATAATAGTCTATCACCAAATAGTAGCATGGAAATGATTCTGGGTTCATGAAGGTTATGAAAGCAGAGGGCAAGACCTGTCTGTTTCTACCAAGCTAGGAAGGCTTTGAGTAGATCTTGGCCCTTGCCATCCTAGGATGGCAGCCAAACCTCAAGAAGAACACAGATTTGCTGACAGGTGGCCTGCAAGGTGACAGATCTCTTTTCCCTGGAAGACCTTTTCCTAAGGTCTTCCTTAGGAGACCTAAGAGATGTGAACTCCAGAGATGGAGGCAGCACCTATGGACCAGAGTGACCACATTCTAGACACTCCAAATATTTTTTTTCAGTTCTTTTTTAAAAATTTTATTTGGTCATTTCCAAACATTATTCATTGGACACAAAGATCATTTTCTTTTCCTCCTCCCTCCTACCTCTCCCATAGTCAATGCATGATTCCACTGGGTATCACATGTGTTCTTGATTCAAACCCATTTCCATGTTGTTGGTATTTGCATTAGAGTGTTCATTTAGAGTCTCTCCTCAGTCATATCCCCTCCACCCCTGCAGTCAAACAGTTGCTTTTCCTCGGTGTTTTTACTCCCACAGTTTATCTTCTGCTTGTGGATAGTGTTTTTTAGATCCCTGCAGATTGTTCAGGGACATTACACCGCCCCTAATGGAGAAGTCCATCACCTTTGATTGTACCACAGTGTATCAGTCTCTGTGTACAATGTTCTCCTGGTTCTGCTCCTTTCGCTCTGCATCACTTCTTGGAGGTTGTTCCAGTCTCCATGGAATTCCTCCACTTTATTATTCCTTTGAGCGCAATAGTATTCCATCACCTACAGATACCACAATGTGTTCAGCCATTCCCCAATTGATGGGCATCCCCTCGTTTTCCAATTTTTGGCCACCACAAAGAGTGCAGCTATGAATATTCTTGTACAAGTCTTTTTCCTTATTATCTCTTTGGGGTACAAGCCCAGCAGTGCTATGGCTGGATCAAAGGGCAGACAGTCTTTTATCGCCCTTTGGGCAGAGTTCCAAATTGCCCTCCAGAATGGTTGGATCAATTCACAACCCCACCAGCAGTGAATTAATGTCCCTACTTTGCCACATCCCCTCCAGCATTCATTACTTTCCTTTGCTGTCATGTTAGTCAATCTGCTAGGTGTGAGGTGATACCTCAGAGTAGTTTTGATTTGCATCTCTGATTATAAGAGATTTAGAACACTTTTTCATGTGCTTATTAATAGTTTTGATTTCTTTATCTGAGAACTGCCTATCCATGTCCCTTGCCCATTTATCAATTGGAGAATGGCTTGATTTTTTGTACAATTGATTTAGTTCTTTGTAAATTTGAGTAATTAAACCTTTGTCAGAGGTTTTTATGAAGATTGTTTCCCAATTTGTTGCTACCCTTCTGATTTTAGTTATATTGGTTTTGTTTGTACAAAAACTTTTTAATTTGATGTAGTCAAAATTATTTATTTTACATTTTGTGACTCTTTCTAAGTCTTGCTTGGTTTTAAAATGTTTCCCTTCCCAAAGGTCTGACATGTTTTATGGGTGAGTTCATTCCATTCACATTCAGAGTTATTATTACTAGCTGTGTATTTCCCAGCATTTTGATTTCTGCTCCTTTTCCTGCCTTTTCTTCTTTCACTATTTCCTTCTACACCAATGTTTGCTTTTGAAGTCCCCCTTGTTCCCACCCTTATTTTACTTCCCTTTCTACCCCTCCTGTTATCCCCCCCCTTATTTTCCCTGTAGTCTTTCTAAAGTTAACCCCCCCCCCCCGCTCCCTCCCTCTCTTGTACTGCTTCCCTCCCCACCAGACCGTTTGTTACCCTTCTATTCCCCTATAGGCTGCAAATCTATTCTCTGCCCCCAATGACACTCCAAATATTAAAGGAAGAATCAGATCCCCCTGTCCCTGATATCATTAGATCATGGACTTGAGTCTTAGGATCCAAAAGGGTCCTCAAAGACTATGGAATCTAACTCCCTCATTTTACAGGGGAGAAAATGGAGGCCCAGGGAGGAGGAAAGGACTTGTCCAAAGTCACACATAGGCCCCTTGACCTAGAGTGAGAAGGGATCTCAGATGCCATCCATGTAAACTTTCTCATTTTACAGCAAAGGAAACTGAGACCCAGGGAGGTGAAGGGACTTGCTCAAGGTCATACTGCTAGTATCAAAGGCAGAAAAAACTTGGCCCTGCATTTTCTTGACTTCCAGACTGGCTCTCTATTTACCATGTCCCCACTTAACTTCCAACTAGTGAAATCTGTCCTCCTTTTAGTTTAAGTTGGAAGTCTCTTTTGGCTTGACTATCAGTCCTTTCTCATCTACTGGCACCATGAGAATGGGGATAGCAGGGAAGTACTAGGTCAGGAGCCAAAAGGCCCCCCTGGATCCAGTTCCAGCTTTGCCAGAGCTCTGTGACCTTCACAAAGTCACTCACCTTCTGAATCCTGGCTGCTTCATCTGGAAAATGAGAAGAATGATGATGATACTTACACTATACCTTAGAGGATGGCTGGGGGAGTGGGGCACTGGAAAGAGCACTGGAGTTTTAATCACAAGACCTGGGTATGAATCCCTGTTCTGTGATTTACATCTGTGAGTCCATTTACTCTTTTTTAAAAACCCTTACCTTCTGTCTCAGAATAAATATTGTATATTAGTTCCAAGGCAGAGAAGTGGTAAGGGCTAGTGTAAGATTTAAATTAATGTCCAATACTTCAAGTATTATTTTTATAAAGTTTATTATCTGACAAAATAGAACCATGTGACTAAGTTTTTCTACTTGCTCAAAAATTCCCACTCCACCAAAGCTGCTACAGGAAGGAAAAAGAGAGAGAGGCAGGGCTAGACCAAATTTATATCCTGTTTACATCAGTATGTAACAACAGGAAGTGAATAGGGTGCTAGGAATCATAGTTTTGCTAGGGATTATAGTTTTTAGGGTAACGGATTCTAATTACACACTAGGCATTAGAGGTTAAGTGACTTGTCCAGGGTCACACAGTTAGGAAGTATCTAAGGCCAGATTTGAACTGGGCACTCCTATTTTTAAGCCTTCTTCTCAATGCAATGAGATACATCACTGTCCCCTAAGTTATTTTATTCTTGATGGTTTTCAATTTCCTCATCTGTTGAAATGATGGGGTTGGACTGAAATGATGGTCTCTGAGGTCTTTTCCATCTAGAAAGCTAGGATCCTATGTGTGATCTTGAGCAGGTCCCTTCCTTTCCCTAGGCCTCAGATTCTTCTTCTGTAAAATGAGGGGGCTGGACTGGATGGTCTCTGAGGAGTCTTCTATCTCTGGGGTAGCCCAGATACAGAGCTAGGATCCCATGAATGTAAGTAGGATCTCTTTTCATCCACTGATGGAAAAGTCCCTTTTCTTCAAGCCCCTTTACCAATGAATTGACTGGAAATATATTTAAGTTCCCCCACTAACTTGTGACTTTTCTTTTCTTTTTTTGCTTTAGGGAATTTCCCCTTGGGCAAATATGAATGTCACAGAGTTCCTCATTTTGGATATAGTACAAACTCCATCCTGGAAGGGTCTTCCAGGAGAAAAGCAGGAATATTTCCAGAGGCATTCTTCCATGGAAGACATTCTCTAGCCAAGGAACCAGAGAGAGAACCACTCCTCTGGGCAAACAAGATGAAAAAACAAGCCAAAAGGATCTAGGGTAGCAAGAGAAAGCTGAGTATTTTCTGCCATTTGAAAAAGCAGCAATTATCTTAATGGAAATACATTTAATTTTCAAAAAGGAAAAGAGGGAGAAAGACAAGAGCAGAGTCATTTATTTGAAGCTAGAGACCCCTTTCCACTCCCTTAAATCAAGTTTTTCTTGGGCTTTTAGGTGTCTACAGATTTCTATTAATTGGAGTATTCTTCTCTCTTGCCTGGGATTTCTTACCAGGACCACCTTACAACAGAGAGATAGCGGTGATTTAGGGAACCTTCCCCTCCCAAATAACTTCTTAATTCCTTTAAAATAATTCTCTTACAAGGCTAGAAATGGGTTACTTTTGTTGCTATCAATACCACCAATTACAGAATTGGCTCTTTTAAAGGGTAACTACCAGTTCCCTCATTCATACCATAAGATTTAATCAGATTGCTTTCAACAGAATTCACAGGGGACCAGGAGTAGGGAATGAATGAGAGTTTAGACTGAAAGGCATGGCAATTCTGATTTAGGTTTCAGGTGAAAAGAGGGGTAGTTTTTGGAGTCTGGGGCACAGTGCAGGGAAAGCTGGCCTGCTGGGTGAAGCTGTGGGTAGATCCAGACATCAAGGGACTAATATTTCATCTGGATGGGAACTTCTTTTACCTCCACCACTACAGAACATAACCTATAATTTGAAGCTTGAGTCACAAAGAGGTCATACAGCTAAATGTCAGAGTTAGAATTAGAACCCAAACCTTCCTAATTCCAAGGCCAGAAATCTATTCGTTCTGCTCCAATGCCTAGTATTGACACTACATTAAATTCAAGGAGTATTTATTTCATTATAAATGAAATGTGAATAATGAACTGATGACACCCCCCCCCCCAATTACAGGTCCTGGAGCAACTTATTGGGGCTCAGTTCTAAAGACCTTTGGAGAATGCACTAACAACTAAGGGTACCAGTTGAGAAGCATTTTATAAAGGAGCTACTATGTGCCAGGCACTCAGTTGGACGTTGAAGAGACAAAAGACTGAAGTAAAACAGTCCTTGGACTTGAGGAACTTAAATTATCCTTGGAGAGTGGGAAAGAGACATCAATAATCAATCAGAAATCATTTGTTGAATGCGTACTATGTGCTAGGCACAGTGCTACGCACTGAGAGTATAGAGTATAGATATAGTATGAGTATGAGAGTACAGAGATGGAAACAAAACAGGGCTTACAAAATGCCATGTGCACCAGACCAGGGAGGCTTCCGGTAGGGGATAAGCTAAGTCTTTAAGGTCATTCCGATCCTGGTACATTGCATTTTACCCTTGCCTAAAATCCCCAGACATTTTAATTCAGTCAACTAAGGGAGCAAAACCCACCAAGGTCCCTGAAGGGCTCAGGAAACAGAGCTTCGCACACCAGGACAGGGGGACAAGTGCCCAGGCTTAAAGAGGGCATCAGAGGAAAAGAAAAGGAAGGGAAATTTTAGTATTTGGAAGTTGCCATTGCTTCTCCTGTGACCGTGAAACAAAACAAAAAATCCCTGCTTCTCAAAAGAATAAGCCCCTATTGCCCAGGAAGCTTCTCTGATCGCTGTGGCTGGAAATGTTGGAGTGTTCAAAACTCATACCAGATCTTGTTTGTGCCTGTCTTTGGGCAGTGTTCTACCTTATACTACTTATCTGTATCATCTCAAGCCCTCTCACTAGCTTATAAAGCCCTGGGTGGCAAGTTATGAATCCCATTTGATTTTGCATCCTCTGCTGGTATTTATGGCATCTTCTATAGCATGAGCTAGATGGCCCAGTGCTCTGGGCCTGGAGTTAGGAAGCTACATCTTCTTGAGTTGAAATCCAGCCTCAGCCACTTACTAGCTAGCTGTATGACCTTAGGCATTATTTATTTTTCTTTCTTTTTTTTAAATTCTTACCTTCTATCTTTCCATCAATACTATTTATTGGTTCTAAGGCAGAAGAGAGGTAAGGGCTAGGCAATGGGGGGTGACTTGCCCAGGGTCACTTAGGAAGGGTCTGAGGCCAAATTTGAACCTAGAACCTCCTGTCTCTAGGCTTGGCTCTCAATCCACTGAGCTACCTAGCTGCCCCTGGCCATGGCACTTCACCCAATTGGCTTCTGTTGCCTCATCTGTCAGATGAACTGGTGAAGGAAATGGCAAACCACTCCAGTATCTCTGCTAAGAAAACCCCAATGGAGTCACAAAGAGTTGGACACAACTGAATAACAAGTTCAAAATGGATGCTCAATAAAAACCCAAGTAAACAGGAACCTCCAATAAGTTCAAGTTTCCCTTACAGTATTGGCAGCAAGGATCTTGGAGAAAATGAAATTACACTCAGTAAAGCGTTGATGTTACATGTGTTTTACTTGAATATTTAGGTTCAGAGATCCAGAGCTAGAAGGGCTCTGCTCATTTTACAGATGACGATGGTGAAACATTTGCTGTGACTGCATCCTGATTTTTTTTCTAGTTCTGGTTTTTATAGAAATTCAGTACAGATGCCCAAAGAGAATACTCTCCCCAAGTAACTATTGATGTTTGTTATATCACAAGTTCGGACCTCTATATAACTTTAGGTTGCTTTAAGTCTCATAATCTTAGAAACTCTGGAATGGCTGGGTCTGAATCCCATTGATTTTGCATCCTGAGCTGATGTTTATGGGTCTTCTAGACCATAAACAAGTCAGGGTAAGTAGTTGGCTCAATGGTTTGAGAACCAGGCCTGGAGATGGGAGGTCCTGGGTTCAAATTTGATCTCAGACACTTCCTAGCTGTGTGACCCTGGGCAAGTCACTTAAACGCAACTTCTTGGCCCTTATGACTCTTTTGCCTCTAAACCAATACTTAGTGTCAATTCTAAGATAAGGTAAGAGTTAAAAAAGCTATCTAGGCCTACCCTGACCTTTTACAAAGGTGGAATATGTTCTACAATAGAAATGGGCCCACTAAACCATCGTAAGAGTCCCCACAGGCCATGGATTAAAAAAAGGAAGGAAGAAAAGCAAATTAACAGCATCAAAGATGAAAAGGGGGACATCACCTCTGAGGAAGAGGAAATTAAGGCAATCATTAAAAATTACTTTGCCCAATTATATGGCAATAAATATACCAATTTAAGTGATATGGATGAATATATACAAAAATACAAACTGCCTAGACTAACAGAAGAGGAAATAGAATTCTTAAATAATCCCATATCAGAAAATGAAATCCAACAGGCCATCAAAGAACTCCCTAAGAAAAAATCCCCAGGGCCTGATGGATTCACCAGTGAATTCTATCAAACATTCAGAGAACAGTTAATCCCAATACTATACAAACTATTTGACATAATAAGCAAAGAGGGAGTTCTACCAAACTCCTTTTACGACACAAACATGGTACTGATTCCAAAACCAGGCAGGTCAAAAACAGAGAAAGAAAACTATAGACCAATCTCCCTAATGAATATAGATGCAAAAATCTTAAATAGGATACTAGCAAAAAGACTTCAGCAAGTTATCAGAAGGGTCATCCACCATGATCAAGTAGGATTTATACCAGGGATGCAGGGCTGGTTCAATATTAGGAAAACCATCCACTTAATTGACCACATCAACAAGCAAACCAACAAGAACCACATGATTATCTCAATAGATGCAGAAAAAGCCTTTGATAAAATACAACACCCATTCCTATTAAAAACACTAGAAAGCATAGGAATAGAAGGGTCATTCCTAAAAATAATAAACAGTATATATCTAAAACCATCAGCTAATATCATTTGCAATGAGGATAAACTAGATGCATTCCCAATAAGATCAGGAGTGAAACAAGGATGCCCATTATCACCTCTATTATTTGACATCGTACTAGAAACACTACCTGTAGCAATTAGAGAAGAAAAAGAAATTGAAGGCATCAAAATAGGCAAGGAGGAGACCAAGTTATCACTCTTTGCAGATAACATGATGGTCTACTTAAAGAATCCTAGAGATTCAACCAAAAAGCTAATTGAAATAATCAACAACTTTAGCAAAGTTGCAGGATACAAAATAAACCCACATAAGTCATCAGCATTTCTATATATCTCCAACACAGCTCAGCAGCAAAAACTAGAAAGAGAAATCCCATTCAAAATCACCTTAGACAAAATAAAATACCTAGGAATCTACCTCCCGAGAGAAACACAGGAACTATATGAACACAACTACAAAACACTCGCCACACAACTAAAACTAGACTTGAGCAATTGGAAAAACATTAACTGCTCATGGGTAGGATGAGCCAATATAATAAAAATGAACATCCTACCCAAACTTATTTATCTATTTAGTGCCATACCCATGGAACTCCCAAAAATTTTCTTTACTGACTTGGAAAAAACCATAACAAAGTTCATTTGGAATAACAAAAGATCAAGGATATCCAGGGAAATAATGAAAAAAAAAACACTAATGAGGGGGGCCTTGCAGTCCCAGACCTCAAACTATATTACAAAGCAGCAGTCATCAAAACAATTTGGTACTGGCTAAGAGACAGAAAGGAGGATCAGTGGAATAGACTGGGGGAAAGCGACCTCAGCCAGATAGTATATGATAAACCTAAAGATCCCAGGTCTTGGGACAAAAATCCACTATTCGATAAGAACTGCTGGGAAAATTGGAAGACAGTGTGGGAGAGATTAGGAATTGATCAACACCTCACACCGTACACCAAGATAAATTCAAAATGGGTGAAAGACTTAAACATAAAGAAGGAAACCATAAGTAAATTGGGTAAACACAGAATAGTATACATGTCAGACCTTTGGGAGGGGAAAGACTTTAAAACCAAGCAAGACATAGAAAGAGTCACAAAATGTAAAATAAATAATTTCGACTACATCAAATTAAAAGGCTTTTGTACAAACAAAACCAATGTAACTAAAATCAGAAGGAAAACAACAAATTGGGAAAAAATCTTCATAAAAACCTCTGACAAAGGTTTAATTACTCAAATTTATAAAGAGCTAAATCAATTGTACAAAAAATCAAGCCATTCCCCAATTGATAAATGGGCAAGGGACATGGATAGGCAGTTTTCAGATAAAGAAATCAAAACTATTAATAAGCACATGAAAAAGTGCTCTAAATCTCTTATAATCAGAGAGATGCAAATCAAAACAACTCTGAGGTATCACCTCACACCTGGCAGATTGGCTAACATGACAGTTATGGAAAGTAATGAATGCTGGAGGGGATGTGGCAAAGTAGGGACATTAATTCATTGCTGGTAGAGTTGTGAACTGATCCAACCATTCTGCAGGGCAATTTGGAACTATGCCCAAAGGGCGATAAAAAATGTCTACCCTTTGATCCAGCCATAGCACTGCTGGGTCTGTACCCCAAAGAGATAATGGACAAAAAGACTTGTACAAGAACATTCATAGCTGCGCTCTTTGTGGTGGCCAAAAATTGGAAAACGCAGGGATGCCCTTCAATTGGGGAATGGCTGAACAAATTGTGGTATATGTTGGTGATGGAATATTATTGTGCAAAAAGGAATAATAAAGTGGAGGAGTTCCATGGAGACTGGAACAACCTCCAGGAAGTGATGCAGAGCGAGAGGAGCAGAACCAGGAGAACATTGTACACAGAGACAAACACACTGTGGTATAATCGAACGTAATGGACTTCTCCATTAGTAGCGGGGTAATGTCCCGGAACAATCTGCAGGGATCAAGGAGAAAAAAAACACTATCCATAAGCAGAGGACCAACTGAGGGAGTAGAAACACCGAGGAAAAGCAACTGCCTGACTACAATGGCTGAGGGGACATGACAGAGGAAAGACTCTGAGCGAACACTCTGATGCAAATACTAACAACATGGCAATGGGTTCAAGTCAAGAACTCATATGATACCAGTGGAATCACACGTTGGCCACAGGGGGTGGGAGGGAGGAAAAGAAAATGATCTTTGTCTTTAATGAAAAATGCATGGAAATGATCAAATAAAATACTATAAAATTAAAAAAAAGAAAAAGAAAACCGCCTATTAAGATTCTTGATGTTTTATTGTATTTTTTTTTTAAACCCTTACCTTCAGTCTTGGAGTCAATACTGTGTATTGGCTCCAAGGCAGAAGAGTGGTAAGGGCTAGGCAATGGGGGTCAAGTGACTTGCCCAGAGTCACACAGCTGGGAAGTGTCTGAGGGCAGATTTGAACCTAGGACCTCCCATCTCTAGGCCTGACTCTCAATCCACTGAGCTACCCAGCTGCCCCCTTTATTGTATTTTTTAAGAATTTTGATCAATATTTCCCAATATTACATTTCAATCTGGTTTGGGCAGCTGGAGTGGTACAAACTGCAGTTGGCTCTATTCCAGCTCTATTCCAGTTTACTTGGTGATCTTGGCGGTGGTGTCAGAGGAGAGACAAGGGGTATACAGGAGAAATGGGACAAGCATAAAATCACCAGGCTTGGCAACAGATTGGATATCTGGCGGGTGGTGGTGGTACCCTTGTCCAGACACTCACTAGTATGTGACTCTACGCAAGGCATTTAGTGTCTGTTTGCCTCAGTTTCCTTTACTGTAAAATGAGGATAATGACAGCATCTCAAAAGTGTCATGAGGAACCCCCAAGATAATATTTGTAAAGTACTTAGTGTAGTGCTTGGCACATCAGGAGGTTGTAGAAAGGCTTGTTCCCTTCTTCCTTCTCACCTATTCCACCCTAGCATTGCAATCTGGAAAGAAATGAAGCCATGAAAAATTGAATGCCCTGTTGCTCTTGGGTCAGTAGGGCCATTGGATGATAAATCTAGAGCTTGAATGGACTGGAGAAATCTCAGGAGTCCTTTCCCTTCTTCTGTCTCCCTTTGAAAAGCCTCATCCCAGTCTGGGTGGGATGAGGCTTTTCAAAGCATAAAATACCATATGACGGATTACTAAGGAAACCAAAGAAATCCACAGTGTTCAAAAAATCAAGTTCAGGACCTCTGATCTAAGTCTAAGCTCCTCACTTTACAGATAAGGAAACTGAGTCCTAAAGAAGGGACCTGATTTACTCAGTGTCAACCTAGCAAGGATTTGAGCCCACATCCTAGGAATGAGAAATGCATGTGGTTCCTGCCACACCAGAGGGCCTCTCATTCTCATAGTCCTAGAGTGTCTCCCTGGGCCCATGAGGGCAGGGGCTATTTTACTGTGACTTTGGATCCTCACTCAGGGCCTTTGGCAATTTGTGGCACAGAGTCAGCATTGAAATACAGGTGGGGTGATGGGAGAGATCAGTACGAGCTTTTCTCTGGTGGCTTACTCCAATAGTACCCAATACTCCAATACTATTCCCCCTGCCCTTATGAATTTCTTGGAAAATGTTAACTCTGTAAGCAAGAAATGAGGTGCTGTCAAATCTACCCACATAACTCCCCTCCCCTCCTTCAGACCTTCCCAACCACACTGTTCTAACAGTCTACCAACTCAATGAAATCTTTTTTTTCCTTTGTGCTGAGGCTGCAGTACACAGTACAGTCCATAGAACACTGGGTTCAAATGTGGTCTCAAATACTAGCTGTGTGACCCTGGGTAAGTCACATATCCTCTCAGGCTCAGTTTCATCATATACGAACCCTGGCCCTATTCTACCTTTAGAAGCTTATTCTATATGACTCCAGTAAAACTACCCTCTTCCTTTTCCTCACTCTTGACACTCCATGTATTCCATACCAGGAAGTGACTCTTTCTTCACCTCTGCCTGGGAGAATCCCTTACTTCCTTCAAGATTCAGGTTGCCTTGAAATTCCTGGTGCCTTCTCTCCCTCAACTACTATGTTTGTTTGCTTTAAAATTTTATTTGGCATATACTTGGCTCTATGCTCACCTTCCAAGAGAACATGAGCTCTTTAAGGGCAGTGTTAATATTTGGGTGGTCAGTTGTTTCAGTGTGTCTGACTCTTGGGGACCCCATTTTTTTTTCAGAGGCACTGCCAAGGTTTGGGATTTCCTTTTCTAGCTCCTTTTACAGATGAGGAAACTAAAGCAAATGGGGTGAAGTGACTTGCCCAGGGTCATACAGCTAGGAAATGTCTGAAGCAAGAGATATCTATCCATCTATCTATCTATCTATCTATCTATCTATCTATCTATCTATCTATCTATCTATCTATCCATCTATCTATCTATCTATCTATCTATCTATCTATCTATCTATCTATCCATCTATCTATCTATTTCCAGTCTCAGACATATATATAGTCTAATATATATATTTATATATTTTAAAAAGGCTTGTGGTTTGCACAAATGTTCTTACTTAAAGAGAAAAATACAAACAGTTCCTGATTGGGGAGAATTCTTTAAAGCAGCCTTTTCCTGTGTTTTCTCAGTGATTTTGATGAGTGTGTGCCTGGATCAAGAAAAAAAAAAGGAAAATCTGGAAATCCTCAGAAAACCTATATCTCCAGATGAGAAACAGCCCATTTGAGGAGCCACCCTAAAATATTTCTCATACACTTTTTAGTCAATTAAGAGCAACTGACTCTAAGCCCTGCTACTGGATGCTTATTAGTTGTCACTTTGGGCCTCAATTTCCTCATTTGTCAAGTAGTAGGAGTGGAAAATCTCTGGGTTCCAGCTCTAGGGCTGGGGTCCTATTGTGGACAAGTGCTTTTGGACAAGTGATTTCACCTCTCCCTGGGCCTCAGTTTCTTCTGTTCTGAAGGGGGCTGTGCTGGATGATGTCGGAGGTCCCTGAGAGTTCTAGGGCCAGGGCTTTCTGGGTAACTGGCCACGCTGCCTCAACTCTCCCTGGGCCTTGGTTTCCCCGGAGGCCGTGAAGGGGCTGAGCGGATGCCTGAGGTCCCGCCCAATTCTAAGTCTCCGGTCGTCCACAGGGGCTCGGAGAGGGCTTGGGCCCAAGTCCCCGGATGATGCCAATGGGCTCCGTGTGAGCGGCGGGGAGCCCCCGCCTCCGCCCCCTCCCCTCCCACCCTCCCCGGCTGGGGCCCAGCGCCTTGCTCCCCGGGGCTCGCTTACTTGCGGTGGGCGGCCAGCTGCAGGACGCTGTAGGGGCAGAGACGCAGGCACGCCACGCCGTTGCCCTTCCACAGGGCCCGGAGCCCCTCAGCTCTCCAGGCGGCCCGGCAGGCAGCCCACGGGCCCCTCGGGGGGCCCACCTGGGCCAGGACGGTGGCGAGCTCCAGCGGCGCGGTGAGGCTCAGGCTGAGCGCCCCGGCCAAGCCGGCGCACACCAGCCGCTGGCCGCCGGTCAGCCGCCCGTCTCGTCGCCAGGTAGCCATAACGGCGAGCGCCGCCAAGGAGCCCGGGCTAGGGTAGCCTCCGGGACGCCCCCCACCCCCCACCCCCAGGCCCTAGGAGGGAAGGAGGGAGGGACGAACGAAGGGACTGAGGGAGGGCGGTGGTGAAGGCCCGGCTTGGGGCGGGGCTGGGGTTGGGGCCGGGGACCGGGGGCGCGGCCATCCTGCCCGGGAGGGAGCTACTGGAGCTCTTCCTTCTCGGGGCCCCCCACCCCATCCCGTACCGGGTCCTCCGCGTTCGGACCGCGCCGAACCGGCGAAAAGGCCAACCACATCGGAAGCCCTCTTCCTCCTCTTCAGTCCAAAGTAGCTTTGCTTTAGAACCCCATAAATTCCCTTGAATTTGCTCTGGCCCCAACCACCCACGAACACCCCAACAGGGCCCCCACCCCACCAAAGCGGAAGCCTCCGTCTCCAATAAGGGCAATTCTTAAATATTTCTGTAGAGCGAATTGGGAAGTTCGGGGCCCAAACTGCACCCCACCCATGAAGCCCCTTCGGAATTTCGCGTTTTCTTTACTGGCTTGGGGGTGGGGTGGAGTGGGGTGGGTGGGATTTACAAGCTTTTTCTCTTTCTTTCCCTTATCTCTGCCACCACCCCCCATCGCTTCCCGGTCTCTTCCGGATCCTTCCTTTCTAACTGAAACAGCCCAGCAAAGCCACCCAACAGGCTGCTGGGAAAACTAGGCTCATGGCACCAGGGACCAGCAATCTTTCGAAATTAAATTTTAAAAATTGTGACCCTACCAGGCATTTTTACCAAGCACAAGCCCAGAACAAAGCAAGGGCTCCCACGAGACACCAGGAACTGGTCATCTAGAATTTGTTTTCTAAAAGGAGATGAAGTTTTATGGCAACAGTTTCTCCTGATTTCCCTGGGCAGAATTGCCAGCAGCAGATTGCTTGGCTTCTCACTGGATGGCAGGACCTGGAAGGAGGAGGGAAGGAGAGAGGGAGAGAATCTGGACTTCAATTTTTTTGGTTAAATGTTAAAAATAAATAATCGATGAAAAGATAATTTAAAAATGAAAACCAACAAAAAGTCGATGAGGTTTGAGGATGTAATAATTGCCATGTCTGTTTTGTCCTCAGAGCTTCTTTTTGCCTAGAATCCTAGATCTACAGCCGGAAAGAGTCTCAGTGCAATCTCCTCATTTTACAGAGAAGGAAACTGAGGTCCAGGGAGGAGAAGTTTCTTGCCCAAAGTCACACATGTGATCACTGGAAGAGACCTCCAAGGGTATCTATCTGGTTGAACCCCCCTCCCCCTCCCCTCTACACCTTACACATGAGGAAGTTGAGGTCCAGGGCTGTGAAGAGACCCATCTGAAGTTACATGAGTATGTAACTGCCAAAGGTAGCTAATCAATTTCTGGATCTATTTAATTTGGTAGTTTAATTCAATTATTTTAATTTCTTAAGCCACTATTATGTGTTAAGCACTCAACAAGTCAGTCATCAGGCATTTATTAAGCCTTTACTATGGTACCAGGCACCCTGCTAAACACTGAGGATAAAAAAATGTAATTTCTGCCCTCAAGGAGTTCACATTTGAGTGGGGGAGACATGTCAATGAATTAGTTGCATTTAAGATGCTTCTACAAAGTAGAAGGAGGGTAATCAGAAAGGGAAATTCATTAGCAACTGGAGGGGGGACCCAGGAAAGACCCCTTGCTGGGCTTTGAGCTGAATAAAAGAAGCCAGGGAAATTCAAGAGGGCCAGTAGGCGGGAGAGCATTCCAGACTTGGGGGACGGCCTGCACAAATACATGGAAAAGAGAGGACTCTGGCCATCCAGGAACTGGCCGTCCAGGCCCGTAGAAGGTGTGAAAGGGGTGTAAGAAGACTTCTAAGACAAACCAGGTTATTTGGAAGGTAGGATTCAAACACAAGACTATTGCCTTCCTAAGCAGTGTTCCTTCCATTGCAGCATGCAGTTTTATTTTGATTTGATTCAGTGGCTCCTAGGGAAAAAGGAGCAAAGGTATGCCAAAGGTATTGGCAAAGACTCTTGGGTAGGCCTAGGGCAGGATTGCCAAAGAACCTAGAGGCCAGTGAGTGCCTATGGGGGCTCCGGGATGGGCCTTTATAGATCCATTTCAATATTCTTGCTCTAGATGTGGGTGTGGGTGTGGGTGTGGGTGGATGGGGTACCTCTAGGCACCTTGATGGAGCCCAGTCAATGGTTTTAAAAGGAAGCTTTTTGCTAAGGAGAATTGAAAGGGAGAAATAGTTCATTCATTGGCTTGGAAGACCCAGGCTCCCTAGGATGTTGGGGAGAGACTCCTGTGTGTTTGGGAGACAGACTGAAAATGGGTTAGCATTGGGAGTCAAGAAACCTGGAAGCAGCCACTAACTGGCCTTGGGGTCCAGAGTAACTCAAGGACTCTCCTCCTGGCTTTGCACCTTGCCTTCCTCAGGCTAAAATAAGGCCAACTGGTCTCTAACTCCTTCCTGCACCCAGAGAATTCAATTTGCTCCCCCTGCTACTAGAAGTAAGTAGGTTAAAGGTTCTGCCCAGGATTTCCAGCGAACCCTCTTAGATTGACTTAGGGAGCCCAGGGGCCCACTGCCTGGCTGCTCCTTTGTTGGGTGATGTTTTCTTAACAAATGGAGATTAAGAGCAGGGGCCCTGGGAAGGGAGAGGGCTTAATTATTGAAAAGAGTTGACAAGGCTCTTGAGTTTGAAGGTGTCTGTCTGCTAATAATTAGAGGGCCATATGGAACAAGGTTATTTCTGTTAGGAGTTTCTGGGAACTTTGGGGGATATGGCCACAAGCAGAGGAGACACCTTGTTGCCTTCTCTGTATATTAGCCTCCTCATTGAGTAGTGTTTGATAAATTGTAGCCAGTGAGTGAATGAATGAATGAATGACTAAATGAATTACAAGCATTTCAGTGTTGATTGTAGGCTAGGCCCCAAACTAAAGTGCTGTGCCAGGATAGACAAATAAACCAGCCAGCCACTTGCTGGTCCTTTCATTCGAACACAAGACCACATAAACTGGGGAAATAGAATTGGAAAGGGGTGGGATGGGATAGTTTGGAAACAATGGCCCAGGAAGATCATAGTAGCCTGGGTCTAGGCAAAATAAGTTGATTAATAAATTGTTTGGTCATTTTTCAGCCATGTCTGACTCTTCATGACCCCCTCCCCCCCACCCCGTCTCCCCATTGGGGTTTTCTTGGTGGAGATACTGGAAATGGTTTGTTGAACACCATTTCCCTCTCCAGCTCATTTTACAGATGAGAAAACTGAGGCAAATGCAGTTAAGTGAAATGGTCAGGGCTGGATTTGAACTTGTGTCTTCCTGACTTCAGGCCTGAGCACCACCTAACTGCCCTTCTAATACCCTATTAAGGATACCTCCATGTCCCTATAGGTCATTCTTATCAAATTTTTTAAATGCCATATGGATGGCTCATTCAATTAGTTGCCTTTCTTGGGATAATCATTTCATCAGGTATTCATTAAGTAGTCTTAAGTCCTGTACCAAGTACTGGGGATCCAAAGACAAAAGTCCAAATGATACCTGTCCTTAAGGAGTTAATGAAGAAGATAGCTCATACGTACAGAGCACACAGAGAAAGTTGCTATGGTAGCCTTGGAGGGAGAGTCACCAGGTAATAATAAAATTGGAGATTTTTGTTTCACACCTTTGATATTTTCTGCTCTGTCCTCACTATCTTGAGAATTACTTCCTCAGGGTCCTCAAAATTGGTGTTGCTTCCAGCATGGATCTCCTCTGTGTCCGCTTGGGCTAATCCCGCTGCTATTCCATCTTAGTTTGGCTCAGTGCCTACAATGACCAACTGACATTTCTCATCCTTCACACGGCATATCCAGGACCCTGAGGCTTTGCTGCTCTTGGGGAAAAAGTTTGTTGTGAAGGCCTTTATAATTCCATTCCCGTGTTCATCTCTCCTCCTTTCAGTTTTATCTTTAAATACTCCCAAGATGAGGGTAGCTGAGAGGTGCAATGGATAGTGTTGGACCTGGAGTCAAGAATCCCTAGTTCAAATCTGGCCCAAGACGCTGAATACCTTTGTGAATTTGGGTAAGTCACTTAACCATGCTTGCCTCAATTTCCTTGTCTGTAGAAGATGAGGAGATCTAGAGAAGGACATGACAAACGAGTCCAGTATCATTGCCAAGAAAACCCCAAATGGGATGGGGAAGAGCCTTACACTGCTGAAAGACAACTGGACAACAACCAAGTTTACTCCTGGGGTTGAGGATTTTAAAGGTGTTTGCAAACTACTTTTGTGCCTACGGTAACAGTGTTTTCTAGGCCACACTGTCTATACTAACTATGTACTATATTTCTAAGTATACAGAATTCCAGTTAGGTATATACAGTGCTCTATCTAGACATCATCAAAGTGAATGAGCTTGAATTTTGTTGAATAATGAAGATGTTGCTTTACTCCGGGGCCTTCCAATCTTCTGTGATATGTATACTTCCGAAATATATACCAGAGGGGGCAGCTGGGTGACTCAGTGGATTGAGAGCCAGGCCTGGAGACAGGAGGTCCTGGGTTCAAATGTGGCCTCAGACACTTCCCGGCTGGGTGACCCTGGGCAAGTCACTTAACCCCCATTGCCTAGCCCTTACTGCTCTTCTGCCTTGAAATCAATGCTCAGGGCTGACTCTAAGACATAAGGGAAGAGTTTTTTAAAAATGTATACTAGAGGGTTGGCTAGTTTGATTCATTCTGTTACTGTTGATCAAATTATGGGTATCTTCAAGCCATTTAATTTGGAAGGCTTCTAGAAGTAACCAAATAGCATTTTGGAAATAAGGATCATCACCAAAATTCTGAGAAGTGTTGTTACTGTTCGTATGTTAGCTGGCTATGTTTTCCCTGTATCTTTGGTACAATAAAACCATCCTAAATTGGGGCTGGAGCTTATGGAGAAGGACAGGAACAAGGTGCTCAGGCCCATCTATGAGAGGTCTTGGCAAGTCTGACTTCTTGTTTGTGAAGTCTTGGATCAGACCAGGTTGCAAAATGGGGTTCTTGGCTGCCTTTTTAAAACCCTCACCTTCTGTCTTAGGGTCAGTACTGTGCGTTGGTTCCAAGGCAGAAGAATGGTAAGAGCTAGCCAATGGGTTGGCTACCCTTTTGATTAGTTGTACTGTCAAGGTTTGGCAGTTTTGCTGAATCTTCATCTCCAAAATGAAGGGGTAGGCCTAGCTGGCCTTTGAGATCCTTACCAACTCTAGAATTAGGAGCCTATGTGTGACCTTGGGCAAATCACTTTCCCTCCCTGGGTCTCAGTTTCTCTTCTGTAAAATGAGGGTCTCCTAGGCCCCTTGGCCTACGCTAAAATCACTGAGCTCTTTTGCTCCAGCCATATTTGGGGATTGTTATTTTTTTTAATTTTTTGTCCTTTAGAATTGGGGGGATGTTTTAGGGGAGCAATTCCTTGAGATATTTTCTTGGCAAAGCTGAAATTAATTATGGCTCCATTTCCATCATAGGAACACAAGAATGCCATTACTGTTGTCAGAGCCAGCAGACTTCTTTAATCTACTTGAAATGTGGGGCCTCAGCTGTGGACCAGTGGACTCTTAAGCAACAGCAGTCAAGCCTCCAGAAGTCTTAAGCAGTATGATGCATTTGAACTCAATCCTGCAGGTATTTGTGATTTCAATTGTGTGCCTATTCCCTTCTCTCCTGAAGACTGAAACCCACTCCCTGCCTCCTCAGCCTGGGACGTGGCCTTCTGCAAGTCTGCCATAAAGGATCTCCCCAAAGCAGTTCAGGCTTCCTTCTTGTAACAGTTCAATGAAAAAAATAGTGACACTGATGTGAATCCCAGTGCAAGATTTGTTTACCAGCTCTTCCTTTGTTTTAAAATTTATTTACTTTAACAAGAATCCTTAGCTTCTGTCTTAGAATCCTTACTAAGTATCAGTTCTAAGGCAGAAGAGCAGTAAGGGCTAGACAGTTGGGGTTAAGTGACTTGCTCAGGGTCACACAATTAGGAAGGGTCTGAGGCCAGATGTGAACTTCCTGTCACCAGGCCTGGTCCTCTATCCCCTGAGCCATGAAGCTGCTCCTCAACTCTTCCTTTCATTGTCTGACTGGCCCACCTCCTTTTCTGATGGTTGACCGCCTTGGTGGAACCTTGTACATTCCTTTCTGTGTACAGATCATTATTGTTAACAAAAGCTGGTCCCCAAATTATAAGGATGTTGCATCTACTTATTATACTCACCATACATGCGTCTCTCTGCTCTTTGGGTTAGCTGTATTTTTTTTTTCAAAAAACTACCTGATGGCAGTATCCCCCGAGGTTCTGTCCTGGACCCCTTTCTTTTTTCACTCTCTACTGTCTTTTTTGGTGATTCCATTAGCTCCTAGGAGGTCCGTGATTGTCTCTATTCAGATGATTCCCAGATGATATTGAAATCAATATAGATATCCAGTCCTGATCTCTCAACTGAGCTCCAGCCACATATCTCCAACTGCCTCTTGGACATTTCAAATTATCCATCCTGCCAGTCATTTTTCAGTGTTGTCTGACCCTTCGTGACCTCATTGGGAGTTTTCTTGGCAAAGAAATTGTTTGACATCCCCTTCTCCAGCCCATTTGACAGATGAGGAAACTGAGGCAAACAGGGTTAAGTGACTTGTGCAGAATCACTCAGCAAGTATCTGAGATTGGATTTGAACTTGGGTATTCCTGACTCTGGGCCCAGTGCTTTATTTGCAGTGCTACCTTGCTTTCCTGTTCTGTAGACATTTCAAAATCATGTCTAAAAGAGAACTAAGTATCTTCTCCCTAAAACCTCCTTCCCTTGCAAAGTTGCCAAGGCTTAGTAGAATCCTCAGCTCCTCACTCTCTGCATTCACCTAGAACTCCCTCTTTTTTCCTTCTTGTCTCACATTACCCATATGCCTTCTACCACTCTCCCTTCCTCCCTATCTTAAATAAAGAGGTAGCCCCTGTCCTTGCCAAGGCTGCTGTGTGCACCCCTCTACACACATGAGGAATCCTATTCCATCCCATTGTCTCCAACTGATTGCCCCCTCTTCTATCATCCTAACTCTCTCACTTGCTTTGATCTCTTCTTTCCCTACTGCCTACAAACACACCCGTGTTTTGCTTAGCCTCAAAAACCTCTCACTTCATCCATCCATCCATCCATCCATCCATCCATCCATCCATCCATCCATCCCCAGGAACTATCATCCTATATGTTTCCTGCCTTTCACGACCAGACACCTTGAGAAGGTCATCATCTACTTCCTGTCCTCTTAGCTAACTCTGGCCAGGCTTGTGTGCAGCCTTATTATTCACTTCTCAAACTGCTCTCTCCAAAGTTACCAACAGTCTCTTAGTTGCCAAATCCAGTGGCCTTTTCTTAGTCCTCCCTCATCCTTCTTGACTTCCAACACTGCTGCCCACTCTCTTCTCTCTCCATTTTCCAGACTCTATTCTCCCTGCTTTCTTGCCGCCTATCTGACCCCTCCTTCTCAGTCTTCTTTGCTGGATCTTTGTCTAGGTCATGGCTGCCAGTAAGGGGTGTTGTACAGGACTCTGACTGTGGGGCCTTCTTTTTTTTTCTTCTTATACTGTTTTTCTTGGTAATCTTATCGGCTCCCATGGCTTCAATGATCATCTCTGCTGATGATTCTACCATCTATTTGTCTGACCGTAAAGTCTCTGCTGCCCTCAAACTGAATATCTTGTAGATGTCTTAAACTCAACATGTCTAAAACTAAACTCATTATCATTTCCCCCAAACCCTTCCAGCTTCCTCATTTCCCTGTTACCGTTGAGCGTAACATTATCCTCCTAGTCACCCAGGCTCCCAACCTAGGCGTCATCCTTGACCACATCCCCAAATTCAACTGGTTGCCAAGGCCTATTGATTTCACCTTCATATTTGTTGATTGACTGACTGACATATCCAGTCCATTGCCAAATCTTTCAGTTTCTCCCATCACAACGTCTCTCAACTATGTTTCCTCCTTGCCACTGAGATAATTCTCATCCTGTGCAGGCCCCCATCAATCACCTCATGCCTAGGCTATTGCAATAGCCCTTGGGTGGGTCTGTCTGCCTCAAATTTCTTCTCACTCCATTCCTTCCTCCTTTCAACTGCCAAGGTGATTGTAATAATATATGGGCTTGCGTGCAGCTGGGTAGCTCAGTGGATTGAGAGGCAGGCCTAGAGATAGGAGGTCCTGATTTCAATCTGGCCTCAGATACTTCTCCTAGCTGGGTGACCCTGGACAAGTCCCTTAACCCCCATTTCCCAGCCCTTACTGCTCTTCTACCTTGGAACCAATATATAGTATTGATTCCAAGACAGAAGGTAAGAGTTTTAGGAAAAATAGTAAAAAATAAAATGCAAGTGTAACCATGTCACTCCCTTGAGCTCCAGGAGCTCCAGTAGCTTCCTATTACCTTCAGGATCAAATATAAAAGTCCTTTAATTGGCTTGACCCCATGCCTTTTCTCTAGCTGTCCCCGATGCGTGGAATGTTCTGCTCCTTACCTCCACCTGTTAAGTTTCCCTGGTTGCTGTAAAGATGCGGTGCAAAGCCCACCTTCACAGGAGGCTTTTCTTGGTCCCCTGCCCTCTATGTACCAATTACTTTGCATCTAATCTAAATATATCTTATGGGCACATAATTATTTACTTATCATCTTCCCTATCAGAAGGCAAGCTCCCTGTGTTATGTGAGGGAGAGGGTTGGCCTTTATTATAGCCCCAGAAGCTATCACAGTGACACACAGTAACAATTGGATAAGTGCTTGTTGACTAATTCATGCGTTTTTATGATTTGTCCTCAGGGGAGCACTGGCATTGCTGAGAGAGAAGTATAAATAGACTTAGAGCCCCCAATCTATTCATCCCTAAGTAGAAAAGTGGCCCAAAGATATAATAATGACTAACATTTACATGGGGGTTTTAGTTTGGCAAAACGTGTCTATATTCTACATATAATTTCACTTAATCCTCATATTAACTCTGGGAAGGGAGCTGCTGCTCCTATTATTTCCAGAAGAAAAAAGTGAGGCAGGCAGAAATTAAGTGACTGACTTGCTTGAGGTCTTACAGCTAGGGAGTAGCCAGGTGGGACCCCAAAGTTCTTCTTGACTCCAGATCCAGCCCTCTGTCCACTGTGCCACCTAGTGGCCTGAGAACAAAAATTCTCAAAAGAATTGTCAAACTATTAACAGCCATGGGAAAGAATGCTCCAAATCACTGCTGAAGGGAAAAGCAAATGAAAACAACCCTGGGGCCTCACCTCTCATTCACCAAATTGGCAAAGATGGCAAAAGCCAGACAGTTACTATTGGAGAGGTTTGGGAAAGACAGGCACACTAATGCATTATTGGTGGAGCTATGAATTAGTATGATCATTCTGGAAAGCAATGTGAAATTATACAGAGAAAGTGACGAAAATATCCGTGTTCTTTGACTCTGAGATTCCTCTGTGAGGCATATACCCTAAAGAAGTCATTGATGACATAGAAAAAGCTCTACAAAAGCCGGAATATTTATAGCAACGTTTTTTTTTTTGTGGTAATTGAAAGGGAAGTAAGTAGATGCCCATTGTTTGGGCAATGGCTAAACAAATTGTGGCACATGAATGCAATGGAATATTACTGTGCTATAGGAAGTAGTGAATGTGATGAATGCAGAGAAGCATGGAAAGATTTATGTGAACTAATGAAGAGGGAATTAAATAGAGCCAGGAAAGCAATATATATATATATGTATATATATATATATATACATATGTATAATTTATCTATTTAATCATTCATTCATTCGTTTGTTTGCTTATTTGTTTGTTTATTTATTTGTTATGACAACGTAAATGGAAGGAAGGAGAAGAAAACAATCTAACCTGTTTGCTCTGAAGTTATTATGACCAAACTTGGCCCCAAAGAAGTGACATGAAAACACTCCTCCTACATACACTAAGATGGGGAAACTTAAGTATGAGATAATTTCTTCTGATGTCAAACTTTTTCAATATGTTGGTTAATTTTATGAAACATTTTCTTTATTACAAAAAGCTAAGAAGTTTTAAAAATTTTAAATAAAATTATACTGTATCTTAAAATATAGAAATAATTCTTAGCTCCCCTAAGCTGTATAAAACCAGTCAGCAGACTGCTGGCAGTAGTTTGCCAAAGCCATTTATAAAGAATAGCTTTCTCAGGGAGATAAGAAGAAAAATACAGTAAGGAATACAGGTGATACAAAAAAAGATATCAAAAAAATTCACTTAAAAATAATAGTCTCAGAAAAGATAATGAAAGCTGTCTCTCCTCATCAGAGAGATAAGGAATGAGGACAGAATACATAATCAGAACTAGTCACTTATATCAGTTGTTTTTACTCTTTTTCTTTGTTATAATTTAAAAAAATTATTCTGAACTTGAACACCAAAAAAAAAAATCTCCCATACATATGGAAGAACTCAAAAACAGGATTCTATATGAAATCATGAATTTCCATTTCACATTACTTTATTTGGGGGGGCTTATTTTTTATTTGTGTTTTTGTTTCATTACAGTTCCTAGATGTTTCCCTCTTCCCTCTCTCCCTGCCCCGCACTGGAGAGGGTATCATTTATATAGATATAGATATAGATATAGATCTATATATAGATCTATATCTATATCTATATAGATATGGAGATATCTATATAGATATATCTATATCTATATCTCTCTATATATTTAAAAGCAGGTCATGTAAACTTCTGTTTATCAGTTCTTTCTCTGGAGGTGGACATTCATAGTTATTCTTCAAACAATGTTGGTGTTTCTGTATTCAACATGATCTTTGTTCTGTTTGTTTCATTCTTCATAAAATCATGCAGGTTGTTCTATATTTTAAAAATTAACCTGTTCATCATTTCTTAGCTCACGGTAGTCATCTATCACAATCATATATGACAACTTGTTCAGCCATTCTCCAGTTGATGGGCAGCTCTTCAATGTTCAGTTCTCTGCTACCACAAAGAGAACTGCTATAAATATTCTAGAACATAGAGATTCTCTTCCCTTTCCCTTGATCACTTGAGAAAACAAACCTAATAGTGCAATTGCTGGATCAAAGGTATACACGATTTTATAACTCTTTGGGCATAATTCCAGCTTGTTTTCCATCATGGTTGATTCAATTCACAGTTCCACCAACAGTGTACTAATGTCCCCATTTTTCCACATCCCATCCAACATTTGTCATTTTCCCCTTTTATCATTTTAGCCCATCTAACAGGTGTGAGAAGATATCTCAGAGTTGTTTTAATTCTCATTTCTCTAATCATTAATGATTTAGAGCATTTTTTCATATGACTGTCTATAGACTTGATTTATTTATCCAGAAACTTCCAATTCATATCTATTGACCATTTATCATCTAGGGAAATTTCACACCACTTTCAAAAGAAAGTGTATAATAAATTCTGCCCATTACTTTCAAAGTTGTCCTGCTTGTTTCTACTTCTCTCTGAGCTTCTGTTTCCTTATATGTATTTAAAAAGGCGATACAGTGACCTTTTTCTGGGCATCATTGTTGCCAGTTAGTCTTTTGCTATCCGCATTAAAATCAGAGAAAAAGAGAAGAATCTTGTAATAAATATAGTCAAGAAAAATAAATCCACACAGTAATCATATCTGAAATGTCTATTTTTTTCTGCATCTTATGTCTATCACAGCCTGCTTCCTCACTGGCCCTCTGGAAGCATAGCTGCCCATTGTCTGGGTCAGAATTCTCAAGTCTTTCAGTTATTTTGTCTTAACATTGCTGAACTTGAATAAATTGTTTCCCTGTTTCTTTTCACTGTCTTATTTATCAGTTCATACAACCCAGGATTTTCTGAAGTTCTCTTCTCTTTCATCAATTTTTCTATGACACAATAATATTCCATCATGTTCATATGCCACAATTTTTTCAGCCATTCCCCAGTTGTCCTAGAGGTCACTCAAGGCACCATCTCACCTTAGATTCTAGTTCTTTTCTCTCCTCTCCACCATTTAATCTCTCTGTCAGAATAGGAAAGTTTGTTTTGTTTGTGACTGTCCCTCTTCTATAAGAGAGAGGGTAGTAATGGTGGTGGTGATGGTGATGGGATATAGTTACAAATGACAGTGATGTCAAAATAAAGTAAAACTGGTGTGACTAAGTGGCTCAGTGGATAGAGAGCCAGGCTTAGAGACAGGAGGTCGTGGCCTCAAATCTGACCTCAGATATTTCCCATCTGTGTGACCCTGGACAAGTTGCTTAACCCCCATTGCCTAATCCCTTATTGCTCTTCTGCCTTTGAACCAGTACTGAGCTGGAAGATAAGGGTTTAATAAAAATAAAATAAAACTTTTTTAAAAGATCAGTTTTATGTCAGGAAATTGTTGAAAATGTAGTACATTTTCCCAAATGCCATCTTGTTGGCTCATTTCTTCCCAGCAAATTATCAAGTTTTCTACCTCTGAAACAAAGCAAAACTATTGCCAAAATAACACGTTTATCCTTTATCTTCCCTGTATCACCTTAGCCCTCTTCTTCACCCAGGGAGGGCACAACAAGGGAGAAGTTTTCCCTGAGAAATAGCAATTAGTGCAAAGAGTACAGGAACAATCTCCTATCATTTCATACCCGCTGTAGCTTCACTAGTTTCTAGCTTTTGGTTAGTCAATAAAGAATAACAGGGGTGCGAAAGGGGAGAGGACTTGGGGAAAAGCTAATTGAGGGTCAGCCTAATGTATACTGTCTCCATCAAGAGGTTTTATGATCTGCAGAGAAAGAGCCTGGGAAACTTAATGAATGAGAGGCCAAATGGGTGAGCAGCTACATGATAGGAGAGAAGAGGTGAGATCTTGTTGCTAAGGCTTTAGGAGATGCCTTGGTTTCTTTCTGTAGCCTTTGAGATTTTAAACTACTCACTTGCTATGCTATAAACAGACTGAGGGCAGGGCCCTCCTGCCCACCCCTTGTGAGACAGGATCTCCCATTAGAATAGAGGTTTTTAACCCCGGGAATAGATTTCTGGGAGTTTTGGAACTTTTAATATTTTGCTAGCTGTAGTCCAATATACACGGTATCTGATTTTCTTCATAACCCTAGGTATTTTATGCATTTAAAAACATGATTCGGAGACAAATTCCATCTGTAGACTTCTCCAGATTGCTAGAGGGGTACATGACAAAAACAAGGTTAGGAACTCTTGGGGTCATGAATTCCTAGTTTGGGCATTATTCCATGTTCTCTAGTTAAGTTCTGAATTTTCAGAAAGCATAGTATTCTTTTAAATTTGTGTTTTTTTTAACTTAATAACTTGACAAACATGAGCAAAAATGAACTTTTATTTATTTTTTTTAAATTTTACTTAATTGATTAATTTAGAATATTTTTCCATGGTTACAAGATTCTTGTTCTTTCTCTCTCCTATCCCCACCTCCCTCCCATAGCTGACGCACAATTCCTCTGGGTTTTATGTGTATCATTGATGAAGAACTATTTCCATATTATTGATATTTGCACTAGTGTGATCATTTAGAGTCGATATCCCCAATCATTTCCCCATCAACCCATGTGATCAGGAGTTGTTTTTATTTTGTGTTTCTGTTCCCACAATTCTTCCTCTGAATGTGGATGGTGTTCTTTCTCATAAGTCCTTCAGAATTGTCCTGGATCATTGCATTGTTGCTAGTAGAGAAGTTTATTACATTTGATTGTACCACATCGTATCAGTCTCTGTATATAATGTTCTCCAGGTTCTGCTCCTCTCACTCTGTATCAATTCTTGGAGGTCATTCCAGTCCCCATGGAATTCCTCCACTTTATTATTCCTTTTAGCACAATATTATTCCATCACCAACAGATACCACAATTTGTTCAGCCATTCCCCAATTGAAGGACATCCCTTCGTTTTCCAATTTTTGGCCACCACAAAGAGCGCAGCTATGAATATTTTTGTACAAGTCTTTGTCCTTATTATCTCTTTAGGATACAAACCTAGCAGTGCTATGGCTGGATCAAAGGGCAGGCAGTCTTTTTTCTCAATACCTTTTGTTTCTGTTTCACCTAGCTTTTGTCCTTGTATTCCCCTCGTCTTCCCAGAGAGCCATCCTTTATAACAAAGAATTTTTAGAAAAAGAGAAAAGGGGGAAGAAAAGACAGCCAGAACCCATCAATACATCCAAAAAACTCTTTATATTCTAGGTAATATTTCATACATTTGGACTCTAGTCTCTGAAGAGGAGCAGGGAGGAGGTGTCTTCCTATCTCTTTTCTTTGGAGACACACTTTTAAAAACTAATTCTTTGTTATCTCATTATACTCATTTTTTGGGGGGTGGTTATTGGTCTTTTGTTGCACTTGCTGTGTTTATTGTCTCTCTGGTTCTGCTTCCTTTGCTTTACATCAGTTCATCAATCTTCTATGATTCTCTCTATTCCTCTTATTTGTCACTTCTTAGGGCACAGAGATATTTCATTATGTTCTTGTCCCACAATGTGTTAGCCATTTCCAATCAATAAGCTTCTACTTTGTTTCTAGTTTTTTGATACCTAGGAAAATAGCCCAGGTTTTCAAACTGCTTAGTACTACTGCTTAAAGATGGGTACCATGGTTGTGGAAGGTGAGGATGGGGAACCTTCTCTACCCAAGGCCTTCCCCAGGAGCCTTGTATCAGGCTAGCATTTAGTCACCCACCCACTTCTGTCCTCTTGGCTCTGGAGATTTCTCTAGTTCACTTGAGGCCTTCCCTGGATGAGATCCATTTCCTGCCTCCTGACTGAACTCCTTTTGGTTGCTTCTGCTTGCTGGGAGACATGCGGGACACACCTGCCATGTGGTTGGACCTCCAGGGAGGGCCTTGAGCTTGTCATCACCCACAAGTGTTTCTTTCACTTCTATGTTTATAAACTTAGGAATTCTCTCACCTGATCCTAAACTTCTTTGATTCTATCTTTTCCTCTGTGTTATGACCTGGGCTCTGTTCTGTATCCTCTCTCTTCCTCCCAGTTAGTCCCTCCACCCCTTAGTTCTTTCCCAAACAATCAATCTTGTACTCTCCTCTCTCTAATTTATCACCTTGGTGAATCAGTCCGTCTGATAATGATAATGATCTTCTATGCTCAAATCCTTATCCCCATGGCCTATTACTGATCATGGCTTGCCAAACCCTACCCTTACATGTCTCCTATTGTCTTCCACCTTCATTTTTTGGTTAAACCCTTACCTTCCATCTTAGAATCAATATAGTATATTGGTTCTGAGGCAGAAGAGAGGTCAGGGCTAGGCAATGGGGGTGAAGTGACTTGCCCAGGATCACACAGCTAGGAAGCATCAGAGGTCAGAGTTGATCCCAGGACTTCCTGTATCTGGGTCTGGCTCTCAGTCTACTGAGCTACCTAGCTGTTCCCCCTTCATTTAAAAAAAATAATTTAATTTTTTTTTGTAATTTGGAAAATATTATTTAATTAATTAATTTAGAATATTTTCCATGGTTACATAATTCATATTCTTTTCCTCCCCTTCTCCCACCCCCTCCCGTAGCCAATGAGCAATTCCACTGGGCTTTACATGTGTCATTGATCAAGACCCATTTCCATATTATTGATATTTGCACTAACATGATCATTTAGAGTCTATCCCCAATCATATCCCCATCAGACCATGTGATCAAGCAGTTGTTTTTCTTTTGTGTTTCTACTCCCACAGTTCTTTCTCTGGATATAGATAGTGTTCTTTCTCTTAAATCCCTCAGAATTGTCTTGGATTATTGCAATTCTGCTAGTATAGAAGTCTATTACATTCGATTGTGCTATAATGTATCAGTCTCTGTGTACAATGTTCTCCTGGTTCTCTTTCCCCCCTTCATTTTTATTTAGTAGCTGCTGAATTGAGCTCAAGGAAGTCATCAACCATGCTGACTTGGCCTACCACAAATTTAAGTTATCTGATATCAAACAGGACCTTACTGTAGCCGGGTAGTCCTTTTATACATCCCTAATACATTTACTCTCCAACTCATCAGAGCCGTTATTCTAGGCTCATTCTATTCTATTCTAGGCTCAAATGAGATCATATTTTAAAAGTGCTTAACATTGTGCCTGTACCAAGTAGGCACTATAGAAATCCTTATTTCTTGCCCTCCATTCTGTTCTCAAGCCTCGCATAGCACCCTGTCCCAATCCTTTCTGATGAGGAGCTCACTGAAAATATTAAGGTCATTCACCGACTGCTCCCTTTTCTTCCCTCCTCCTCAGCTCATATCACTCAGATCTCTTTCCTCATTATTTCCTCCTTCACCCCGGTCTCTGGTGAAAAAAGTGGCCAAGAGAAATCCCTCTATATGTATCCTTGATCCTATCCCTTCTGGTCTTCTCCTTCCTCTGTCATCTTCATTCTTTTTCTAGTTTAATTCCTGGTTCCTTCCCTACTGCCTAGAAATATATCAAAGTGTCCCCATCCTTAAAAAACCCTCCCTTGATCTTAGCATCCCCACTAGCTGTCATCCTGTAGCTCTCCTCTCCTTGAAGTTAAACTCCTTGAGAAGGCTGCCTATACTTGTTGCTTCTACTTCCTCCCTCTTAACCCAAACCCAAACCCAAACTTTCTATTGTCTGGATTCTTATCTCATCATTCAGCTGAAACTACTCTGTCCAAAGATGCCAGTGATCTCTTAGTTGTTAAAACCAATGACCTTTTCTCAGTTCTCATCCTTCTTGACTTCTCTTCAGCCTCTGAAACTGCTGCCACCCTCTCCCCTCTAGGGTTTAGCGGATATCCCTCTCTCCTGGCTCTCCTTCTATCTCTTTGACTTCTCTTCCTCCATCTCTTTGATTGGATCCTCTTCTGGATCATATCCTCTAATTGTAAGTGGCCCACAGGGTTCAGTCCTGGGTCTTCCTCTTTTTTCCCCTCTAGATTTTTTCACTTGGTGATCACATCAACTCCAGTGGATTCAATTCTCATCTATGCAAATAGTTCCCAGCCCTGGTTCCTCTCCTGAGCTCCAGTGTTGTTTCACTGATTGGATATGTCAAGAGTATCTCAAACTCATTCTGTACAAGATTATCATCTCCCCACCTCCAGTCCCTTTCCTCTTTTGAACTTCCTTCTCATCCTCAAGGGTATCACCATCCTTCCAGCCAGTGTAAGGGGGAAAGGGGCTAATTGTTAAAGGGTTGGACTTGAGTTTGGTTGCCAGGAATTTAATTAATTCCAAAGAGATTTTATTTACAAGTTATTTACAAAATATAGAAAGAGTGAAGCAGGAAATCAGAGAGAGAAGGTAAGATATCTAGCCTGAGCACTAAGTAACTTATTCCTGGCCCCTCTGGGCAGGGAGAATTTTTTTCAGCTGGCCTTGGCAAAGCTGAGAACCCGGGAAGTCTCTTCAGAAAAACCAGCAGTTTAGAACCAGCTTTTCACTCACCAAGTATCAGTCCAGTCAGCAGATTCTTCTGCCCCTCTTCGCCAGCCTCAACTCGGAAAGCATGAAGAATTTGCCTCCAACAGAAGTGGAAGTCCAAGTCGAACTCTGCTCCAAGAATCCCAGTTCCAAGTTGAACTCCACATTTTCTCTTGCGTCACTTCCCCTAATTCCATGTCTACCAACACAGCTGATGCTCTACTCCAGGACTGCCCAGAAGGCAGTTTGTTGATTCTGATTTGTTTACCTTCTATCACACACATGGGTCACAGACCTCCCACTTCATGATTAAGTAGGATATTTGCACTTTTGGTGATTAGATATAAATGGGCAGATCTTCATATTTAACTTTTAAGTACTGTGTTTGCACTTTTTGTGATTGAATCTAAAAATAGGCAGGTCTCCATCCTTAACTTTTAAGTAGGGTGTTTACACTCATGGGGATTAAAATAAAAAATAGACATGAGTTGTGATTTAAATCTTCACAATCAGGGAAGCGCTAAGTACCTTCATTGTTACTATCAGGGGAGAGACAAATTCAATCTTCACACCAGCCAGACTCATTCTCTTCTTCTGCTCTTCTCTCTACAAATCCATTCTTTTGTCAAGTCTTGTTATGTCCATCTTGATGACCTCAATGCCCCCTTATCTTCTCTGACCCTGCCACCACCTTGGTTCAGGCTCTCATCATTTTACACTTAACTCTCCTCCATGTATTTTATGGTCAGGGGACACATGACTTCTTGCTGGCCTGCAAACATGGCACTCTCCTCTAGACTATGCTTTTTCGATCTAAATACAGTGACTGACAGGGTACTTCACTTTTTTGGGAGGTCTTCCCATGCACACACCAGAGAGACTAGGATGGGGCTACTTGGCTGGTGACTTATGTCAATTGCCACCCAGTGGACAACTCAGATATCACATTTCTTTACTGGAGGCTTAGAGAAGGTCTCTTAAAAGCCAATCTGGATTGCTTACACTATCATACTTCCACCTGCTGTACAAAGTACACAAAGGTCGCCCCAAATGAGGAAACTGAATTTGGACTCATTAGCTCTTAGTTTGAATCTTGTCTCTGATACTTCTTATGTATGTGACTTTTCTAGTGCTCACTTTCTTCTTCTGTAAAATGAGGGTGCTGGACCAGACTGCCAAGCAAGGGCCTTTGTGAGCATAGGATCATTATCCTCTGAATAAATAGGAAGTGATTATGGAGGATGTTTGGAAATATGTGTTCAGTAGCACCTTAAAATTGTCTCAGGGAAGCTGCTCTCTGAAAAAGACAGGAATCTCTGATAGCATTCCAGAACAGATACAAGACATTTTATAATTCATTTTACAAAATGTAGAAAGAGTGAAGTAAGAAAATCAGAGAGAGGATAGGGTAAGGTATCTAGCCTAAGCACTAAGTAATTTACTCCTGTCCCTGGGCAGGGAGAGTTAGTTCTTAGACCTTGGCAAAGTTGAGGACCTGGGGAAGTCTCTTCAGAAAAATCTTGCAGTTGAGTCAGCTTTTTCACTCTCCACGTGTCAGTTCAAAGGAAGAGATTTTAGAACAAACTCACCAGGAAACAGGGTCTCAGGTCCAGTCAGCACATTCTTCACCAGCCTCCACTTCAAAGAATGAAGAACTACCAGTCAAACTCCACTCAGGAAGTTGTCACTCCCTTTTAAAGACACTTTCTCCTGCATCACTTCCTGTGCCTTCCCCTAATTCTACATCTACCAATCGCAGTTGAAGCCCTGCTTTAGGCCTGCCCAGGGACAGCCAATTTAATTCTTATTCGTCACCCACATACTTGGGTCACAGACCTCCCCCACTCAAGTGTGAATGGGGTATTTACAATTTAATCTTCACAATCAGGGGAAAGTTAATTAATTTCATTTTCACAATTAGGGGAGAGTTAAATTTATTCTTCACAATCCTCAACACCTGCCTCAGTGACTTGAACCTAGTAAGTGTTTAATAGATGTTTGAGAACCTGTAGCCAATCTTTGTGGAAGGCCAGTCCTGTTTACTGTATATTTTTAATGTTGCTTAGTCAGGTGACACAGTGCCCAGAATTGAGAGGTCCTGGGTTCAAAGATGATCTCAGACACTTCCTAGCTGTGTGACTCTGGGCAAGTCAGTTAACTGTGTTTTTAGCCCTTGCCCTTCTGTCTTAAGAGTTGTTATTAGGACAGAAAATAAGGATTAAAAAAATAATGCCCGTGTAATAAATCAGCAGACAGCAAAGGGGGAAAATGTAGGATATAGATGCACTAAAATCTGTGGCTCCTGCCTTTGTGGGAAGCTGCTATTAGAGACAGAGGGATCTCATAACCACACTCCCAGATGTGAATCTAGCTAGTCTGGGGCCAGTTTTCAGTAGGCTCCTGCCCTGATAACTTCACCAGTTCTCTCTCTCTCTCTACCTGTCTCTCTGTCCATCTCTCTCTCTCTCTGTCTCTCACTCTCTCTCTCACACTCCCATCCTCCCCTTTAAAACTAAAAATTTCCCCCTGCAACCCACAAAAACACACAAGACAGACTGATAAGAGGCCTGCCATGGATTCCCACTCCTGGGAACCCACATTTTTTGAGTGTATTTCCATGCTAGCTCCTAAGACACAGCCTGTTGGATTTCCAACTCCATTGGACAAATACGTGAAGTGCTGACTTAGTCAGTCAACAACCACTTCTACGTGCCAACCCTGTGATAAGTGCTAGGGATACTAGTAAGAAGTGCTTTTCCATGTCTCCACATTAGAGTTCTAGGGGAGTTGGGCGTTTCTCTTATTTTTTTTACAATTTTGCTTTCCATTCCAAATTTTCTTCTTCCTCTCCCCAACCCATTGAAAAGGCAAGGAATATAATATCCATTGCAAATATGAAATCATACAAAATGTATTTCTGAATTAGCCATGTGGGGGAGTAAAGGGGGTCTCTCTTTTTTTTTAATCCTTACTTTCTTTCCTAGTAACAACTCTAAAGCAGAAGGGCAAAGGCTAGGCAAACAGGGTTAAGTGACTTGCCCAGGGTCACATAGCTAGGAAGTGTCTAAGGCCAGTTTTGAACCCAGGACCTCCTGATTCTAGGTGTGGTCTTCTATACACTGTGCTATCTAGGTGCCCCAGGGTGGGGTGGGATCTTTTCCCCCCTAATACTATAGGCTCAGGTCTCCATTCTGATCTAGTTCCCCAGACTATTAGCCACCAATGACTAACTCCTCAGTTTTATAAATTCATTTTTACAAATGGCTCTCCATTTTGTTCAAAGGTGTTTTATTTTTCCATTTCCATGTAACCACAATTTGAGCAAATGGTTTTCAAAATGAAAAGATCCAAATTGTCTGCCTTCCTTCCCTCCCTCCCTCCTCTTGGAGCTGGTATGCCCTTGGATCTGGATGGGGATCCATTTTAATAAGAATAGAAGTACAGTCATTTTCCTGCACCCCTTGGGGAGCATACCATCCCCTCTACTCTCCCAGTCCCTGGGGAGAACAGGATCAGACTTAAACAGAGCCTTCACCCTCAAGGAGTTTACTTCCAAATGTGACCTAGCTAAGGGCTGGGCAAGTCTGTGACCTGTGGGTGTCAAAGGATACTTTTTACCTTGGGGCCTCACTGCTGAGCTGACTTTCTGAAAAGCTGGCATAGGTTCCAGGGTACAATATCCCTAAAAGCAGGAAGAATAGGGGCATGTAGGTGGCTCAGAAGGGAGGTCCATCTGGCCCCTGATACTTCCTAGCTGGGTGACCCTGGGCATGTCACATCACTTAACCCTGGATGTGCAGCCCTTACTGCTCTTCTGCCTTGGAGTCAATGCTTAGAATTGATTCTAAGGGGACAGCTGGGTAGCTCAGTGGATTGAGAGCCAGGCCCTGAGACAGGAGGTCCTGGGTTCCAATCTGGCCTCAGACACTTCCCAGCTGTGTGACCCTGGGCAAGTCACTTGACCCCCATTGCTTAGCCCTTACCACTCTTCTGCCTTGGAACCAATATACAGTATTGACTCCAAGACAGAAGGTGAGGGTTTAAAAAAAAGAATTGATTCTAAGTCAGAAGGGAAGGGTTAAGAAAACAGGAAGAATAAACATAAAGAGATATAGAGTAAAAGCTTGTATTCCCAGGCCTCTTGTCAGCTTCACATGGGGAGGGCCTGAGGCTTCTGTCCTCTTTTCTCTGTCTGGAACAAAGGCAGGGAGGTAGTATTTAGACACAAAGGGCTGGCTATGGTGGGCTCATTAGTGTCCTTCGAATGTCCCCCAGTTGCGGCTATCCAGCTAATTAAAGAGGCTCTTCTCCACCTTGGCGCTAGTAGACCAGAACCAGTCAGAGAATGTCTGCTGGAGCTCTGGATCTCCCCAAGGCACTTCCATCAAATGCCATCACGCTTCTCTAGGTTCATCCAGGCTCCTCAGCCTGTTCTTTAGGATGCTGATGCCTGTGTCCCAGCCCCCGTGTTCAACCAAACAAATCCTCAGTTTCTGCCTTTAAGGAGCTCTGCTTGAAGTGAGGGAAGCACATACCCTTAAGAAAGAGGAGGGGGTGCAGCTAGGTGGCTCAGTGGATTGAGAGCCAGGTCCACAGATGGGAGGTCCTTGGTTCAAATGTGGCCTCAGACACTTCCTAGCTGGGTGACCCTGGGCAAGTCACTTGACCCCCATTGCCTAGCCCTTACCATTTCTGCCTTGGAGCCAATATACAGTATTGATTCCAAGATGGAAGGTGAGGGTTAAAAAAAAGAAAGAGGAAGGTTGGGCCAATTACAGATGCCGCAAAGAGTTCCTTAGAATGAATCAATGACCCAACAGATGGATTCCAGCGCACACTATGTGCATAGCCCTGTGCTAAGGGCTCAAGAGCAGGTGGTAAAGCAGAGCCCACTCGTCTTCCCCCCAAGGAGCTCCCATTCTAGTAGGGGAGACAGCACATAGAGGAGAGTTCAGCTGGAGAGTGGCTAGAAAGGCCCTGTGGTCCCTGGGATGCAGCACCAGGTGGTAGTGAATCTTTTGTAATGTCGTGTCCTCTGAGCCAATGTGTTCATAATGTCCAACCATTTGATGGTGCAAGGATTTTGGCGATGAGAACTTCACTTTCCAAGAGTCTGGATGTTACAGACCAGGATACCCAGTACCGTGTGGATTTCCAAAGAGCCCTCTGCCAATCTGCAGCTCTTGGCAGCTAGGTAGAACAATGGATAGCGTGCTGGACCGGAGACAAGAAGATGACTTTGAGCTCTGCCTCGGACACTTACTAGCTGGGACCCAGGGCAAGGCAGGCATGCACATGATCTCTGTTTGTCTCAGTTTCCTCACCTGTTAAATGAGGATCATAATGGTACCCACCTGCCAGGGTTGTCGTAAGGTTCAAGTAAGGTTTTATAGATATGTGAATGTACATATTTATAGTTATATTTCACACACACACACACACACACACACACACATGGCTTCACAAACTTTAAAGTGCTATATGTGTTAGCTAAGACAAATAATACTGTTGTTGCTGAGCCATTTTTCAATTGTGTCCAACTTCTCAGGACCCATCTTAGCAAAGATGCTGGAGCGATTTGCCGTTTCCTTCTCCAGCTCATTTTACAGGTAAAGAAACTGAGGCCAACAGGGTTAAGTGACTTGTCCAGGGCCACACAGCAAGTAAGTATCTGAGGCTACTGGTGTTTTCCTGACTGTAGGCCTGGCACTCTATCTACTTTGCCATTAGCTGCCCAATACTAACAAGAATTCACATTTACATAGTTCTTTACAAACATTATTCCATTTGATTCTCATGGTGATCCCAGGAACATTATTATTATTATGTCCTTTTTACAGATGAGGAAACTGAGATAGGTTAGCTAAGAGAATTGCTCAGGGCCTAGTAAAGATCTGAGGCAGGATTCAAGTTTCAGACTTCCTGACTCTTTGTGACACACTGGTCATTTATTGTTATTGTTTTTGTTGTTGATCCTCTAGGTTAGGTGCCCACTCCCAGCCCATTGCTCACCACTTCTTTCTCTTTAGGAAACTGAAATCAAGATGTGAGCTCAGCTGTTTTGGGGCTTCAGAGAGGTCATGTTAGACAAAATCTGGGAGCTTCTTGTTCTCATTACTTGGTCTACACTGGCAAATGCTCAGGGGCAGGTTGTGTGGGAGTTTCTTGTTTAGTTGTTTTTCAGTCCTGGCAGACTCTTTGTTACCCCATTTGGGGTTTTCTTGGCCAAGATGCTGGAGTGGTTTGCTATTTCCTTCTCCAGCTCATTTTACAGATGAGGAAACTGAGGCCAACAGAGTGAAGTATCTGAGGCCAGATTTGAGTTCAGGAACACTTGTCTTCCTGACTCTGGGCCCAGCACTCTAACTACTGTGCAACCTAGCTGCCCTGTGGGATGGGAGTGGCAGAGCTAAACTTAAAACCAGGTCACTAACCCTGGGCATCCATAATGTGAATTTTTAAATCTCCATCTTGCTTGGTCTTCCACCCAAAATTGTGCACACCCACACCACACAGGCATGTGCTAGTCAATGACAAATCAGAAATAACTAACTGCCCACCTGGGCTGTCCTAAGCCAAGCTTGAGCCACCATTGGCACTTGTGAGACACAGGAAGTGACGTAGAGAACAGCCTCTGGAATTCGCTCACTTCCTGTGGACAGGGCTAGACGGGAGTTCGTGCTAGAAGCTTGAGCAAGGTGGAGGCCTGCAGACAGCTTCCCTTCAGATCGGTCACGTGAGTCAAGGGCTGATTCTTCTTCTCTACCTTGGCCCCTTTGGGCCTAACTCCCTCTGGCCAGAGGTTGAGTAACCCCTTCCCTTTTCTCCTCTCTCCTTCTCTCCCTCTCCCTTCTCTTACTCCCATTGTGATTAAACCACCATAAATTCCATTCAGACTTGGTGTTTCATTTTAGGAATTTCATAAGTAAATTCCTTGGCGGCCATTGTTCAATATTATAACAACCTTCAACGGTGATATTTTAACTACAACAATAATCACACATTGTGACATTATGCCCATCCAGCGGCCCCCACCTCAGCACTCAGCCACTCAGGCCACTTCCCAATTCTTCATCTCTGTGTGCATGCATACACGCTCAGGAGCACCCCCCACCACAACCCCCCATCTCTGCTCCCCTAATGCCCCTCTGAGGGCTCTCTGCACTACCCCAGACAAAGGATTCCAGATTTTCTTGTCTGCAGGAGCCTTAGCCAACTTCTGCCTCCCTCAAGGCTACAAGTGATAGTCCTTTGGTTATTTTCTTTCAGTTGCCCTGAGATTTCTCCCTTTTTGGCCACACCAGGAAAGCAAGAAGGATCATCTAATCCTCTATTCAGAGGCCACAGAACCCTTCCATTTTTCAGATGAGGAAATTAAGGCACAAAGAGGTTATAAGACTTGTCCAAGGTCACATAGCTAGTGTTTGGGCCAAGATCTGAACCCCAGGACCTCCTGACTCCACATTACTGTCCACACTTTCAGGGGTACCAGTTTTTTCCCCTCCAAATTAAGCCCTGTGCTGTCCCAATCTAATGATACTCAGAAAAGCTCTGCCTCTTCCTGTTGTGGTCAGGGGCTGATGTACAAGCGTGGCTAGAGCTGGGCCCTGCAGAAGATTGCTTACTGCTTTTGACTCAAGAGTGGCAGAATTTAGAAGACTCCAGAGTAATTCTGAAGGCATTTGGGGAGTTAAAGAAGTTTCTGGTCCAGCAGCTGACTTAGGACAACCAATTCTCTGGGTTCCTCTAGTGAGTGAGGTTTATTTTCCATCATCCCCCCCACTGAAAAAAATCATGGCCTGCAGTAGTGGGAGCCTGGCCGTCCCCTCTTCTAGGGTTGCAGTGGGTGCCTCCCACCTAAGGAGAGTTGCCCATCATGTGTGGGTCTTGAAAGTGGGGCCTTGGCTAACCAGGATTTACTGGGGAGTTCCCCTGTGCTTTAGACTTGGAGGGTACCAAGATTAGTCCTGTCTGCTAAAAGAGTGGGACAGTAAGCAGCCCCTCTATAAGCGGGACAGGCTACCACCATAAACTGCCATTCCTTCCTGCTTCCTGAGAGCCCCATCCTTTTCCACTAGGGTCCTGGTTCCCTAAGATGAGGAGAGGGAAATGGGGTCAGTGTGATGAGGTCGCACCTCACCTGCGAGAATCCACTCCTGCCTGCTATCCCCTTTGCCACACCCATAGGTTTGCTTGGTGGGTAATCTTCCCACTCCAAGCACCTCCCCATCTCATCAGAAGGCCCTGGGCCTTTAGGACCTTGGCCTGGAGCTATATCTCCCTTAGGCAGCTAGGTGGCACAGTGGAGTTGGGAGAAACTTGAGGTCAAATGTGGCTCCAGGTACCCTGAGCAAGTCACTTATCTGCCTCAACTTCCTCAAGTGTAAAATGGAGATAATAATCGCATCTACTTCTTAGAGTTGTTGTGAGGATCACATTATAAAAGATTTGTAAAGTGCTTTGCACAATGTAGTACGACCTCTCCTTTCAGGTTTATTTTGCTTTATCTCCTTTGATTTAGTCAGAGTTCTCATTGAACTGACCTTTTTGGTGGTTTTGATGCAGCATCTCCCACCTCTGTGTCTTTGCATTGACTGTTTCCCATGCTTGGCATCCACTCTCTCCTCACCTCCTCCTCTTAGAATCCCTGGCTCCCTTCAAAATGTAGCTTATGTACTACCTCCCAGAGAATGCCTTTGTTGATTACCTGAATTATGCTTCCTTCCTTCCTTCCTTCCTTCCTTCCTTCCTTCCTTCCTTCCTTCCTTCCTTCCTTCCTTCCTTCCTTCCTTCCTTCCTTCCTTCCTTCCTTCCTTCCTTCCTTCCTTCCTTCCTTCCTCCCTCCCTCCCTCCCTCCCTCCCTCCCTCCCTCCCTCCCTCCCTCCCTCCCTCCCTCCCTCCCTTCCTTCCTTCCTTCCTTCCTTCCTTCCTTCCTTCCTTCCTTCCTTCCTTCCTTCCTTCCTTCCTTCCTTCCTTCCTTCCTTCCTTCCTTCCTTCCTTCCTTCCTTCCTTCCTCCCTTCCTCTCTCCCTTCCTCTCTCCCTCCCTCCCTCCCTCCCTCCCTCCCTCCCTTCCTTCCTTCCTTCCTTCCTTCCTTCCTTCCTTCCTTCCTTCCTTCCTTCCTTCCTTCCTTCCTTCCTTCCTTCCTTCCTTCCTTCCTTCCTTCCTTCCTCCCTTCCTCTCTCCCTTCCTCTCTCCCTCCCTCCCTCCCTCCCTCCCTCCCTTCCTTCCTTCCTTCCTTCCTTCCTTCCTTCCTTCCTTCCTTCCTTCCTTCCTTCCTTCCTCCCTTCCTCTCTCCCTCCCTCCCTCCCTCCCTCCCTCCTTCCTTCCTTCCTTCCTTCCTTCCTTCCTTCCTTCCTTCCTTCCTTCCTTCCTTCCTTCCTTCCTTCCTTCCTCCCTTCCTCTCTCCCTCCCTCCCTCCCTCCCTCCCTCCCTCCTTCCTTCCTTCCTTCCTTCCTTCCTTTCTTCCTTCCTTCCTTCCTTCCTTCCTTCCTTCCTTCCTTCCTTCCTTCCTTCCTTCCTTCCTTCCTTCCTTCCTTCCTTCCTTCCTTCCTTCCTTCCTTCCTTCCTTCCTTCCTTCCTTCCTTCCTTCCTCCCTCCCTCCCTCCCTCCTTTCCTTCCTCCCTCCCTTCCTTCCTTTTTCTTCCTCCCTCCCTTCCTTCCTCACTTAGCCATGTATATTCTTATCTGTTTATGTGTTGTATTTCCCTAGTGGAATGGAAATTTCTTGCTTCATTTAGTCATCATATCCCTAGTGCCTTGCACACAGTAGGGGCCCTAATCTATGCTTCCTGGATTGGATTGGAAGCTACTTGGTGATCTGTGGAGGTGAGTTCCATTCCAGTGCTTGGGGTCTCTGTCTCCCCCTCCTCCCCAGCCTCCCCTCGGTGGCCCAGGGGCATCATTTTCTAAGTAGAGCCATCCCAGTCGGTGGGTCTCGTGTCAAGACCTCTGGTTGCTTCTTCAAGTGGTGGCTGCCAAGGAATGGCCATCACTCCTCTCAGCCCACGAGACTAGAGTTTGGTGGCCAGAATAGAATTGGGAAAGGGACAATGCTGGGTGGGACTTAGGGGGTCCATAGTGCCTGTTAGATAGCTGACAGACTGCTAGCTTTGCTTCCCCCATCTAAGAGAAGCTGCAGCTGCCTAGGTCAGACTGTGGCAAGGCTTTGAATGAGATCAGAAGGGTCATAAATTGAACCCATGGCCTTCCATTGGTCCTAGGACAGCTACAGCCAGTCTCTTGATCTCACCCTTCTTTAGGGCCAAATCAACAAATCATGTGCTGACCCACAGCCCAGGGTGGCCCAGAGATAGGGTGACCTTATTTTCCAAACCCCAAATCAAGCCACACAGGCTGAGAAAGCAGAGCTCCTTCTGCAAAGCCTCAACCAATCACTATTTAGTTAGCTTTTGCTATGTGCCAGGCATTGTGCTAAGTACTGGGAATAAAAAAACACAACCCCCCAAAACTTGCATTCTAATTAAGCTTCCTTAAACATTTATTTTTTTTAAAGATCCCATTAAACACATGTCAAACCCAGGGGAGTTGCTCGTTGGCTATGGGAGGGGGTGAGAGAAGGGGAGGGAAAGAACCTGAATCATGTAACCATGGAAAAATATTCTAAATTAATTAAGTAAATAAACTGAATTCAAGATCCCATTAAAAGCAGGACTGTCTCAGAAAAGTGGAGCTGAAGCCCCAGGAATGACCATCACACCTAGGGACCCCCGGTGCTTCCCAGTCTAGTGTCCCATAAAACAGAGAAAATATTGATTAAATGCAGCCCAATGGCCTAATCTTCTTTTTCAACCTGGACCAGTGATTTCACTGGCGCTGTCAGTGAGTAGGCTTTCTCCAGCAGGGCAGGTCTGTACCTGCTCGGCCTCTAATAGTCTCAGAAAATTGCCTTCAGTCCTGAGAAGTTAAGTCACACTTGGCCAGGACATGGGCGACTCTGAAAGGGAAGCTCTAGCTAGTAGGCTGTGCTGAAGCACTTAATCCTAATCCTCCATCAACAAGAATTCCCTCTTCCCTTGTAGGTCAAAGAGGCAAGTGGAAAGAAAAGGAGCTAGGTCTGGATTCATTGATTTTGCCTTCAGGCAGGGCCAGTCTCTTACAAAAGCCACCTTTTTCCATCCCTTTACTACCTTGGGACATGGGTGGGGGTGCCATCAGAGAAGCTACTTAAGGGACAGTTGCCCAAGTTATGTTACTACTCAAACCCAGGAAGGTGGGAAAGGATTGACAGGGAAAGAGGGAACAATCCATTTTGATAGCAGAAGGGCCAAGGCATTCTGGGGAATGACCTTCAAGAGCTGTTGAGAGTTTGAAGACCAAAACAGGGATAGGGAAGAACATTATTGCTTCATGGCCTTGCGATCTTTACTGATAAGTAAAGCCTCTTGCTGAGCTGTACTGAACGGAGCATAACAAGAGTGAAATAGAACGTTCCATCTCCTTGGTTACTCTCAGATTAAGTAAAGGCTAAAGAATGAGGCCATTGCATTTGGCAGGCGATGGGTCTGTTAGGGAGGGCCGCCACTAAGAAGGCATTATACCAGGGACCCATTTTAAATAAAACTGAAGATAATTAAGTTTATTGGTAGTGTTCTTCCATCTGCCATTCTGGACCTCATTCAGCTCCTATCCTTCTAAATGGCCAGTGATCTGCTTTCTTTTGCCCCTTGGCCTCCCCTTAGTTCCATAGAGCAAGTCTGAGGGAACCTCAGAAGCCCAACCCCCTCATTTTACAGAGGAGGAAACTGAGGCCCAGGAAGGAGAAGTGATTTGCCCATGGTCACACAGAGCATTTTAGGTCTAGAGTTGTAGGGGCCTCAAGGGCCATCTAGTCCAACCCTCACATTTTATAGATGGAGAAACTTGAGGCCCAGGAAGGGAAAGGACTTGACCAGGGTCATATAGCTAGTAAGTATCTGAGGTGGGATTAGAACCAAGATCTTCCTTATACCAAGTTCTGTGCCCTTTCCCTTGTACCCCACTGCTGCCCATCCAAGGGGCTGTGACCTCTATGGTTTCCCTCACTGAGAAGAAGCCTTCCCCTTTTCCTCATTCTTCCTTATATCCCAGCTCTTGTGTTCTTAGGGGCTTACTAGATAACTAACCTCTGCCAAAGTAATCAACTAAAGTATACTGGGCGATAATGGCTTTAGTCATTTATTAATGGCTGTCTTTGGAGCTATTGCTCTATCTGTTTGGAGATTTCCCTCTATCAGGTTAGTAACCCCAGATCCCACCCTGTCCAGCCTCTCTTTCTTTGGGAGGTCAGAAATTTCCTTCTTGAAATGGCAACATTTCTTCCATCAAAGTAGTTGAGCCTTATGGACCTAGAGAATTGTCCCTGACTAGGAGAGGTTCAATGATTCACCTGGGGCCTTGTTGTTTCCTGTCTGGAATGTTCTCTTGATTCACCTTTATTTCCTGGAATGACTCCCTTCAGTCCAGAGCTCAGGTGCCACATCCTACAGCAGGCTGTACCATCCCTCTTCCCTTCCAGAAATGATTTTGGATGTAGATTGTCTTAAATCATCTGTGCCTGAGTTGTTTCCCTGGAGATCTCCCCCATTCCCCCAAGTGGAATATAATCCCTGGACCAGGTGCTGGGATAAAAACTGAGAGTCTTAGCCTGTTTGCTCCTTTCTCTCTTACCATGGCAAGGTCACAGCGGAAACTGAAAGGGAGCTCAGGAGTGAGGATCAGTGCGGGGTTTTCTTTCTTTCATGAGCTGCCCATGGGCAAAGAGTTCATCACTGGTCAGATGTCTCGCTGTGCTTAGCCAGGCTGGCCCTTGGAGAGTAGAATAATCTGTTTCGGAAAACCATGCTTTTCATTCTTTTGAGAAAATCGTGAGCGTAGTAGTAATAAAAACAAACATTCTAGTATTTGAAGAACAAAAAATAAGATTATATATGAAAACATGAACTTCTCTGATGTTCATTTAGTTTTTTTAAAGGAGATATACAGTTTAATGAGGCAGTAACAAAATTGCCCAGTTTGTGTCTCTTTGTGAACTTGTATACATTTTCTCATGCTTTCTCGTGTGTTTACTGGATACTCTTTCTTCCCTCCCTCCCTTCTTTTCCTCCTTTGCCAACTCCCATGGGTTCAATGATCATCTCTATGCAGATAACTTCCAGATTTATATGGCCAATCCTAGTATCACCAACTGCCTTTTGTATATCACAAACTGGATATTCCAAAGGCCTCCCAAGCTTCACACGTCCAAAACAGAACTGTTATCTTTCCCTTCAAGCCTTCCCCTCTTCCCAGCTTTGCTGTTACTATTGCAGCTTCATTGACAACTCTAGTTCCTCTTTCACACTCACAATACATCTCTAACCCATTATTGAATCTTGTTGTTTTTGCCTTCCCAATATTTCTTCTTTCTGTCCCTTTCTTCCTGCTCCCACTCTTCTTACTCTAGTTCAGACTCTTGTCACCTCTTGTCTGGATTATTGCGATAAACTTTTGCTTAGTGCCCCCTGCCCCAAGTCTCTGCCAACTCCAGTCCATCCTCTACTCAGCTGCCAAAGAGATCCTCTTAAAACTGAGCTGACTTGGAAAAATCCAGCGTCTCCTCAGTGCTTCTAGGAATCCTATTTGGCATGTCAGACTTTTCACAAGCTGGCCCCGTTGTCGAGAGATCACCGAGAATGAGGAAGGCAATGGAGTGCAAAAAGACAAACGCCATCTCCTGAATCTGGGTCTTTTCACTCAAGGTCCCCCTCATCTGGAAAGCTCTCTTTCCTCCCTTCTGCCCCTTGGCTTCCCAGTATTCCATCAAGCTCATTCAGATCTCCCTCTATGAGTGCCTTCCCTCTGAGATTTCTTTCCATCTACTCTGTCTCCATTTTGTATGTTTATAGTCATTGATATGTTGTCTCTTCCTTTAGATTGTCAGCTCCTTGAGGGCAGAGACCTTTTGGGGAGGCTTTCTTTGGGTCCCCAGCACTAAGCACATAGTAAATGCTCCTTGACTGACACCAATTGCTTTGCCTCCCCCCCAAAGAGCAGCTTTCTAAAGTTGGTCTCTTCATATCTTCTTAGCCTAATTTTCCTACTTTCATCCCCATCCACTATATTTCGCCATCTCACTCTCTTTGGGGCTGTTGGTTCTTAGTGTTTGGGAGTGTTGATCTTTCACCTGGAGTTTCACACTAATCACCAAAGATTGCCTGCTGCTCTCCAAAGTTCAGACCTTCTTGTGGGAGCTCGAGATGGCATTTTCTGGGCCCTTCCACTAGTTATTCTAGTTCCCCTCCCACCGTGGGGACAAGAAAATGACTACCCTTAGTGGGTGGGGAAGAATCACTTTTCAGGCTTCTCGGCACAAAGGTACTAACACTTGCCCATCTATTTATTATTGATTGCTTACCTGGTCAGGACTGATCACTAGAGAAACATGAAGAGAAATTAAATAGTGGCTCCCTGGGGAATATGGGCTAATTTTAACCTGACTTTTTGGCAGATGCAGAGAGCAGAACCTACATGGTTTCATTCTCTCCTCTCACCTAAACACCCTGACCTCTCTCTGCTGCACGGTGAAGAAACTTACCAAGTATCTACCCCTCATTGCTCCACCCAGACAAACTACACTATATATAGATTCCTGGGTGGTTGTGCTAGGCACTGAAAGACAACTTTCTACAGATAAAACCGGAAGAAAAAGAATTGCTTCTCCCTGCTGCCTAGTCCCACTCACAAGACCCCTGATTTCCCTGGAAATAGATATTGTCGTCATTTGAAGATCAGCTCTGGCTGGTGGAAATCTGGCATTTCTTAACGTGAGAAGGCAAGTTTTTCCTTTGCTTACCCTCATCTTTGCTTTGATATGACTGAGTACCAAAGTATATATTGACTTAGTTTGTGGAGTCTTTTCAAGTTTAATGTTGAATTTCTCTGCCTTCTCTTCTTTTCCATCCAATGCCAAGTGACTGTTTTTATGGTAGTCCTTTTGTAAATATTTATCAGGAGGGACTATAATGGGCGATGACTTAATTCCTCCTCATTTCCAGAAAGTGTGCTGTGTTCAAGTTCAACGTCCCCTTTTCTACTTAGATGAAGTATTTCCATTAAAAAAATTTCTTTGCCTTTTGACAAAGTAACTTTTTTTCTTTCAAAATTGATGTTGCAATTTTGTATTCTGTCTCACCAATATTTCCTAAACTGTCCCTCCCTCTGCCTGTCCTCCTCCTTAGAAAGCCATCCCTTATAATGAAGAACAAAAAAAGAGGAAAAAATGTCAAGAAAGTTAATCGCTGATTAGAAAAATGATCAGAATAAGAATTTTGTCAACAAGGAGGCAGAGACGGGGACAAGATAGGAGGGGAGAGGGAAAGAAGGGAATTTGAACTGGGAGACTGAAAGCTATCAAACACCTTGAATAAACCTTACTTATTAGAATCTGGGTTCTTTTTGTTTTGGAGTTCTGGATGCGGGGGGGAAGGGGAAAGAAAGGGTGCTTGGATGTTTCTGGAATATGGCTCTGTGGAGTCACAGAGTAGGAGGAATTCAATCATACCAGGTGACAATCTGCTCATTTAACTGTAGGTAGGAAAATGAATCAGAGCAGAGGGACACATGTTAATAATCTTGGGAGTTTCTCAGACTCAGGAAAGCTGCCCAGCTCAGGAGAGATGGGTGTAGTTATCATGTCATTATCCCAAGGGATAACTAGTGATTTCACTGACAAACCCTGTAATTATGGGTATCCAAGATCTACTTACATTCAAAGAGAAGAGAAATTGGAAGCAGGAAAGGGTCCTGGGGGGTGTGAAGTACCATTGGCAGGAAGAGAAGTAATAATTTTCCTCCAAGGCAGGGTTTTTTCTTTTACATCTTTATTTTAATACATTTTTCCTTTGTTGTTTTAAAATTTTATCTATCCCTCTCACTAATCCCAGCCTTGAACACATTTTAAAAACACCCTGAAAAAAGAAAGGCCTCAACATATAGCAATATAGTCCTACAGAGCAAATTCCCACACGCACTGTGGCCAAAAATATCTCTCACTTTCTGTTACTTACACACCTGGAACACCTGCCTGTCAGGAGGCGAGTGCTATGTTCCCTCTTCATTCGTTCGGCCTTGTTTAGCATTACCTTGATCAGAATTCTGATGTCTTTCAAAGATGTTCTTCTCTCAAACGTTATCGGTGTATAAATTGTTCTTTTAGTTCCACTCATTTCTCAGTTCAGAAAGGTCTTCCCAGTTTCCTCTAGAGCTATCCCTTTCATCATTTCCTATGGCACAGTAATATCCCATTAAGCCCATATGCCATAATTTGTTTCACCATTACTTAGTAGGAGGACATACTCTTAGTTTCCAATTTTTTGCTACTACAGAAAGAACCGCCAAAAATAGTTTTGTACATGTAGGCAGCTTGGTGGCATAATGGATAGAACACTGGATGTAGAGTGGGAAGACACCATTTAGAATTCAGATCCCACCTCAGATACTTAAGACCCTTACTGGCTATGTGATCCTAGGCAAGTCCTTTAACCTCAGTTTCCTTATCTGAACATGGGGGTAATGCTAGCACCTACTTGCCAGGATTGTTGTATCAAATAAAATAATGTTTGTCAAATGCCTTGAAAACCTTAAAGTGCATATAAATGTAGCAATTATCATGCAGCTTCTTTTTATCATTTCAAAATATCTCTTTGGGGTATGGGCCTAGTAGTGGTAAACCTGGGTCAAAGAACATATACATTTTTATAACTCACTGGCCTTTGTTTCAATTTGCTTTCCACAATGGCTGGAGCAATTTTCAGCTCCACCAATGATATACTAATCTACCTGGTTTTCCACAGTCCTTTCGAAAAAGGAAAACTTGTCATTTCCCCCTTTTGTCATCTCGCTCAGTCTGATTTATTCAAGATTTAGAACATTTTTTTCATATGTTTATTGATAGCTTGGATTTCTTCCTTTGAAAACTACTTGCTCATAGCCTTTGACCATTTATTTACTAGAGAATGGCTCTTTGTCTTATAAATTTGAATCAGTGCTTTATGGATCTGGAATTCTTTGTCAGAGAAATTTGTTCCTAAATTGTTCCCACTTTCCTGTTTTCTTTTGGATTTTTACTATGTTGGGTTTATTTTCACAGTTTTTTATATTTTATATCATCAAAATTGTCCATTTTATCTTATGGGATGCTCTCTATATCTTGTTTAGTTATGAGCTCTTTTCCTATCCATGGATCAAAAAGGTAACAGCTTCCTTATTCTTCCATTTTGCTTATGATGTAAGTTTTTGTATCTAGGTCATGAATACATTTGGATCTTATGTATATGGTGTGAGGTGTTGGTTGAAACATGATTTCTGCCACACCTCCTGTCCAGTTTTCTTATCTCTTTTTTGTTAAATAATGAGCTTTCCTCTAGTAATTGGGTTCTTTGGCTTTATCAAACACTATTCTTCTGTGTTTGCACCTGTCTGTTTTGTACGGTATCCATTTCACTGATTGACCTCTCTTTCTTTAAGCCTAGTATCTAGTCATTTTAATTATTACTGCTTTGTAATACAGTTTGAGATCTGGCTACTTAATCAACCTACTTTTTCTCTTCCATTATTACCCCTGAGATTCTTGATCTTTTGTTACTACACATGAATTTTATTTTTTTCTGGATCTGTAAAATATCCTTTGGGAGTCTTAATGGAACATTCTTGAAAAATAAATTAATTTAAGTACTATTACCATATTCATTGCACTGTACCTCTGAGCAATTAATATTCCTTCAATTATTTAAGTTTGTCTTTATTTCTGCAAAGAGTGGCTTATATAATTGGATTAATATAATCTCTGGGTGAATCTTTGGGGAGACGCAAATATTTTATAGCTTCTATAGTTATTTTGATTAGAATTTCTCTTTGTAGTTTTTCTTTCTGAGTTTTAGTGGTTACATACAGGAATGCTAATGATTTGTAAGGATTTATTTTATATTCTGCTACTTTGCTAAAGCTAATTATTTTAATGAACTCTCTAGGCTTCTGTAAATATGTCACCAATAAAAAGTGGTATACTTGTTTCCTCTTGGCCTATACTTATTCCTTATTGCTGAAGCTAGCATTTTTAGCACTATGTCAAATCATAGAGATGCTAACAAGCATCCTTGCTTTTCTCCTGATCTTATTGGAAAGGCCTTCACATTTTCTTGATTCTGTTTACTGTTTGATTTTGGATTAAGAAAAATATTATATACTAATTGAGGAAATGTCCATTTGTTCTTATGATTTCAAAACTTTTACCCAGAACTAGGTGTTAGATTTTATCAAAATTATATTGTAGAATATAAAATAAGATCACAGTGCCTGGCACACAGTAGGCACTTAATAAATGTTTATTCCCTTCCATTCTCCTACTCCCTCTAGTATTAATATTATTAACATGGTCTATTATATTTGTAGTCTTTCTTATATAAAATAGTCCTGCATTCCTGATAGAAAACCAACCTGGAAGTCTTAATAATATTTGGTTGTAACCTACTTCCTAATATTTTATTTAACATTTTTGTATGAATTTTCACTGAGGATATTTATTTGTAGTTTTCTTTCCCTGCTTTGTCCTTTTCTGGCTTAGGCATCAAAACTGAATTTGTATTATAAAAAGAGATTAAAAGTATGCCATCTTTCTGATTATCAAAAACAAGTAATATAATATTGGAATTAATTGTTCCTTAAATGTTTGATAGAATTCATTTGTAAATACATCTGGTTCTGGAGGGTTTTTTCCCTTTGGGAGTTCATTAATGTAATGACTTGTTTCTTTTTCTGATATTAGGCTATTTAAATAGTCTGTTTCTTCTTTTGTTAATCTGAGTTATTTTATATTTTCATATTCATTCATTTCTTCTAAGTTGTCCATTTTATTAGCATATAATTGAGCAAAATAGTTTCTCATAATTTTTTCTTCTTCAAATGTTATGAATTTTCTTTTTGATACAAATGATCTGATTTTCCTCTCTCCCCTTTTAAATCTGTTTCTCTATCTTACTAGTTTTTTCCCTCAGAAGCTCACCTCCTAGTTTTACCTATTGATTTAATGATCCTGTTGCTTTCAATTTTATTTCCTTATTAATTTAAAAAAATTTAAAATTATTTTTATTTTTTACCCATTCCATGTAATAACAAATTTTCATACATCTTTTCCCAAGTTATATGATTGAACTCACCTCCCTCCTTCTCTTTCCTCCCCACTCCTGGTGCTGGCAGATGATTCCATTTGGTTTATACATATATTATCATGCAAAACCTATTTCCATACTGTTCATTTTGAGGAGTAATCATATAAAATCAAAACCCCAAAACATAAACCCAAATAAACAGTTGAAAAATTATATGCTTTCATCTGCATTCTGACTAATCAATGGGTTCTTTCTCTGGAGGTAGAGAGCATTCTTTGGCCTAAGTTCCTCAGAATTGTAAATACATCTGCTTCTGGAGGTTTTTTTTCCCTTTGGGAGTTCATTAACGTAATGACTTGTTTCTTTTTTTGATATTAGGCTATTTAAATAGTCTGTTTCTTCTTTTATTAATCTGAATTGTATTGTATTATTGATAATAGTGAAGTCTGTCACAGTTGATCATTTCACAGTATTGCTATTATTATGCAGTGTTTTTCTGGTTCTGCTTATTTCATTCTACATCAGTCCATGAAGGGCTTTCCAGCTCTTTCTGAAATCATCCTACTCATCATTCCTTATAACATAATGGTATTCCATCACCATCATATTCCACAATTTGTTCAGCCATTCCCCAATTAATGGATATCCCTTTAATTTCCAATTCTTTGCCACCACAAAAAGAGCAACTGTAAATATTTTTATACAAGTAGGCCCTTTCCCCCACCTTTTTAAAATCTCTTTGGGATACAGACCTATTACTAGATCAAAGGGTATACACTATTTTATAACTTTTTGGGTGTAGTTCCAAATTCTTTATTAATTTTTGACTTTGTTATTTAGTTGGAGATTTTTGATTTGTTGATGCTTGTTTTTTTAAGTGATACACCCAATTTATTGATTTGTTCCTTTTATTTACAAAAGCTTCTAGAAATAGAAATCCTTCTCCCCCAAAAAACTGCTTTAGCTGTATTGCACATTATAAGTTTGATATGCTATTTTATTATTGTCTTTTTCTTTGATGAAATTTTCTATTATTTCTATAATTTTTCTTTGATACCAGTTCTTTAGAATAGTTATTTAGTCTCCAAATCCTGTTTTTGGAAACCCTTACCTTCTATCTTAGAATCAATATTGTGTACTGGTTCTAAGGCAGAAGAGTGGTAAGGGCTAGGCAAGTTAAGTGACTTTCCCAGGGTCCCACAGCTAGGAAGTGTCTGAGGCCAGATTGGAATACAAGACCAATGAATGTAATGAATATAATTTTATTGCATTTATGATCAGTAAATGATGTTTAGTATTTCTGCTTTTCTACATTTTTTGGTAAAGTCTTTATGCCCTTTTGGTCAATGTTTTTGACAGTGCTATATACAGCTGAAAAGAATGGAAATTCCATTTTATTCCCATTTACCAATCCACTCAAGAGCTGTCATTGCTAATTTTCTAATGTTTTGTTCTGATCTCTCACCTTCTCTCTTGATTATCTTTTGGTTAAATTTGTCTTGATCTGAAAGGAACACATTAAATCCCTCAATTATTAAGTTTTAACTATTTCCTCCTCCAATTCAATTACCTTTCCCTATAAGTATTTACATAATAAACTATTTCCAGCTCTTTCTGAAATCATCCTGCTCATTAAGTATTGATGTTGATTTATTGTCAATGGTGCCTTTAAGCTTAATGTAATTTCCTTGCTTATTTCTTTTTATAATTCAACTGAAACAAAACACAACAGATTTTGCTTCAGCCCCTGATTTTAATTGTGTGGAGCTGTGTGTTTCAAGCATTTTTTTAAATTTGTGAACAATGTATCATGCTTAGTTCTGATGGCTAATTGCTATTTCCCTCCATCCAGTCCTCTTGTACTTTTTTATCTGCTTACTGTCACCTTTTTCATTACAAATAAGAAGGTAGCAGAAAAAAGGTGTTTGCCTGATATTTGTGATATATTAAGTTAAGATAACAAATGGTTCTTGATCTGGCATTCACAGACACTGAAGATGACCATGAATAGTTTTCAGAGTGTTTGTGAACTTGTATGTGAAAAGAATTCTATTTTTTAATTTCACTGACCTTTAGTTTCCTTTGTGATCCTATATATTTTATTTCACAAATTTAAAAACATTGGTCTGAGGAGGAATCCATAGCATGTGCCAGACTGCTGGAAGAGTCTGTGACCCCAAAAGGGTTAAGAACCCCTGGTCTGAGGTATAATCTTGGTGTTTCTGAAATCAAATAGAAGCCTTGTCCTTGGGAGTATTTTTGTGGGTAGGAAAATATGGGCACATAATAAGAAACTGGTGGATTTCCAGGCCCACATTCAGTTCTGCATTTATCCCCCAGCTTACCTTTAGCTCTTAGGAATTCATTAACTTCACCAAGTTCTTAATTAAATTTACTCTTGAACAAGGTGGGTTGAACAAGATACAGCAGGTCGGATTTCCAACATTCCTTGCTGTTGATTTAGGCTTTGGCTTTTTGTTAGCTTTTCTTTTTTCATTTTTTTCCATTTCCCATTAAAAGGCTAAACTTAAGACCCTTGAGATTGCTTTTTGATTACTTGTTTTTATCAGATAGTGAGGGCTATAGGAACATTCAGGAACTGTCAATTCTAATTAGCTCATCGAGACTGGTACATATGACAGTAGATCACAGTGGTAAATAACGGGGCTTCCAAACATCTGCTTAATTTGATCAATACAGAAATCTTGGGAAGTCAGGAATTCAGATAGTCCTGTCATCATTGTCCAGATGAGAATCCTCCTTTGGAAAATCCAGGGGTCCAGCTCTGATGGTCCATGATTCTCTCCCGGGGGTGTCACAACCAGTTAGATGCAGGGTCAGGACTAGAACCCAAGGCCCATCCATAAAACCTTCATAGGCTCAACCCAACCATAACAACCATTTTTACAACTCTGTCATGATCACAATTATTCATCTTTACATTTCCTTTAATGTATCCTTTTTACTTTGTTTTTTGGGGTTTGCCCAGGCTTTTTATTCAAGCCAGAGTTAGTTAAAGGCAGGATCTACAGACATTTGGGATTTCCTTTGTCTCTTAAGGCAGGTAGGTGGCACAGTGGAGAGAGCGATGGCCCTGGAGTCGGGAAGACCTGAGTTCAAATGCAGCCTCAAGACACTTACTAGCTGTGTGATCCTGGGCAGGTCTCAGTTTCTTCAACTGTTAAATGGAGATCATAGCACCTACCTCACAGAATTGTTGTAAGAATCAGTCAGGATATTTGGAAAGCATATAGCACAGTGCGTGGCACATTATCCGTACCTAATAAATGCTTCTTACAGCGATGAATATATAACTTTGTGGACCCAAGCTCAATTGGTGTATAGTTTTCTTAAATGTCTATGTTGGGTCTTCTTGAATAAAGGGGAGTAATGCGTTCAATTAGTAAGCTAGAGAGTATACAGGAGGAGATAGTTAAATAGGCTGCATTCAGAAAGAGGATAATCTTTGTAGTTTTAATTATTTTAATATTTAATAGAGGTTACTTTGACTTTAAATAAATATCTTAAAATAAATACCTCTGGTGAATATCCATTATTTGAATTTAAAAATAGTAATAATAATAATTATAACAATTCTATAGCAAGTAGTTTGTATTTATTTGTTTATTTATTTTTGGGTGAATATTTAGTTTTAAACTCTTCTCTTTTGTCTTAGAATCAATGCCTTGTATTAGTTCCCAAGCACAAGAGGGGTAAGGGCTAGACAATGGGGTGACACAAGCTAGAAAGTATCTGAGGTTGGATTTGAACCCAGGATCTCCTGTCTTTAGGCTGGCTTTCAGTACATTGAACTGTGTAACAACCCCCCTTATTGAATACTTTATGTACATTATCTCATTGAATAAGTAAATACTATTTCTGCTCCATATGAAAGTATGATAAACATAATTGATTTTTCTCATGAGCAAAATGAAGATTTAAAAAAATAAAACAACACCAATGCCAAACCAGTCTAAGATCCTCAGACGATCGTTTTTTAGAATTGTATTTTATAAGAAAGATAAGCTGGATCTCTCTCCCGTCATCGTGGAGGGAGGCAACAAGAGATGTCGTATATAATGTCAATTTGATACATTTGATACATAGCTTCATTTTGTGAACCTTTTCCTTCTTTGGGGGGGGGGATCTTATAAGGGAGGGATGGCTCAATAGGTAAAGGAGGGTTTTGTCTGGAAATGAAAGTGATGGAAAAACAAAAAATGATACAAATTGAAAAAAAATACTAACAGGGAAAATAAAGATGAACTGGATTGTGTGTGTTAGCTAACCCTGCCTGGCACATAGTAGGTGATTAAAAGTGATCACTGATAGATTGGTTGGTAAGGGTGATGACTAGAAACCACGTCATACAAATATTGGTTGAGGGAACTGGGTTGAAAAAGACATAATAAGGGAACCATAAGAACAGTCTTGAAGTATTTAAAAGAGGGGCAGCTAGTTAGTGTAGTGGATAGAGCTCTTGGCCTGGAGTCAAGAGGACCTGGGTTCAAATCTGGCCTCAGACACTTCCTAGCTGTGTGATCCTGGGCAAGTCCCTTTAATCCCCATTGCCTAGCCCTTACTATTCTTCTGTCTTAGAATTGATCCTAAGCAGAAAGCAAGGGTTTAAGAAAGAAAGAAATATTTGAAGGGGCTGTAATATAGAAGAAGCTTTATTCTGCTTGGCCCCAGACAACAGAATTAGAAACATTGGTAGGAGATGCAGAAAGGTAGATTCCCGCTATACAGACTTCCTAATGTAAATGGGCTGTTTTGCTGAGGTAATGACTTTGTTATTTCTTCCTTTAAAAAATATCTTATTTTTGGAGCTTAAACACAGGAACTATTTCATGTTTTGTCTTTGAATCTCCGTAATCTAGCACAGTGTCTTGTACATAGAACACACATAACAATGCTCTTCAACTGAATAAAAAATGGAATAACAGCTCAAAAAAATATCTTATTTTCCCAATTACACATAATAACAATTTTAAACACATTTTGCAAAATTATAAGATCTAAATTGTCTCCCTTAGAATAAGCTGGTTGCAGAGGTGGATTTTTAGCATTATGAGAAGCTTAGGTCTAACGAATCAACAGGTTTGCGACCTACCTATAAAGATGTGTTTATTTGTACATCATCTTTATGGCCAGAGAATATTTACATTATCTGTTGGCTTTTAAAAAGGGTACAAAAGACTAATTTCTGACTGCTTTTTAAAAACAAATAAGCTAGTTTTAGATCACTTTTTGGTGTTGACACCCTATTATCATTTCATTTTGTATCATATCTCAAAATATCGTGTCATTTATTGATTTTTAAAATTAAAGTGAATTTAAATTTTAAAAATTGTCCCCCTCTCTCCTTTCCCTCCCCACTCCACGTAACCAATTTGATCTGTGATGTACATGTATTATCATGCAAAACATACTTCCACATTGGTCATTGTTGAAAGAGAATACCTATACACACACACACACATATGTATATATCTATATATATTTCTAGCTCTATAAAATCATTTGTGGGTAGTTTGATAGGTATGGTACTTAATAAGTAAATTAATTTTGCTAGAACGGTCATTTTTAGTATATTAGCTCATCCTACTCATGAGCAATGAACATTTCCCCAGTTGTTTAGATCTGACTTTGCATGAGAAGTGTTTTGAAATTGTGTTCATAGATTTCCTGTTTGTCTTGGTGAGTGGATTCCCAGACAGTCTATATTGTCTAGAGTGATTTTAAATGGAGTCTCTCTCATGCTGCTGGACTTTGTTGTTAATATGTAGAAATGCTGATGGTTTATGTGGGTTTACATTGTATCTTGCATCTCTGATAAAATTATTACTTCTATCAACTAATGAATACTCTGTTTCTAGGAGCCTTTAAGTGGAGGTTGAATGATCACTTTGAAGAGATGTAGTAGTGAGCTTTCCTCTTTAGCTATTGGCTCCTGGGGTACCTTCCAGCTATCGGTTTTTGTGACAGCTAGTAAGTGGGGGAACTGGGACTCCAACCTTAGGTCTTCTTACTTTGAATCCAATGCTTTTTTTCACTATACTTGTTATTCAGTTGTTCCAGACTCTTCATGCTCCTGTTTTGGGTAGATTTCTTTTTTTTTTTAATTAAAATTTTTTTTTAAACCCTTACCTCCCATCTTGTTGTCAATACTGTGTTTTGGCTCCAAGGCAGAAGAGTGGTAAGTGGGAGTTAAGTGACTTGCCCAGGGTCACACAGCTGGGAAGTGTCTGAGGCTAGATTTGAACCTAGGACCTCCCCTCTCTAGGCCTGGCTCTCAATCCACTGAGCTACCTAGCTGCCCCCTTTTGGCAGGTTTCTTGGATGAGATACTAGGGCAATTTGCTATTTCTTTCTTCAGCTCATTTTACAGATGAGGAAATTGAGGCAAACAGGGTAAAGTGATTTGGCCAGGTTATACAGCTAGGAAGTGTCTGAGGTCAGATTTGAACTCAGGCCTTTCTAACTCCAGGCCTGACACTCTTTCCATTGCACTACCTAGCTGTCTTTTTTTTACTACTCTCTCTTGTAGCAGTCACTGGCTTTCTCAGGTTCCTGTTTTTGAGGGAACTAAAACAGGCTAGACTCCTCCACTGGAGAAGTATATCCATCCTTTTTGACACCGCCAAAAAACCCAGGAACCCACGATAAAAAGAAATGTCTTTTTTTCTTTTAAACTCAACATTTTATTCATTAAATTTTTTTCTTTATTTTATTTTAATAACAAATTTCCACATAAGTTTTCCAGAGTTCCATGATTCTTGTTGTCTCCCTCCCCCCTCCCAGAATTGATAAGCAATTCCACTGGATTATACATGTATTAGAATGTCTTAAAACATACATTCAAATTCCCAGTTGTATAACCAGGACATTGTTGTGATGACAGCCAGAAGGGAAGACCTGAATTCTTCTGGGCTTTGGACAGGAACAGGGTTTCCCAACTGGGATCTTAACAAGAAGCGAGATCCACCAACAAGAGGTCTGTGGCAAGAGTTCAGGGAATCCATGAACTTTGATGGGGCAAAAATGGCCTCTTTAGACCTGACCTTTAACTGACATTTGGCATTCCTTAAAATTATTGGGAAAAAATCATTTGCCTGAAGTAGACTGTGTGAGGAATTAACTTATGTTGCTTGGGCAACCAGTTTAAAGAGCTCTGCCTTGAGTGAGAGGAGCAGAACCAGGAGAACAATGTATACAGAGACTGATGCACTGTGGTTCAATCAAATGTAATGGGCTTCTCTACTAGCAGCAATGCAATGGCCCAGAACTATTCAGAGGGACAGATGAAAAAGAATGCTATTCGTATCCAGAGGAAGGACTGTGGGAGCAGAAACACAGAAGAAAAACAACTGCTTGTTTACATGGGTCGGTGGGGCTATGACTGGGGATGCAGACTCTAAGTGATCACCCCAGTGCAAATATTAATAATATGGAAATAGGTCTTGATTAATGACACATGCTAAACCCAGTGGAATTGTGCATCAGATACAGGAGGAGAGGGAAAGAACATGAGTCTTGTAACCATGGAAAAATGTTCTAAATCATCTAATTAAATAAAATTTTCAAAAAAAAGAGCTCTGCCTCTCACCTTGTATCTTAAGTCTTTTTTATATTAGATCTTAGGCAGATAAGGAAAACACAAATTATTAGATTAGCTCTGAGTCATTCTTCTTCCAGTTTTCTCAGTGAATCATCAGGGGCTATTTTATTAGGCCCTTTGCAATTGCCTAAATGGACTTGAATTTCCTACAGAAGCAGGAGGGCACAACATCAGATTTCTTTATGAAATCTGTTAACACAATGATTTTTTTTCCAAAATGTTCCTTTTATTCTTATGAATTTGATGACCACCAATAAACATGAACACTTCCCTATCCAAAGGACAGAAAAAGAAGACTGTATCTGAAGCTGGGAGTCTCCACTATGTTTGGCTTTTTGAGGGAGGCTGTATTTCAAAAATAATAATTCATCTTCTGTGTTGTAATCAACACCGAGTATTGGTTTCAATGCTGAAGAATGGTGAGGGCTAGGCAATTAGGGGTTACATGACTTGCCCAGGGGTGCAAACTGGGAATTGTCTGAGGCCCGATTTGAACCCAGACCTTCCATCTGTGAGCCTCTATCCATTGAGCCACTTAGCTGCCCCTTGTATTTCAGATTTAATACAATGGTTCTAACAGCACTCTCCTGATCTATGGGCCCTTCTAAACTTCCTTCAGCTTTCTTCTCTGTATTTTTAAATGGTTCATTGACACTTTGCATTCTTATCTCTCTTTTTAGGTATCATTACCTTCTGTTCCTCCCTTCTGTTTAAGTAATAATCATACCTTGTAAGAAATAAATATGACCAAAGCAAATCCATATATGGACCATGTCTGAACATATATGTCAGCTCACATCTTTGTCAAGAGGTGGGAAGCATATTTCCTCATCAGTCTTCTGGAGTGGAGGCAGGCCCTTTTGTTGGTTGTAGATCTCAAGTGTCTTCCAGTTGTAATTTTTTAATTGTCTTTGACAGTCTCTTTATCATATAACTTGGGCTCCTGGTATCAGTTCATACAAGTCTTCCTAGGGTTTTCCGAAACCATCCCTTTCATGGTTTCTTAAAATACAGTAATATTCCATCACATCCATGTCCCAGAATTTGTTCAGCTATTCCTCAGTTTATTGGCACCTGCATTGTTTCCAGTTCTTCACAACGACAAAAGCATTGCTACAATTTTTTGTACCTGTGGGTACTTTCCTTCTTTCTTTGAATTCTTTGGAATAAAAGCCTTGTAGTGGCATTGTTGAGTCAGAGGGCACCTGCCATTTAATTGTCTGTCAGCCATTTTTTTAGGTGTGACCCCATTTGGGATTTTCTTGGCAAAGGTCCTGGAGTGGTTTGCAATTTCCTTCTCCAGCTCATTTTTTTTCCCTAAAACCCTTACCTTCCGTCTTGGAGTCAAGAGTGGTGGTAAGGGCTGGCAATGGGGGTCAAGTGACTTGCCCAGGGTCACACAGCTGGGAAGTGGCTGAGGCCAGATTTGAACCTAGGACCTCCCCTCTCTAGGCCTGGATCTCAATCCACTGAGCTACCCAGCTGCACCCTCCAGCTCATTTTACAGATGGGGAAACTGAGAGAAATAGGTTAAAGTGACTTGCTCAGGGCCACATAGCTAATATGTTTCTGAGGTCACATTTGAACTCCATTCTTCCTGACTCCAGGACCAGTGCTCTATCCACTGCAGCACCATCTAGCTGCTATTTAGTTATTTATTATTGTATTATTGTGTCTGTCCTCTCACAAATGCTTCAATAATGGCCAACTTCCATTTTTGTGATATGAAATTTCAGAGGTGTTTTCATTTGGATCTTTCTTGTTTTTAGTGACATAAAGCATTTTTTTCAGATGCCTCTTTATCTCTTATATTTTTTGAGAATTACCTTTTCACAGTCTTTATGTCTGTTGGAGATTGATTTTTGCTCTTGCTTACTTGCATCACTTGCCCATAAACCTTGGGTACGTTTTAGTAACTTTATCAGAGAAATTTGCTCCTAAGGATTTCCACCTCCTCTTTCCCTACATGATAACTGTTTCTATTTTTGTTTAAAACTTTTAACACGTTGATACAATTTTTCATAATCATTTGCTGACATTAAAGCTTTATCAGAGAAATGTGCTTCCAAGGATTTCTCCCCATCTTCCTCTTTCTCTACAAGTTAACTGTTTGTCTTTTTATTTAAATGTTTAACATGTTGATAAAATGTTAAATAATCATTTTCTGACCTTTTGCCATCCGTGTTGCCTCTCTCCCCCCACCCCTCCTCAAGATGGCAGTTAATGTGGTATAGGCTATACAATATGCAATTCCATTTTCATCATGTTGTAAAAGAAGACACAGATTGGTTACACTAGAGAAAAATTCATGGTGGAAATAAAGTGAAGAATGATTTGCTTCAAACTGTATTCCAGACTCTATTAGTTCCTTCTGTAGCAGTGGAGAGCCTTAGATGTCACTAGTCCCTTGGAGTTGGTCTGGATCCTTGCATTGCTGAGAATAGTTAAGTCATTCATAGTGGATCATTGTACAGTATCACTGTTACTGTGTAAACAATTTCTCTTCTAATCCTAACTGCATTGATTTTGTTTGTGCAAACCCTTTTCCATTTTAGGAAACCAAAATTGGCAATTATATATTCTGGGATCTTCTCTATTCCTTGTTTGGTCAAGAACTCTTCTCTTATCCATGGTTGCAACAGGTATTTCCTACTCTCCTACCTCTGAATTGCTTCTGATAAGACCTTTATGTCTAGGGTCTATAGGCATTCAGAGCTTTTTCTGGTATATGATGTGAATGGTGGTTATGCAGTCATTTGAATAAGGGCAATTTTGGGGGAAGGATGTATGTCTTAAAATATGTTCAGGACACTTTTGGATGGTGGAGGCAAAGAGTTCCCAATTTATTTAGTTAAAATTTGAACTTAATTGGTGGAAAGGAAGACCCAGGACCCTGCTTTGAGGAACATTATGAAGCAGAATCCTTGGAGCTGATTGGTGAGCCTCTGCCAGTGACATTTGAAGTATTATGCAGGACAGAAGCAGCATCTCATGTCTTGAGAAGGACAAATGTCCTGTATCTCAAAAGATGGAAGAGAAGGAAACTCTCAAACTAGAGATCCTTGAGATTGATTTCAATCCATGGCAAAATTCTAGGATATACTAGAAGTGGGATGGTTAGTGAACACTAATCAGTCAACTAACAAGCTTTTGTTAGGTGCCTGCTGAGTGCCAGACACCATGCTGAGAGATGGAGAAGTAAAGAGAAACATGAAATAGTCTCTGATTTTATGTAGCTTACATTCAGTGGGGGAAGACAACATGTCCACATGTAAAAGGGTACAAAATATAGGAAATAAATACATGGTGATTTGTGTGGGGAGAGGAATCAGGGAGATCAGGAAATACTTCAGGTGGAAGGCCCAGAGATGGGAAGTCCTGGATTCAAATCTGACCTCAGACTACCCTGGACAAGTGACCCCCCCATGGCCCCCAATCTACCTTTCTAATCTTATGTGTGACTCCCCTTTCCCAAACTCTCTGATTCAGTCCCAAAGGTTTACCATTCCTCATTCACAGTATCCTATCCCTTTTCTTTGCCTTTGCCGAAAATGTCCCTCATGTGTTCCTGGGATGGTTTACTCTTATTTCCATTTCCTGGAAGCCCCCCCCCCCCTTTCCTTCAAAACTCAGCTCATATATCACCTTTTTTTAAAAAAAAAAACCCTTCCCTTCCATCTTAAATTCAATACTGAGTATTGGTTCCAAGGTTGGGGGCTAAACCATGAAAGAATTTCAAAGCCAAACAGAGGAATTTCTATTTCATCATAGAAGCAAAAGGGAGCTACTGGAATGTGAGTAGGGCAGTACTTTGATCTTATCTGCATTTAGGAAAATTCCTTTCCCAGTAGAAGAGGAAAGAGTGACCCAGATTATTGAAGAGCAGCCCATACCAGATCCACCTGTCATGTTGCAGGTGGTCGGCTTCAGAGGTGGGCCTTAAACCCTGGTCTCCTTGACTGGAAGGCTAGCTCTCTAGCAAATATGCTCTATTGCCTCTTGATTTCTATTGTATTAGCTTATAGAAATGAAATAAAAAAGATTTTCAAAAATTGTATAAACTCATACAGATGAGGTTATTCGAAAATCTCTCTGGTTGTCAGTGTAAAAGAGCATCCTTTTTTGGAAATTTACACGTCTAATTTAGCAAAAAGGCAGCAGAGTGGACAGCGACTTGACTTCAGAGCCTGGAAGAGGGTTCTACTAGGACTAGGCCATGTGATTCCTGCCAAGTCTTTTAAAGCTTCAGAGCCCCAGGCGGTCTCTAAAACCCCAAATTGCAGGGCAGGTGCTGATTTGTGTTGAAAGAGAGAGTTGACCACATCGATAAGCTCATAGGGATGACTAGAAAAGCGGAGTTCTCCAAAAATGTGTGTCCCGCTTATGCTATATTATCAAGGGGCTTTTCTGGGAGAGAGCCAACTGATACAACTGGTTCTTATTTTGAGTTGATGGGCTAGAGGAAGACCAGGTTTGGGGATTCTTGACAGTTCTGCAGTTGCCTTTGATAAATCCAAACTATCACTTCTTTTTCCTTCAGTGACTTCACTGTCTTCTGCAAGGACTCCCAGGAGCTCATGAAGAGCTTAGTTCGAGTGCCTCTTACTCTGGGACTTTAGTCAACTCCCTTTCCTTCCCGGGGCCTCAGTTTTCCCCTTTGTAAAATGAGGGGGTTGAACTAAATGGCTTTCTGAGGCCCCTTGCGGATCTGGGTCTCTGCTTTTAGGATTTGCTAAGAAATATCTAGGTTCCTTCAGCAAGGTTGCTCATGCCTTCCTCAGTCTCGTGCATTAGTTTATTCATGCTAGCTAGGGCAGGGGTTCGAAGGACTCTGAGCGTTGGCCACAGCAGAGGGATCTCATGTGCAAAACACCAGCAACTGCATCAATGTTGACAAATAGCATCATACAGGGCAAACATTTTGTGCCACTTGGCCACAGGAAAAGAGGAGCGCGGGCAAAACTTTGCCCTGTGGCAGTGGCGGGGATATTTGAGATTTCCAGTGGGAAGAGGTCATTGGTCCAGAGACTGCCTAGAGGGCGGGACTTGTCCTCTGACTCTACCGATTACGGAAGATCAATCCGGCGGCTGCGCCGAGGCGGGGCACAGAGAGGGTGGGGCCAGGAGCGGGCGAAAGAGGCTGTTGGATGAGATTGGTTACTAGAAGGAGCTGGCGGGCGGTTGGCTGAGAGACTGGGTGGATGAAGAGAGTGGGAGAGAGGCGCGCGCTTGCGCAGTGAGGGTGGAAGGTGAGCGCCAGGGGGCAGGGGGGCGTGGCCTTCAGGCGTTAGCCGTGGTACTCCCGCCGCTGCTCTGCTCGCCGGGGCTGTGCTGCTGCTGCCGCTGCCGCTGTCGCTGTCGCTGTTTCTGCCTCTGCTGCCGCCGCCGCCACCACCGCCACCGCCACCGCCACCTCCTCCTCTTCTTCTTCCGCTGCCGCCGCCACTGCCGCCTCTATCGCCGCTGCCGCAGCCGCCGCCGCTACTGCCGCCGCCACTGCCGCTGCCACCGACGCGGTGGCGTTCGGGGGCGCGAGACTGCGGGAGCGGGAGCCCCAAGGGCGCCTGCCCTTGGCCTTGGCGGAGCCAGGAGCCAGCGGTAACGCCCCACTCTCAGCCAGTCCCTGGTCCCCGCGGTCCCCGAGCCTCGGGCCACTGAGGGTGGGACAGCTCTCGTGAGGAGAGGGCTGGCAGTGGGGGCGGGGGGAAGGCTTAGTCTCCCGGGCTCCCTGACGGCCCCTAGGGGGCGAGCCCTGAGGCTGCCGCGGCCCAACTGCGGGCTCGGGCTCTGAGTCGGAGCTGAGAGCCAGCCTCCGAGCAGGTGCTGCTCTCAAGGTCTGGCTCCAGGGGCGCCCTCCTTGGCAAGGGATATTCATTTGCACCTGTCCTGGGTCCCCGTGGCCACCCTATTCTGGCTTAAGCGTCACTGTCTTCCTAGACTTCGTGGCTTCCAGAAGTTGCACATGAGAAATTCCCGATCCTCTGGCACGTGTGTGCTCTCACTCGGTCCCCATTTGTCTTGCAGTGAGTTAAAGTTTGAGAGGCATCAGGCTGGGCTGGGCTGACCCTCTGCAGAATTCTTTTCCTTGGTCGTTGAGGCTCTCACGTAAGCTTTTAGTTTCTTTCCCTCTTTTTTGCCCAGCTTTGACCTTAGTTCCACATTTGGTTAGGAGAAATCTTGTACCCGAGCTGAAGAAAACTTGCATTATTGCTCTACGCCTTTTCTTTCTGATTGTGAGCTTCAGAAAGTTCTAGGATCCTGAATCTAGGGCTAGAAGGGACCTTGGAGGCTGTCTAATCTGACCCTTTTACTATACAGAGGAAGAAATTGAGACCCCATGGCTCCAGGTTTAGTCCCCTTTCCCTTGAGAGGGAGAATCCCCAGAGAGAAGGCTGAACAAAACCTTTATCCAAGGTTTATAATGCAGTACTTACTCTTGCTCTTGGCACTTAGCCTCCTGCTGCCCCCACCCCTCACCTTGTATTTGCTCTCTTGTTTAAAAAAATATATGTATATATTTGCACATATATACATATAATCTCTATATATCTCTTTAAACCTGTTACAGGGACCTTTGCTTGGCACCTTGTGGCTCCATGGAGTGGCTTTTGCTTTGTTGCATTTTCTCTTCTTGGGTTTTCTTTCCCAGTTAGGTAGCAGGTCTTAAGAGGTAATGAGCATTTTAGTCTCATCTGCAGATTTCTTCTCAGATGAGAAATGTTTCAGCTACTGATCTCCAGCTTGAAGCCCCTGCTATTAAAAGGGCTTGTTTTTATTTCTTTTTCTGTTTTCCAGTGTGATTCCTATGAAGCATCTTTGATATGGGCTCTTCAGGTTGAGAGAAGATTCCTTTGGGAACATATGTTGGCAGAAAATTAATGCCGATATTTTAAAAGTGATAGAGAGTTCTGAGCACTCATTCCCTTCTTCAACAGTGGAATCCTGTGGTTCTTCAAGTGTGGGTAACCTTCTTCAAAGCATTTTGTATATTTAAGGCTCTTGCTTAGCATAGGGCATGTGCTACCAAAGGACAAGGAGACCTTTAGTCCATCCCAGAGATTCTTGGATTTAAAGACTGTGTGGAGCTGCTTTGTGAAGTTGCATACTATAGCTTTTAGGAAATGGAACCAGGAGAGACATTACACAATGTGTCCCCAAAGTCTTAGTGCAGTTTTAAGTTCTTAACAGCTGGAGACCACACAAAGATGATTGGGGGGAGGGAGGGACACCTTGCATTCTAATCAGAGACAGAAGTGAGATGTGTATACTCTGGGCAAGATGTAAAAATTGCTTCTCGTGTCTGCTGTGCGTTCTGAAGCTTTGAGGTTTTGCTGGAATGGGTATGGTGTGACTACACCAAATGTCCATCACCTGATCTGCCATAGAGGAAAAAATAGCATTGAAAATATTCATTTATATAACAACACAAAAAAATCTCTTTGTGGTCTCTCTCTTACTCTTCCTGCCCCATCCCCTTTTGTCCTAGCAGCCTGGGTCCTGACTCATATGATGATCTGTTAACTTCTTATGGACCATTTTGCAACAGCAAAGGATTGCTTCTATAGTATAGCCCCATCTGTTCCTGTATACAAGGACCAAAAAATCACCTGCAAACAAAAAAACCTCAAAGCTCCCTTGGGAAAATGCTTTCTGTTACCTTCCCTTTATTAGCCCTTACCTTATGGGGAAGGGGAAGGGGAAGGGAATGTGGGAGGTGAGGAGAAGGGCTCAAATGAAGCCAGATTGCCTATCAGATCTCCGTCTCTTCCTTTCCTACGTGTTGGTGTAGGGTCTCACTTGGCTTGATGGGAATCCCACTGGTGTTAGCTTGGAAACAATCCAGTGCAGTGCTTTCAAACTGAGTCTAAAGCAGTTAGTTTATTGGTGAGTATGGAGCACCTACAATGCACCTAGCCCTATGTTAGCTGCTCTGGGGCAGGTACATGATCCCCCTCCCCTCAAGGAACTTTGAACCTCATTGGGGAGGTCAGGAAATGGATGGAATTAACTAACAAAATTTTTGTTATTTTAGAGACTCTTAGACGTATAGATTATACACTATAGCATTCCTTTTTTTAAACTTATTTTCTGCTGATATCTTTTGATTTCCTATTCTTCCTTTGAAAACCCCCCTTTCAACTCTCCGCTCCACAGTATACAAGTGTACTTGTTTTTCTATCATCTTAATTTCTGAGTATATCTCCCTACTCAGTGAGACATCGCTTATAACAAAGATTAGAAAGAAAGGAGGCATTTAGCAAAGCTAACCACCAGTTAGAGTTTGCCGCCATAGGTGATATTCCATAATTGTTGTCCCCCACCTCTACACAGAGATACATCATCTCAAACTCTTCTCTGGTGCCAAACCTGGTGATTATAGTTCCATGGCATTCACTTGGGTTTCTTTGTTCTGTTTCTATTTTTGTCATCATGTATATTGTTTCCTTGGTTCTCTTTCATGCTGTCCAACTACATGTGGCTCTTCCCAGGCCTTTTCCGAGAACTTCATGTTCATAATTTCTATTGGCACAGCAGTATTCCATTGTATTCATGGACCATAATTTGCTTAGCTACTCCTGTGTTGATGAGCACCTACCTTGTCTCTAGTTCTTTGCTGTCACAGAAAGTACTGGGGTGAAGAGCTGAGTGCTTGTGAGATCTTTCAGTATAGGGCCTCTCTGGGTATGGACATTTTAGGCTTTTTAAAGAATAACAAAAAGAATAACTTTTTAAAGAATAATTCTAAATTGCTTTCCAGAATGATTAGAACAATCCATAGCTCCGCTAACAATGTATTATTAGTTTTCCCAGCCTGGTATTGTAGTTGGTCAGGAAGGAGGGAGTAGTTGGGTTAACCTCATCGAGGATGCCAGAGCATCTGAAGGATGTGGAGGGTTTGGATAGACAGAAAGAAGACCATCCCAGGCAGCAAGGCAAAGGGTCCCATATTGAAGGCAGGGAAGGAAAGGGTGTGTTTGTAGGACATTAAAGTCACAATAAAGGGCATGGGCTGGGTAATAATGGAAAATGAGATGGGGACAGATTATTGAGGAACTTAAAAGAAGAGTTTTGATTTGTTATGGTAGAAAATAAGCTGCCACTGAAAGGTTATTTGTTTTTTAAGCTAGAAGCCCAGTGTGATGAAAGCAGTCAAATGACATGAATTTAATAGGCCCCCTTTCTCTTTCCCGTGTTCCCTAAGAATCATGCCCAAGTGCCAGTTTCTCCTAGAATAATCAGCAAGTGTTTGGTCGACACCAACTTTATACCAGGCATGGCATGCCCTGGGGATACAAAGAAAAAGTGAAAATATTCCTTGACCTCTAGGAACTTACATTCTAATGGGAGAACCACCAGGTGCATTTCAAGGCATCCCTGATATCCCCAGAGCAGATCCTAGGCTACCACAGAAAGAATGTCATTAGCAGCAGGTGATGGGGAACCAGAAAAAGGCTTCCTGGAGAAGTTGGCACTTAAGCCAAGTCTTGAGGGGAAATCTATTCCAGGAGGTGGAGGTGAAGAGGGAGGATATTCCAGCCATGGAGGGTAGTCAGTACAAAGACACAGGCCAGCAGATGGAGTGTCATGTGTGAGGAATACTAAGAATGTTGTAGGATTGCATTGGAGAGTGTATGGAGGGGAGTAGTGCTTGCTAAGGCCAGAAAGACAGGAAGGGGCCAGGTCGTGATGATAATGAAATGCCCTACAGAGTTTCTGTTTGATCCTGGAGGATTAAACAGGAAACCACTGGAGTTGGAATAGGGAGATGGCCAGACCAGTGTCTATATGGGCAAGACCTATGCTTTAAGAAAATCTCTCTGGCAGCTGAATGGAGAATGACTTGAGGTAAGGAGGCCTCTTGGGAGTCTATTGAGGTAGTTAGTCTAGGTGAGCAGCAATGAGGGTCTGAACTTGGATGTTGGCTGTGTGAGTGGAGAAAAAGGGATGGATATGAGAGGTACTGAAGGAGAATTGACTAGACTTACCACTGGATGGGTCATGGAGGATGAGGTTACAGACCTACTAGGGGCCTGGGAGGACAATGATATCCTGGACATCAGTAGGGAATTTGGGAAGAAGGGAGGATTTGGGGGAGAAATAGAATGAATTCTGTTTTGGACATGTGGAGTCTGAGATGCCTAGGGGGACATCAAATTGGAACTATCTGAAAGCTAATTGGTGATGTGGGAGTGGAGTTCAAGAGAGAGGTCAGCGCTGGGTATATTGATCTGGGACTCATTTGCCTAGAGATAATTGATGAGAGAGGTGCTAATGACCTTATTAATTCACACTGATGGTGCGAGAATCATTTTATGAATGGGGCTGCTGTTCATGGACTGAATACTAAATTAAGTTCTCTAGGACTTTTAGATTTACAAAGGATCTCCCACCCCAAAACAGTGGGAGGTAGGGAGAGCTAGAATCATGATCCCTATTTTAGCATTTGGGAATATTGATTTGTCGAGAGGAAAAAGACTTGTCCACAGTCTTATAGTAAATAACCAAACTAGGATCCAATCTGTGATCATAAGCTAATAATGATGATAATGACAGCTAACATTTTTATAGCACTTAACTATGTGCCAAATAGTGTGCTGAGGGCTTTACAATTATTATCTCATTTGTTATTATATTATCTTATATCTTAATCATTAACTCACAACAACCCTGGGAGGTAGGTGCTATTATTATCCCTATTTTATAGATGGGGAAACTGAAGCAGATAGAGGCTAAGTGACTAGCCCAGGGTCTCATAGCCAGTTAGCATCTGAGATCATATTTGAACTCAAGTCTTCTTGATTTCTGGCTCCTGTGCCACAGATCTATAACTAGGAGGGACCTCAGAGGCCATTTAGTCTAATTCCCTCATTTTACAGAGGGGGAAACTGAGGCATATAGTGAGGAAGGGCCTGATCCAAGTTCACAAAGAGGATCCTTGATTTAGAGTTGGGAGGGACCTTAAAGTTCATCTAGTGCAATGGTTCTCGACCTTTCTAATGCCGTGACCCGGCAATACAGTTCCTCATGTTGCAGTGACCCCAAACCAAAAAATTATTTTGGCGGCTACTTCAAAACTGTAATTTTGCTACAGTTCTGATTCGGAATGTAAATACCTGATATGCATTATGTATTCTCATTGCCACAAATTGAGAGGTTGAGAACCGCTGATCTAGTGCAAGTCCCTCATTTTACATAAGAGGAAACTGAGGCCCAGGGAGAGGAAGGGACTTACTTGCTAGTCAAATGGCATAGGTGAGATATGAACCCAGGTGCCTTTTCTACACTCTCATGGTCGTGACTCCGAGTTCATTACTATTTCTCCAACCATAAGTGAGAACTGGTCCTAACATTCATCTTTCTGTGGCAGATTTGGTAAGCACTGGAGATTCAGGCTGAGCAGAATCTGTCCCCTTTCATCTTTTTGCTATTTGCTCACAGTCTGGGGCAGGGAATTCTTAACTTAGGGTCCATGAATTTGTTTTCAAAAATTATTTGGCCAACTCAATTTCTATATAATTAGTTTCTTTTGCCATCCTCTGTGTTTTATCTTATGAATTTATGAACTGATTCTGAGCAGGGGGTCCATAGGCTGCTGGAGAAGTCCAGGACACTAAAAAGGGGGAAAACCGCTGTCTGAGGGATCTAGGACTGTGGCACTCATTGGCTATGAGAAGAAGAGTGATTTGAAAAATTGAAAACTGATGCAATTTGGAAAATTTTCATTTGAATGCTATACATGGCTACCTCTTGTAGTAGTATTTTTAAAAATTCATTTATCCCTTAAATTCCCCTCACCCCTGATTAAGCCAATTAAAAAGACTCCCAAACAAAAAAAATCACAATTTTGGAACTCAAAATTTTAGGAAACTATTGCTAAAAATTATCTTCACATGTAATTAGGGAAAAAAGAAAAATAATCCAAACCAAAAACATATCTCTCAATACATATCTCTATAGGCTGGCAAAGCAAATTCCCACATTTATCAGGTCTGAAAGTGAAGGTCTCTTTATTGCATTTGAAGTTTATCACTTCTGTGAGGAGGTGAGTGGTATGTTTCATCTTCTGTCTTTTAGACTCATGTTTTATCATTTCACTGATCAGTTCTAAAGTCTTTCAAAGGCACTTTCCTCTATTTTTCTCCTATTGTCATATAAATTATTCTCCTACTTCTGCTCATTTTGACCATAGAGGTATTCCCTCTTTCCTCTGAAGCTATCTGTTTTGTTGTTTCTTAGAGCGCCATGACATTCAGATATCCCACATTTGTTTAGCCAGGGAGGGTACCATCAATCTTCCTCTCCCTGTTCCTCAGTTTCCCCCTCTGCAAAATGAGGGGGTTAAACTAGAGGATCCCTGAGGTCCCTCTGTGGCAGAGGGGGCTAGAGTAGAACCTTTTGAGTTGCAATTTTTGACTTCCATAAAAACATACAGATCCTTCTTCTCATTCTTCATTTTCTTTGGGGGTATAGATCTAGTGGTACTATTGCTGGGTCAAAGGATGTGCACAATTTGGTCACTCTCTGAGCAGAGTTCCAATTTGCTTTCCTCAATGGCTGGCCCAGTTCCAAGCTCCACCACTAGCCATAAGTGTACCTGCCTTCCCACAGTCCTTTCCAAAAGGGAAAATTTTGTCATTTTCCTCTCTTGTCATGTTAGCCAATCTAATACTTTAGTGATTTAGAGCATTTTTTCATATGGTTACTAGCTCAGATTTCTTCCTCTAAAAACTTCTTGTTCTTATCCTTTGACCCACAATACACAAATGTACTCTTTTTTCCCGTAACTCCTCCGACATTTATCATGTCTGTTTTTTTCTCATCTTTGCCAGGGTGAATTGGAACCTCAAAGTTGCTTTAGTTTGCATTTTAAAAATTATTAGTGATTTTTCATATGATTTTTGATAGCTTGAACTTCATAAGGATTTTATTGATATGTATTTGCCCCTTCTAAAATTCCTTATGCCAGGATATGGTCCTTGTAAAAAAAACCCAATAGATAACATTTCTATGGCACTATAGGCTTGCAAAGAACTTTACAAATATTCACTCATTTGACCCTCACAGCAATCCTGGGAAATAGGTGTTATTATCTCCACTTTTACAGTTGTAGAAACTGAGGCTGGCATGGATTAAATGATTTGCCAAGGTACATATAGCTAGTATTTGAGATAGGATTCAAATTCAAGTCTTCCTGATTCCAAATTCAGTAGCTCTTTACTGGATCTCTTAGTTGCCCTAGGGAAATTCCTTTGTGAAGTTGATGAAAGAAACCAATGGTCCAGAAAGTAGTGGCCACATTTGCTTTCCAGAGACAACAACAACAACAATAATGATGATAATAACAACTAGCTTTTATATAATGCCTGCTGTGTGCCAGACACCGTACTGGGCATTTTACAAATACTTTAATTTGATCCTCACAATAACTCTTTGAGGTAGGTGCTATTATTGTCCCTATTTTTTATAGATGAGGAAACTGAGGCAGACAGTGGTGAAGTGACTTGCCCAGGGTCACAGAACTAGTCCATGTCTAAAGTTGGGTTTGAACTCATGTCTTCCTGACTCCAGGTCTAGCCTTTTAGCCACTGGGCCCCCTAATTTCCCCCTAAAGCAGTTTAGGTAACCATTTGGCAGAGAAGCATGTGACCTCCTAGATTCCTGTTCCTCCTTGGGTTTTGTTTTTATTGTTTTTAATTTAACTTAATCTTTCCCCATTTACATACAGGAACAATTTCCAACATTTTCACCCAAGAATTTGCAGTCTCAAATTCTCTCCCTCTTTCCACACTTATATCCCACCCACCTCACTGAGATGATATGAAATTTCATACAGATTTTACATGTGCAATCATGTGAAAATATTTTCCTATATTAATCCTTTTGTGGAAGGAAACTCAGAACAAGAAAATTTAAGAAAGCAAAAAAAGTTTCCTTTGGTCTGGATTTATAATCCGTCAGTTTTTTCCTCTGGAAGTAGATGACTTTTTTTTTTGTCATGAGTCCCTTGGGATTCTTTTGGATCACTCTATTGGTGAGAATAGATATTATTCACAGATGTTCATTATACAGTATACCTGTCACTGTGTAACAGTGGTCTCCTGGTTCTGCTTATTTCACTCTGCTTCATTTCATATAAGTCTTTCCAGGTTTTTCTGAGTTCCTCCTGCTTGCCATTTCTTATACCACAATAGTATTCCATTACAATCATATATTATAACTTACTCAGCCATTTTTTACTTGATAGGTTTCCCCTCACTTTCTAATTCTTTGCCCCTACAAAAAGAGCTGCTTTACATATTTTTATACATATAGGCCTTTCCTCTTTATTTTTTATCTCTTTGGGATACAAACCTAGTAATACTGTTTCATGTTCAAAGACTACATACTGTTTTATAGCCCTTTGGGCATAGGTCCAAATTGCTCTCCAGAATGATTGAATCAATTCACATCTCCCCCAATTCATGCCTCAGTTTCCCCACATTCCCTCCAAATTTTGTCATTTTCCTTTTCTGTCCTAAAAGCAAATCTGATAGATGTGGTACCTCAGTTTTAAAAATTTGTATTTCTCTAATTGAATGATTTAGAGAATTTTTTTGCATGATTATAAAAAGCTTTAATTACTTTGTCTGAAAACTGCCTTTTCATATCTTTGGATTTATTCATTGGCGAATGACTTGTCTTATGCATTTAACTTATTTCTCTATTTATTTGAGAAATGAGGCCTTTATTAGAGACTTGTAAAATTTTTTGCACAATTATGATTATTATGTATTATTCTCCATCCTATTTCCTCATGGTTGGTTTCTGACTTCCACCTCCCCCAATTTGCTCCCTTTTCTGTCAACCCTACCCCTCTTTTCTTATCTCCTTCCCCTCCTACTTTTCCTACTTAGAAATTTATCGAGAAAGATAAATTTCTAAACCCATTTGTATGATTGTGTATGTCTTCCCTCATTGAGCCAATTCTAATGAGAGTAAGGTTCATATGTTTTCCTCCCACCTTCCTCATCTTTTTCTCAGTTGTGAGGTAATTTATCCCATTCTATTTTTTTCCTTTCCCCCTCCTCTCAATGCATTCCTCTTTCTTAAACTTTAATTTTAATTTAATTTTATACCACCCCATCATATTCCACTCACACCCTTGCCCTCTATCTATGCATACTCCTTCTAGTAGTGGTAGTCTCTCGGTGACCGAGAATGACAATTGTCTTTGTGCATTATCATCATTATCATCTATTGATGTACCCTCATGTGGCTTTGAAGTCCAAAGACAGAGGCGCAAAGTTTGTGGCACATGGGGCATGGGATGCCAGTTGTTACGGGAGGTGCGGTTGTGGCCTGGTGTCGGCATTCACGCGCAGCGGCAAGACGTCGACGTCGCTCATCTTCAAAGGTGGCGGCGGCATGGTGAATGTGGGTTCGCCAGCTGTTTCTGACAGAGGCAGCAAGTGCATGCTCCTTCTAACTGCCCTAATAATGATAAAGTTCTTAGGAGTTACAAGAATTATCTTTCCATATAGGTGTGTACACAGCTTAACCTTATTGAATATCTTTTGATTTCTCTTTCCTTTTTATATTTCTCTTGAGTCTTGTGTTTGATAGTCATATTTTCCATTCAGCTCTAATATTTTCATCAGAAATATTTGAAAGCCGCCCTCTATTTCATCGAATATTCACTTTTCCTCCCAAAGGATTAGGCTCAGTTTTGCTTCATAAGTGATGCTTGGATGAAGTTCTAGCTTTTTTGCCTTCTTGGAGTATCATATTCCACGATTTCTGATCCTTTAATGTAGAAACTGCTAAATCTTATGTTATTCTGACTGTGGTTCCATGATATTTGAATAATTTCTTTCTTGCTTCTTATGATATTTTCTCCTTGGTCTGGGAGCTCTTGAATTTGGCTATAATATCTCTAAGAGTTATCTCTCAGGAGGTGATCAGTGAATTCTTTCAATTTCTCTTTTGTCATCTGGTTCTAGAATATCAGCAGTTTTCCTTGGTAAGTTCTTGAAAGATGATATCTAATCTTTTTCTTTATCATGGCTTTCAGGTTGTCCAATAATTCTTAGATTATCTCTCCTGGATTTATTTTTCAGGCCAGTTTTTCCATTGAGGGATTTCATCCCCCCCCTATTTTTTCATTCTTTTTGGCTTGGTTTGATTATTTCTTGATGCCTCATGGAGTCATTAACTTCCATTTGTCTATTCCTAATTTTTAAGACATGTTTTTTGCATGTGTAAGCTATTTGACCAATTTTTTAAAAAAACCCTTAACTTGTGTCTTAGAATCAATATTGTATATTGGTTCCAAGGCAGAAGAGCAGTAAGGGCTAGGCAGTGAGGGTTAAATGACTTGCCCAGGGTCACACAGCTAGGATGTGTCTGAAACCAGATTTGAAACTAGGACCTCCTGTCCCTAGGCCTGTCTTTCAATCCATTGAACCACCCAGATGCCCCCTTCAATTCTACTTTTTAAAAAGTTATTTTCCTCAGTGAATTTGGGTGCCTCTTTTTTCATATGGCCAATTTTGCCTTTTACGAAGTTTTTCTCTTTGGTGCATTTTTGTATATCTTTTTCCATATGGCCAATGCTGCTCGTTAAGTAGTTCTTTTCTTCATTATATTTTTGTGCCTCTTTTACCAACTGGTCTATTTTGTTTTTTTAAGGTATTAATTTCTTCAGTATTTTTTGTGCTTCCTTTACCAAGCTGTTGACTCTATTTTAATGACTTGCTTGTATCACTCTCATTTCTTTTCCCAATTTTTCTTCTATCTTTCTTATTTGATTTTTAAAAATCGTTTTTGAGTTCCTCTATTAATTCTTTTTGGGTCTTGAGAGCAATTCCTAGTTTTCTTGGAGGCTTTGGATGCAGCAGTATTAACTTTGTTGTCTTCTTATGAGTTTGTGATTTGATCTTCCTTGTCACCAGAATAACTTTCTATGTTGAGTTTCTTTTGTTGTTCTTGTTGTTGTTTGCTCATTTTCCAGTTTTTTCTTTTAATTTAAAACACTATGGAAGTTGGGCTATTTTTTTGTGGCAAAGGCAGCAGTATTCCAAGCTTCAGGTTCTTTCTACAGCTGCCTTCAGAGCTAGCTCTGGGGATCCCTCTGCTCTCAGTTTTTCCACAGTGGTGTGATATAAGGAAAGATATGTTTAATACTCTACAGGCCTGTGCTCTGGTCTGTGAGTAACCATAAGCATTCTTTTCCAGCTTGGAACTATGACTAGGGTCCTCTGATCCTTTGTTTGGTGTGTGCTAGTAATCCTCCTCACCCTGAGACTGCAATCTGTGTATAGGCAATGCAGCAAGGCATCCATAGACAGCAAGGGGAACTCTGTAATCTCTTTCTAAGTAGTTGTCTGATCCCTCTTACCATCTCCAACTGAGAGCTCCAAAAGCCTTTGCTGCTGATTCAGTTGTGCCCAAAGCCTATTGCCATGGTGGGACCTGCTTTGGCATGCTGCTTTGTGCTCCATTTCTTGGTGCACTAGGTCTTTCATGTCAGTCTCCTAAGTTGTTTTGGGCTAAAATTATTTTACCTTCTCTTTTTGTGGGTTATGCTGCTCCAAAATTAACTTTGAGGTATTAAATCATAGTTTTTTGGAGGATAATTTGGTAGAGATTAGGTGGCTCTGTGTATCTTTTCTGCCATGTTGGCTCTTCCCCTTCTCTTTTTTTTAATACTTACTTTCTATCCTAATAAAGCTCTAAGACAGAAGGGCAAGGGCTAGGCAAATAGGATTGAGTAACTTACCCCAGGTCAGAGCTAGTAAATGTCTGGGGTCAGTTTTGAACCCAGGATATCTTGCCTTCATATTTGAGCCACTTAGCTCCTAGGCTGTTGGTTTTTTTTACCAATTACATGTAATAACAAATTTCCACACAAGTTTTCCTAAGTTATGTGATCAAACTTATCTCCCTCCCTCCCTTCCCTTCCTCTTCCTTGTGCGGTCAGGTGATTCGATCTGTGTTATACATGTATAAAAATATGTAACACTTCATGAATTTGTGTGTTATCCTTGCACAGAGGCCATGTCAATCTTCTCTGTATCATTCCAATTTTAGTATATGTGCTGCTGAAGCAAACAATAGGTTTTTTTTAACTCTTTATTTCCTATCCTAGGGACAACTCTAAGGCTGAAGGGCAAGGGCCAGGTAATCAAGGTTAAGTGATTTGCCCAGGGTCGCACAGCTAGGAAGTGTCCGGATCCAGATTTGAACCCAGGCTGTCCTGTCTGCACATCTTACTCTCTATCTACTGTGCCATCTAGCTGCCCCTCTTAGTGTCACTAAGGCAGAAGAGTGTCAAGGGATAGACAACTGGGGTTAAGTAACTTATTCAGGGTTACACAGCTAGGTAGTATTTGAGACCAGATTTATGCCCAGGTCCTTTCTGACTCTAGGCCTGTCTCTATCTACTGGTTCACCTAACTTGTACCCCAACGTGGGTTTTCATGATGTTACTGTCATGGCTCTCTTTCTACCTGTTTTTTTTCTTAGTCTCCTTCCTCACCACCACCTCTTGGAATCCTTATTTTCCTTTCAAACTTAGCTTACACACTGTCATTTTCATGGAGCCTTTCTGAAATGTTTTTCTCCTCTTCTCAACTACTGGTGTTTCTCACCTTACACATTAAGACGTTATGTGTCCATGTCTGCTCCCCTAGTAGAATGTATGTTTCTTCTGGGCAGGGACTATTTCATTATGGTCTTTGTAGCACCATCACCCAGCAATGTGCCTGACACCTAGTTAGGTGTTTCTAAAATGCTTGCTTGATTAACTGCAGTTTCTTCTTTGATATCTTGCTGGCTCTGAGACCTGAGGTCTCTGTCCTAGGTCTTCTCCTCTACAGTTTGCATATTCTTTCAGCTCTCTCATCAGTTCCCATAGATTTAAACGTCACCTCTCTCTATACAACTACCAAATCTACATGTTTTTTGTTGTCCATTCATTTTTCAGTTGTGACCCCACTTGAGGTTTTTGTGGCAAAGATACTGGAGTGGTTTGCCATTTCATTCCCCTCATTTTTCAGATGAGCAAACTGAGGGTTAAGTGACTTGCCCAGAGTTACAGTCCCACATCTCCAACTACCTTCTTTACCCTTTCATCAGGGTGTTCCCATAGGCATTTCAAATTCAACATTCCTCAAACCAGGCTCATTACCTTCCCACCCACTTCCAGATTTCCCTCTGTGGAGGGTACCACTCTTCCATTAAGTGGCACTCAGGTTTGCTGTTTAGGAGTCATCCTTGGACTTTCCATTCTCCTTTACCCTTGAGGTCCCATGTCTAATCATTTGTTAGATCTTACCTTCTTCAGCTTCTCAAATTGGTTCTCTCTTGTCACACTCAATAACTCTTACGGTTCAGGCTCTCATTACCTCTTGCTTGGACTTTTCTAGTAGCCTCCTCCTTGAGTGACTTTTCTCCCCCCCTCAATTCTCTCCCCTCTCCAGTCTGCCCTCCACCCAATTGGGCATTAACATATGAGTGTGGCATTGTCATTCCTCTGCTTGAGAAGGTTCAGTCACTTCCCATAATGCTTACAATGAAACATAAGCTCTTCTGTACATAAAAACCCTGCACAATCTGGATGTGATTTATCTTCCTGGAATCATTATAAGTTTCTGCCTCCCAACCTCTCCTAAACACCATGTTCAGCCAAACTGCCTCACTCATTATTCTCTGAACAAGATGTTCTATCTTCTATCTCCATGCCTCATACAAGCTGTCCTTCATGCCTTGAACATTTCCTCACCTTTGCCTTTTGAACTTCTGGTTCCCTTCAAGGCTTATCTCAAGTGCTTCATTCTTCAAAAGACCTTTCCTGATTCCCCTAGTTATCAGTCCACACCCTCCTCACAGAATTAGTGTATTTATTTGGTAAGTGTCTCATATGTAGTTATTTAGAAGCTAGGTGATGATGTAGGGAATAAAGTGTTGGGCCTGGAGTTAGGAAGAACTAAGTTAAAATCCAGCCTCAGACACTTCCTAGCTCTGTGACCCAGGTTACGTCCCTTCCCTTCTGTTTGCCTCCATTAAGGATCAAATGAAATACTCATTAAAAAGCACTTAGTATGATATATGACTTGGAGTAAGCACTATGTAAATGTTTAGTATTATTGTCTGTGAATATATTATATCCCCCTCATCAAATGTAAGCCCTTTGAGGGTAAGGATTCACTCATTATTGTCTTTGTAGTCTCATTATCCACTTAGCATAGCAGAATAAAACCTTTTTCATTTGATTGACATACTGTTACTTTATTAGATATCTAATAGGTTTCTGGCACCCTGCTTTCTTGCTTGGGTTCCTCTAATCTTTTGTGTTGTTTTTTTTCCCAGAGCCACTGGATTGATTTTGGCATGAGCTATATGTTTTAAAATAGAGGTTTGAAGAATTTTGTATATTATGTTTTAAGTGAACAAATCTGATGATACCAGGCTCTGTTCTTGTTCAAACACAGAGTTATGTAGGCTTGCTTAGACAGTGTTGAGATATTTGTTACAGTTCAAATCTTAGGATGCATGTATGAATATGTCTGTATAGAGACATATCTATTATATGCCAATCTGTGAAGGCCTAAGGCTTCACTCATTTACTAGACCCAAAGCTTTAGGGTTAGATGGGACTTGAGAAGTTAAGGGACTTTCAAAGTCAGGTACTCTGACTCCAAATCCAATACTTTTTCAGTTATATTTTTGCTTTGTGTGTATAGGCAGGTTGGGAGGGAGGATTGTGTCCCCCAGAGGTCTCTTAGGTGGGGGCACTAAAGTGCATAGATCACTGGGCTGGGAGTTGGGAAGACCTCAGTTCAAATCCAGCCTCAAAAACTTACTCATTGTGGGATCCTGGGTAGGTCACTGTATTTCTATTTTCTTCACTCTTTCCATTTGTAAAATAGGGATAAAGTATTCCTTGTAGGGATATTATGAGAATCAAATGAGAAAAAAGTTGTAAAAAGCAATCAGCACAGTGCCTGCCACATAATAGTTCACTAATTATTACTGCCTCTCAAAAAGTCCTCATGAATCTAATCTTTATAATGGTGGTGGACCCTTAGAAAAACCCATGGGCTTTGAGCTTCTTTGTTGATTCACAACCCTGGTTCTTAGCTGAGACATAAACGCTGGGATGTGGAGGCTCTGTTTGTTAGAGCCTTTTGCCACGGCCTTTTCTAATAAGGAAGTCATATTGATGAGTTCTATACTTTACTTATAGTCTTCTTTCTACCTTGTCTTCTGTCGTTGCCTTCAACATACCTGTTGTTGGCGGATGTCCCTTCCAACACCTGGCATTCCAGTTCCTCCTGTCTCCTAAACTTCTATGATCTCTTCTTCTCTTGGCCTGGGTCACGCACTCCCTTCGGCTTACCAAATGTTCCACTTCAACAACCACACACTCCTTTCCCCTCTCCTGGCTCCCCTGAGGCCTTTACACTTTCTATGGCTTCACTTTCCCTCCCTCCCAATCTTGACCCTGGAGGTAGTTGGTGCCACATTGCACTGTTCTCTACTCTTGAACCTTTGACCTATTGTCTTGTTATCACTCATGCCTTGCCAACTGTGCCCTGCCTTATCTCCACTTTCCACTTCTTTTCCTTATTGTGTGCTGCTGAATAATGCTTGAGAAAATCATGCAAACATGCCAACTGGTTCTGCTATACATTTTTGTTGTTTAATTATTCTTTTTAAAATCCATACCTTCTGTCAGTATCAATTCTAAGATAGAAGAGTACAAGGGCTAAACAATGGGGATTAAATGATTTGCTCAGGGTCACATAGCTAGGAAGTATCTGAGGCCAGATTTGATCCCAGATCCTTCTAACTCTAGGCCTGGCACTCTATCTACTACCTGCCCCTAAATGTAAATTATTATGATTAATTATTAAGACCCTTACTTTCTGTCTTAGTTACCAGTCTGAAGCAGAAAGGGTACAGGCTAGGCAATGGAGGCTAAATGACTTGCCCAGGGTCACACAACTTGGAAGTGTCTGAGTCCATATTTGAACCCAGGGCCTCCCAACTCCAGGCCTGTTGTACTATCCACTGAGACATCTAGTTGCCTCTTGTTATTGGATCTTGACTTGGCCCTCACTGTAGCTAGGCAATCCTTCAACTTTGTGATTGCTTTTCTATCCCACTCACCACAGTGGCTGTTCCAGACCTTGCCTTCTCTCTTCATGCCTCTTTCCCCTTTCCATTATTTTCTGAGTTGAGGACCCCTCCTCTTACTCTACTGTGAAAACAGAAACTGCTGTTTTGAGCTCCCTCTCTTCAGATCAGATCCTTTGACATCATACCTCCCTCTCTTCTCCTTTCATTCAATCTCTGATAAGGAAATGGCCCTTCTTATCAATGTCAGCTCCCGTACATGTACCCTGGATCCCTTGTCCTCTCTTATATTGTCCCAGTAATCATCACTCTTATCTTTCTCTAGTCTCCAGACTCCCTATTTACTGGGTCCTTCTCTGCTGTCTACAAACATGCTCATATCTTTTCTAGCCTAAAAAAATCTCAGTTAATCCTCCTTCACAGCCAAACTCTTAGAGGAAAGCTGTCTACACTCATTGCCTCTCTCATTGTCTTCTCAACCCCTTAATCTGGCTTCCAAACTCATCCCTTCACTGAAACTTCTCTTTCCAAAGTTACCTTGATCTCCTAGTGTCTCTGCCTTATGTCAATTCTTATTCTTCTTGACCTCTCCACATTATTTGACACTGTTGCTCCTCTTTTCCCCCTCTGGATATTCTTTCCTTTCTGGGTTTTCACAATGCAATTCTATCTTGTTTCTCCCTCTACCCATTGTCTGTGCCTTCTCAGTCTCCTTTTTTTAAACCCTTACCTGCTGTCTTAGAATCAATACTGTATATTGGTTCTAAGGCAAAAGAGTAGTAAGGGCTAGGCAATGGGAGTTAAATGACTTTCCCAGGGTCACACAGTTAGGATGTGTCTGAGGTCAGATTTGAACCCAGGACCTCCTGTCTCTAGGCCTGGCCCCTTCAGTCACCTTTGATAGAAGATAAGTATCCATTTTTTACCCTTAAACTATGGGAATCCCCTAAGCTCTGACCTGGGCTCTCCTCTCTACACTTTTTCTCTTTGGAATATATATTTTTAAAATGCTTTCCACAGATTTAATAGCTGTTTTCAGTTTAATGTAATCCATACATCCCTATACAGATTAGTTTCTGATCTATTACGCCAGTGCTGGAGTCTCTACCGAGCTCTGTTCTTATAGCTCCAACTGTTTGGTATCCACTTGCATCTGACTATCCTATAGGCATTTCAGACCCATAAACTCCAAAGCCAAGCTCATCATCTTTTTTTCCAAACCCTCCACTCTTCTGAATGCCCTTGCTTTGATTGGTGCCCTGTTCAAGGCACTCTCGCCAGCTTTACAACTTCAGAGTTCCCTTCAAATCCTTACTGTCCCTCAGCCCAAATATTGTGTGTGTCTTAGAGAGTCAGTGTCCAAAATGTCTCTCAAACTGGCCCATTTCTCTCCCCACACAGCCACTACCCTCATTTAAGTCCTCAGAGTCTCTCAGCTAGAGTGAAATAGCCTCGTCATTGGTGTTCCGGACTCCACTTTTCCCTTTTCTAAGTCATCTTCCATACTGCCAAAGCAATATTCCCACCAAGTCACCTCCCCTGCTCAGTAAACTTCAGCAGCTCTCTCTTATCTCAGGTCAAATGCAAATTCTTCCATTTGGCATGTAAAGTTCATTACAGCCTACCTTTCCAGGTTGATTAGACATTCTTTCCCTTCATGTATTCAGTGATCTAGCCAAATAGGCTACAATTACAATTAATTTGCATATGACACTTCTGTCTCCCTATCTTAAAAGGCACAGACTATCTCCCATGCTTCTAATGTACTCTCTCTTCACCTCTACCTCATAGAATCTCAAACTTCTTTCAGTCACCTCCTACATGCCCCTTCTTGATTTCTACCCAGTCCCAGCCCTTTGCTGCTAGTGCCAAAATTACCTGATACACACACACACACACACACACAGACACACACACTTGTGTGTAAGTGTGTAAGCTGACCCTTAAACCAGATCAGAATTCCTTTTATATGGTAGGTGCTGAGAAAGTGCTGATTGGCCTTAGTAGAAGGAGTTTCCTCCCTGGGTGTTCCCAGTATCAATGAATCATAGCTCCAGTAAAAAAAATTATATCTATGTATTGTCTTACCTGAGAGATTTGTAAGCTCCCTGTGGGCAGCGACTATTTCATTTTTGTCAGAATATTCTCAGAATCTAGCACAGTGCCTAGCTCAGTGTTAAATAATTGTTTCCTGATTGGTTGGTTGATTGTGGTTGAAGAAGTGGATGCTCAGAGATGTTAAGGGCCTTGAACAGTGTCACACAGAGAGTTTGTGGAAGAGTCAGAAGTAAGGTCTGTGTCTCCTTTGTCTGGTGTTCTTTACTTTGTACCACACACAGTTGATCTGATGTGTTTGACAAAATTATGGCAAAGAAAAGGTTTTCTTGAGTGACAGTTGGTACAACTTTGGGTTTTGTTGCTTGTTTGAGATAGCTTTTCCCAAATGCTTGCCCTATTAGGGTGCTTAGTGCCCCTTTCTTTTTTTAACCCTTACTTTCTCTGTTAGTAACAAGTCTAATATAGAAGGGCAAGGGCTAGGCAATGGGGGATAAGTGATTTCCCCAGGTCATACAACTAGGAAGTATTTGAGGCTACATTTGCACCCAGGTCCTCTCAACTACAAGCCCAGTGCTGTAGCAACTGTGCCACCTAGGTGCTCCCACCCTTCTTATTATCATTCGGGGCCTGGCACATAATCCTCTACTCCAGGCATACAGGAAGTTGACAAGAATGTTACCATGATATGGAGATGGCTAGGAAATCTGTTCTAAAATACTGGTGGGGGGACAGCTCAGCGGATTGAGAGTTAGGCCCAGAGATGGGAGGTCCTGGATTCAAATCTGGCCTCAGACACTTCCTAGCTGTGTGACCCTGGGCAAGTCACTTAACCCCCATTGCCTAACCCTTACCACTCTTCTGCCTTAGAACCAATGCCCAGTACTGATTCTAAGACGGAAGGTAAGGGTTTAAAAAAAAATAAAATACTGGTAGGATGTGGGAACACTGCCTTATTAACTAATGCATGTTTCCCCTGTAGGTGGCGACTCACTAGTAGGAATATGCTAGCTCATCTCAGATTTCAAAAATCAAATTAATTTCAGAAGAAGTTTGTTGGCAATGATTCTTATATATGTGAGTTTCTCCCACTAAATGGTAGGTTAGTTATTAAGCCAAGAGAGATGGTGAGTTCTTTCCCCTTTTGTTGGTAGGCATGATAGTAAAGAGACAGTATGTAGAAGGCCTGCCCACGGGTTAAATCAGGGGCCGTGGAAGAGTGACTCTGTAGGCACAAACCGAGGGAGAGACCTTGCTGAATAGTGAAGGAAGAGTCTGTGTATTTTCAGTTGTGGAATACTTAGCAATAACACACTGACCACCCAAACACAACTCATCCTGTCAGTGGCCTTGCTCTGACAAGTCTCAGACACAAAGCCTGCTTTGTATTTTAACTCAACATGCAGAATTCAGCCTTGTCATTCACATTAATCTCAGTAATACTTGATCGTTTCCAAAGCACTTTCCATAGACCATTTTTGATCCTTTTAATGAGGTGACAGTCTTTACTGTCCTTATTTTATAGATGAAGAAGCAGACTGAGAGAGCTTAGCTATGTGGCTAGCAGGGATGGTCTTCAAGGTAAGTGAAGACCTGGGAGCCAGAAGAGTACCTTTGAGTGACTTACAGATATGCATTTTTCATTTGAGAGTGGGGATGGTTTCTTTGGTCTTGCCATCCCTAGAACCTAACACAGTGCCTGGCAACTAATCAATATTTCAATACTTACTCATTGATCAAGTCTGACCACTTTTGCTCCCCATTGCATGTAGATATGCTTGGGTTTCATTGATTGAATTATGGGGTTCCAAGCTAACCCACTGAGGCCTTGGGTGTCATCAGAACATACCCTCAGGGCTGGAAGGAACCCTCAAGGTCATCTCTCCGATCCACTCATTTTATATATGAAGAAACATACCCAGAGAAGTTTCAAACTGCTCCAAGTCACATAGAAAGATAACAGAGTTAGTTAAGTCTTCTGACTTCACTCCACCACCACCCTTTTGACTCTACTCTCATTGTGCTTTTCCATCCTACTCATCTATCTCCTTACATTCTCATGGATGAGGTCAATAGAATGTTATTCCTTTGCTTCACATGGGAAGCAGACACTAAGATTTAGCTTCAGGTATGATCAACTGGAATGAAGTCTCTTACTCAGGTTACTGAACTCCCAAACCAATGCTTTTTCTTCTAAATTATCCTTTAGGTTGATTTCTTTGAAAAAACCAAGTTGCAAAACTGAAGGCTGGCAAAACCTATTAATGCATCATTGTGATATTTCTAGCTCACTGTCCAAGGTTCAGCATAGCCATATGGTTGTTAATAATTTCTAGGAAGCCTTTTTCCTGTGCCTAGATAATTTCCAGTTTCCAAAGCCCATGGGCAACCAGAGAACTTGAGTTTAAATCTCTCTTCTGAGCCTTCCTGTCAGACCTTGGACAAGTCACTCAAGCCCCCTCTCTGAGCCTCAGTTTCCTTCTCTGTACAATGAAGGTATTGTATTAGGTGGCTCCTTAGGTCCTTTCTAGCTTTATGTGTGACCTTGGGCAAGTCCCTTCACCATCTCTGCAAAAAAAGAGGGTTAGACTGGATGATCTCAGAGGTGCCTTCCTATTCTGGTTCTACAATCCCATGATCATTATGATTTATAGGATTTTGAAGGGAAAAACACAGTGTCCCCATTCAGGCCACATCAAGTCTTAACATCAAGTGCTATTCACATCTCACTGGAGAGGTTTAAACTGTACTCCATAACATATGACTGAATTTATTTTGTTTGACAAGGAAGTGCCCACAGTCCCCTGGATGTTGTTGGTTCTCGGGACCTTTGTTGAAAATCCAAAAGACATACATCTTCATCTTGGTCTTTGTAACTCTAGCACCCAGCACAGTGCCTGGCACATGGAAGGGGGCTTAAGAAATGCCTGTTCATTGATTTTTTCCACAAGAACTGTTGGAATTCCTCTCCATAAACAAGGGGGCAATTGGCTAGGTTGATTTATATTGAATAAATGTGGCTGCCCCTCTGACTTACAGAAATGTCAGGTTTAATTATTACCATCTTAAATGTCATTTGCCTAGGGACTGCAGCTTTATGTTTTAAAGGTCTGCCAAAAAGAAAAGGCAAAGAAATCATGCTGAGTCTCTCTAGTATCAGAGATCTCAAGCTGGGAGGGCCCTCAGGAACCATCTAGTCCAAGCCCCTTGCTTCATTTATTTATTTTTGAAAAGTTTACTTAATTAGTCAATTTAGAATATTTTCCCTTGGTTACAAGAATCATGTTCTTTCCCTCTCCTTCCTCTCTCCCCTCCTGTAACCGACGTGCAATTCCACTGGGTTTTACATGTGTACTTGATCAAAACCTATTTCTATATTGTAGATATGTGCATTAGGGTGATCATTTAGAGTCTGTAGCCCCAATCATATCCCCATTGACCCATGTGATCAAACCATTGTTTTTCTTCTGTGTTTCTTCTCCCACGGTTTTTCCTCTGAATATGGATAGTGTTCTTTCTCGTAGATCCCTCTGAATTGTCCTGGATCACTGCATTGCCACTAATAGAGAAGTCCATTACATTTGATTGTACCACAGTGTATCAGTCTCTGTGTACAATGTTCTCCTGGTTCTGCTCCTCTCACTCTGCATCACTTCCTGGAGGTTGTTCCAGTCCCCATGGAATTCCTCCACTTTATTATTCCTTTGAGTGCAATAGTATTCCATCCCCAACAGATGCCACAATTTGTTCAGCCATTCCCCAATCGAAGGGAAGCCCCTCATTTTCCAATTTTTTGCCACCACAAAGAGCACAGCTATGAATATTCTTGTACATGTCTTTTTCCTTATTATCTCTTTGGAGTATAAACCCAGCAGTGCCCTTTGGGCGTAGTTCCAAATTGCCCTCCAGAATGGTTGGATAAATTCACAGCTCCACCAGCAATGCATTAATGTCCCTACTTTGCCACATCCCCTCCAGCATTCATTACTTTCCTTTGCTGTCATGTTGAACAATCTGCTAGGTGTGAGGTGATACTTCAGAGTTGTTTTGATTTGCATTTCTCTGATTATAAGAGATTTAGAGCACTTTTTCATGTGCTTATTAATAGTTTTGATTTCTTTATCTGAAAATTGTCTATTCATGTCCCTTGCTCATTTATCAGTTGGGGAATCAAGCCCCCTTTTTTTACATAGGAGGAAGCTGAGGCCCAGGGCTGGGGATTGCATACTGCTCTATTGACCTTCACTCTTTGCTTCAGATCCAGTGCTCCCCTCCTGCCTCCCATTTCTTCTTCTTGGCAATCGAGTTTGGGGGGACTGACTGGTCAGATTGGTGCCATTATCTCTCAAGAGGTGAAATTAACAGGTCATCATTTCATGAGGGCATCCCACTGTTACCTTATAGATAAGCCCAAGTGACTAAAGAAAAGCAGCCCAGGTGGTTTCTGAGGATTTGTCCACAATTTTCTTGCCATAAAAAGAAATGTGTAGAGGATTTAAAATTCCAGCATAAAAGTATGTTCACAAACTATTGCTGGAATGCACTGTCCAAACAGTATGTTAATGCCACTTTTCCCAAGGTTAAAAGAGCTCTCATTTGCCTGTAAAAATAAAATGGAAAACAGATCATCTCAACAGCGTTACTTTTGATTGCAAAACTCAAACCAGAGGTCAAAAGAACATAGAAGATTTGGTTTTTTTAAGGTTGGTTTCATGATCATAAAAATGAATTGAAAAGGGCAATTAGTCCTTCATCAAAATCTTCATTACAGTGGTGTATTTGTTAGGAGAAGGAGAAACTGCTAGTCCTTTCAGTAGAGAGGCATTTCTGTTAAATAAAATTTTATTGAAGAATCTGGTTGTTTCTGAAGGCCCATTTTGGAGCCCAGGCCAAAGGAGTGTGTTTAGGGAGCCTGCCAGTTTTTGTTTACATTCCAAGTAAGGTTTGTTTTATAACCATCTTGTATAGACTTCAACAGCCACTCACAGCAGCATGTCCAAAGTCAGCTTTGACTAGATTTCAGACTGGCATGTTCAAGCTAATGTTGACTCACCATCTCATCTTAATTAAGAATAGAATTGTTATTCATGAAACTCAAAAGGAGATTTGTGAATTGATTCCAAGGGGTCCGAGAATTTGCCTTTTTCATATTTCAGTAGAACTGGTTTCCTTGGTAACACTGTTTCATCTTATGCATTTAAAAACATGATTCTGAGAAGGGATGGATAGGTTGCCATACACTGCCAAAAGGGTCCGAGGCAAAAATCGTTAAGAACTCCTGAATTAGAGCTATTCAAAGTACAATGAGTGGCCTTGAAGAAAGGGAGTGAGTTTCCCCTCAACAGAGGTCTTTAAGCAAAGGAGGAATGATCATTTATCAGCAGTATTATAGAAGATATTGGTATTCAAGCATATAGTAACATGTATCACTTGTTCTTTTTGAAGAGTAACATTATTAAAATGGATATAATGAATGGATTATAGTAATTTTCAGAGTTTTCTGAAACTTCTTGCAATGAGCTTGAGCATTTAAAGGACCTGGGGTACTTCTTTGACCATATTGATTATAACCTACCCTCTGTGACTTAGTAGATGGTCTTAAGGTGTTGCCATAGCCCCAAATCTCAAACCCTGCTGTCAGTGAGGTGATGAACCTTTCTGAATTTATCCAAGCTCATCACTGGACTTCAAGCCTTTCCACCATGGAAGACTTTGGGCTTCACATGGAGAGCCTTTGGGGATCCAAAGGTAACCTTTGTATCTCCAGGGGAAAACAAAAGAGGACTTTAGTTAGGGGATTACAATGAACATTGCTTTGCAAAATCATTCCCTGGGAATTGGTTCAGTTTTACAGATCTTGGCCCTGTTGAATGGTGATAAATTGCTAGCTTTTACTTTGTTATAAGTAGAGTAGGTTTTTTTAAAACCCATACCTTCTGCCTTAGAGTCAATACTAAGTATTGGTTCCAATGCAGAAGAGGGGTAAGGGCTAGGCATTGGGGATTAAGTGATTTGCTTACGGTCACACAGCTAGGAAATGTCAGAGGTCAAATTTGAACCCAGGATTTCTGTCTGCAGGCCTAGCTCTCTATTCACTGAGCCACCTAGCTGCCCCGAGTAGAACAGGTTTTTACTTTCCCAAATCTTATTTAATACCCATCTTAAAGGCAGAAGGGGCTGTAGTATCATTTAATACAGGGGTTCTTAGCTTGTGGTCCACAGAGCCCCCAAGGAGTCTATGGATGGATTTTAGGGGGTATGTGAACTTAGTTGAAAAAATAATTCATTTTAATTTTTAATTTTAATTTTTTTAAATTTTTGTTAACTTCTAAATGAAGTTTTGCATTTCTTTCTATTGTTTAAAAACATTCTTCTGAGAAGGAGTTGATAGGTTTCACTAGACCAAAAGAGTCTCTGACTCAAAAAAGCCTCCAATTTAGTCCAGCCTTCTACTTGTTGAAAGAAAATTGGATCTCAATTTCTTCTTCTGTAAAACCAGAGAAGTAGAATGATCTTTCAGACCCCTCCTACTCTTGATTTTACAATTTGTTCTCTACCAGGAGTTCTTAAACGTTTTTGTGTCCTAGACCTTTTGGGCAAATGGGTAAAGCTTATAACCTCCTTCCCAGGATGGTGGTTTTAAACACATAAAGTAAAATCTATAGGATTACCAAGAACTCAAGTCGTATTGAAATATAGTTATCCACGTATTTTAAAAAGAAATTCAAGGCTCCAAGTTAAGAATTTCTGCTATAAAGCCTTACCTCAGACCTTTCTTATTCACTTTTAGTTATGAGTCCCTCCCCTCTCCGTATTACTTTGCATTTAAAATTTTTCCTTATATACAGACTTATTTCCCCCCAATAATCTCTTGGAGAGCATTGCTGGGCAGGGATTTTTGTTTTTGCCTCTGTGTCTCCTGTACCTGGTGTGGTTCCCAGCATATAGCATATACTTAGTAAATGTTTGAATTGAATAAGTGACTATTAACAGTTTCTATGCACTGTTTCCAAAATCCTTTAACTCCCTCTCTTTTGGTAACTGGGTATTAACAGTACCTTCTGGCTTCTGGACATCAACTCTTGTTCTACTATATTTAATGTAGCTACTTTTCCCAATATATTTCTTTCCTTTTAATTGTATGGACTGCTTTTTTAAGGCAAGTTTTTTTAGCTTTTCATAATTAAATTGTCATTAATAATTTTTTTCTATTTGATATAGAGAAAAGAATCCCTCCTTTTCACAGGTGAGACAAATCTTATTCTGTTTTCTAGTTTGAAAAAAATTGTTGTTTTATCTTTGGATATAAGAATTTGCGGCATGGGGTATGAAGTATGAAAAGTATGGATTCAGTTTTTGTCATATAGCTAACCATCCACTTTCCCCAACAGTTTTTATTGAAAAGTCATTCAGTTTTCTAGTGTTTTCAACAGGGACTTAAAATGCTAACCTTGGACTCCAGTTGTAGGCTCCCTCTTTTGATGGTTTTCCTTTTCATAGTTCTGGATATTCTTATCCATCACATTTTCTATATGAGTTTTGTTATGACTCATTCTATTAAATAACCTATTAGTACTTTTATTGTTATTGCATTAAATTGATAAGTTGCTTTGGTGAGCATTGAAATTTTTATGATCTAACTGTGAGCTGGGGATTTGTTCAATTCTTCCTTGATTTCTGTGTTGGAGTAACCTTTATATTGATAAATTAATGACCAAATATGTGACGTGTTTTCCTAGCAATAGATGGCATAGTCCTCTTTCTATTGGTTCCTCTTGCTTCTTGGTGGTAGTACAAGGATCTGGAGATAATTGCTATTGGTTTATCTTGTATCTTTCTACCCTGTACTAAAGTCATTTACCTTCATTAATGTTGAGGCTGATAGTCTTGGATTTTTGTAGGCAAAAAGTCATGCTGTCTGTAAATAGAGGTAGTAGACTTGTTCAGTTATTTCAGTCGTTTCTGACACTACGTGACCCCCTTTGAGGTTTTCTTAGCAGAGAACCTGGAGTAGTTTACCATTTCTTTGTTCATCTCATTTTACAAATGAGGAAACTCGGGCAGACAGAGGTAGGATGACTTGCCCAGATGTCACAGCTAGTATTGTGGACAGATTTGAACTCAGGTATTCCTGCCTCTAGGCCCAGTGTTCTATAAAACCATGTTTGCTAGTCCTATTAATTTAATTTCTTCTGAGATTTTTGTTAAGAATGCTTTTTATAGGGAGAGCTAGGTGGCTCAGTGGATTGAGAGCCAGACCTAGAGATGAGAGGTTTTGGGTTTAAATGTGGCCTCAGACACTTCCTAGCTGTGTGACTTTGACCAAGTCACTTAACTGCAGTTGTCTAACTCTCACTACTCTTCTGTCTTGGAACTGATACTTTGTATTGATTCCAAGACAAAAAAAATACTTCAGATATCATATATTTGGGGGCTGCTAGGTGGCATTGGGGATAGAGCACCAGGCCTGGAGATAGGAAGTCCTGGGTTCAAATATGACCTCAGACACTTAACTGTGTGACCTTGGGCAAGCCACTTAACCGCAGATCACCTAGTCCTTACCATTCTTCTGCTTTGGTACTGACAAGCAGTATTGATTCTAAGATGGAGGGTAAGAGTTTAAAAAAGAAGGCCTTTTTATGTTTCCATCCAAATGCCAATAGAAGTAAATGGAACCAAGTACAGCTAGCATGCCCTAAAGTCCTTCTTATACTTTGTCATCAGCTAATGGGCTTAGGTCAGTCATTCGACTACCCAAGTATAGGTTTCTTCATGTGGTTCACATGGATCCTGAGAGACTTTATCAGGTGAGTGAATGAAGAACATTTATTAGACATGCTTTCCTGTGTGCCAAGCATGGTGCTGGATGCTAGGAATAGAAATACCCAAAGCAAGTAAGGCCTTGCCATGAAAGAGCTTCCATTCTAATACAGAAAAACTGCCCATATAGGAGAGTGGTGACGGGGGTCAGGGGAAGGCAGGGAAATCATTGGGCAATTGATCAATGTACTCTTTTCCTGAATGGTAGTGCTGCTCTGTCTGGTACTCTCAGAGAGATGGGGTGGCAGAAAGATGGCCAGAACTAGCTGCGGTGAATGTTTGCCTGAATCTGACAAGATGCAATCACTTCTCTTCTCCCTGTTGCCTCCTTGAAAATTTAGGCCAACCCTACAGCCTTTGTGATCTGTTATTATTACCTTCCCCCTTTACCTTCTCCTTTCAGCATTCTTAGTGTTCTCTTTCATATACTTATTATGTTCCAGGTGAACTGAACACATTTCCTGACTCCATGTCATTGCTTATGCTGTTCCCTGTGCCTTAAATGCCTTTCTTTCCTTTTCTCACTTGTTGAATTCCTACCTCTCCTTTAAAAGCCCAAATCAAAACCCACCTTTACTGGGATGCTTTCTAACCTTCTTCTGTCCTTCCCTTTCTCCCTCTTTATACTTTTCTTTTGAATGCACTGAGCACGTAATATGCATATTTTAGTTATCTATGTATTTCCCTGTTTAGATGCCCTTTGTGAGGACAAGGATTGTGTCTTATCAGTAGCTCTTTATTTCCCTTGCCAGCTCATTCCACATCTAGATTGCTTTAATTGTTATGAAGTCAGTTCATGTCACTTGTTTTCAGGGCCTTCTCTTTAATGTTGTGTATTTGGATTTTTTTGCCATTGTCCTGGCAAGATCACTTCAAGGAGAAAACAATTGTCTAAAAAAAATAAAATCTAGATGCTTTAGTTTTTAGTCAGAGAGCTTGAAAAAGCTACCTGTGATAGTGTTTAAGCCTTTGTATTTCTAATATGTAAAGCAATTTACAAACCTTAAAGCAAATATATAAATACTAGTTATTATTATTAGTAGTAAAATGCTATTTCACAAGGAAAGGAATTTTTTCAGAAGAAGAAACCATCTTCTGATCAATAATAATGGGGATAAATACAAATGAATAGAACTCTGAAGTTTTACAACCCAATTAAATTGGCAAAGATGATCAAAATGATAGAAACAGTCAATGTTGGTAGATCTTTGTTTTTTAAACTTTTATTACTTTAAACACATACCTTCCATCTTAGAATCAATATTGCATATTGATTTCAAGGCAGAAGAGTGGTAAAGGTTAGGCAATGGGGGTTAAGTTACTTGCCCAGGGTCACACAGCTAGAAAGTGTCTGAGGCCAAATTTGAACCCAGGACCTCCCATATTTAGGCCTGGCTCTCAATCTAGTCAGCACCCCACACGAACACACTGTTAACAGAGCTTTGACTTGATCTAAGAGTCCTGGAAATGACTTTAGAATTATGTGAGGAAAGTCATTGAACTGTTTCAAATCCTTTGCCCTGGCAATCTCATTACTGGGCGCATACCCACAAAGAGGACAGTGATGGAAAAAATGTAGACTATATAGACTAAAATTTTCATAGCAGTGTTCTTTGTGATAGCAAAAAACTGGAAACAGAATGTCTGCCTGTCTGTTTGAGTAGTAGCTTAATAAATTGTGATACATGAATATAATGGCATGTTAGTACTGTAAAGAATAACGAATAGGAAGAACTTGGAGAAACATGAGAAGAGTTGTATGAAGTGATGCAGAGTGAAGGATGCAGAACCCAGAGAAGAATTTACACAATGACCACAATAACGTAAGTGATAACAATAAAAAACAAACTCAGAGGAAATGGAATGAATGATCTCCATTGGTCTTGGAGACCTGATAAAGATGTATGATTACAAATGTAGACTAAAGGAGACATTGTCAAAAAGAAGTCAACTTTCTGGAATTTTATTTCTCTAATGCTGGATAATATCTTAGATATCAGATGATCAGTGTTAAGAGAACTATAACTGCCTTATGTGAAACATAGTATTTGCTGTTTGTTTTTGTTCCAGTGTAAGCCTAAAGTAGTAGGAATTTGGGGCAAGGTCATTTTCAATAATTAATGCTTTTTGCTGTTATATCACAATAATTTCTGAATATATCCCTTCCCCTCCCTACCCAGAAAGACTATCTTTGTAACAAAGAAAGGAAAAGGGAGAAATAGTTCAGCAAATCCAAACAACACTGACAGTACTGGCAATATTTCCTGTCTGCCAAGAAGGGAGAGGTATATTTTATCAACTCTTCTCCAGGACCAAGCTTAGTTCTTATAATTCCACAGCATTGAGGGGTTTTATTGTTGCTGTTCTTTGTCTTTCTGTTTACATTGTTATTGTCATTGTGTATATTGTTTTTCTGGTTCCATTTATTTCCCTTTGTATATGCTCATATAAATCTTCCTGTTTTTCTGGATTTTTTGCAGTTACCATTTTTTATGAAACAGTAGCAATATACTGCATTCATGTACTTCAACTTGTTTAGCCATTCTCCAATTGATGAACATCTACTTTGTTTCTTTTTTCCTTATTGCCAAAGAAAGTACTTTTGGTACTTATTAAGCAGGCATTTATTAAGGGTTTACTGTTTGTTGTACTCTATTAGCTCATCACCATCTTCAGGTATATTCCTAGAAGTAGAATCTTTGCGTCAAAGGGTGTGGTCATTTTAGCCACTGTTTAAAAAGCATAGTTACAAATGATTTCCTGTAGTGTTCAGCCCATTAACAGTGTATCAAGATGCCTAACTTCCCACAACCTCTTCAATGTTGACCATTTTTGTCATTTGAGCCAGTTTGTTGGGAGTGAGGTAAAACCTCAGATTTGTTTTATTTTTGCTACAGGTTTGGGGAAATCTTTCACATGATTGTTAATGGTTTGTAACTCTTTTGAGAAAAATTTGTTAATGTCTTTTGACTGCTTATCCATTGGAGAATGGTTCTTGCTCTTATTTATTGATGTTTACTACTTATGTGTCTTGGTTATCAGATCCTCATTGGAAATATTTGTTACATAATTTTTCCCAGTTGACAATTTTCTCTTCTTCTGCTAGCTGTGAGTGATAAGATTTTAAGAATAAACTTGAGAAAGTGTTGATATCAAAAGAATCAAGGTAGAATTTATGAAAGGGGTAGTACTTCCAAATCTATTTCTTTAAAGAAAACTTTGTTATTGTTAACTGCTTTGTGACATTGGCAAGTAGAAATTTTAATTTTTAGTTCTCCATTTTAGTGATCCTTTGAAAAACAATGCCCAGTTCTAGATTTTTGTCATGCAGTTTTTCTTTTTGCGGAGATGTGGACCAGATGGAGCCACAGTTAGGTAGGTTTGGAACTAGTCGAATAGCTGGAGCCAAAGAGTAGTGATTTAGGACTTGATATGTAACCAGAGAATGCCTTTTTCAATGGAGCACCAGAGGGATTAGTGATTTGATGCTCTGTGTTATTTTTAATATTTTTATCAATGACTTGGACAGGAACAGAGATGGCATGCTTATTGGATCCTCAAATGGCCCAGAGCCATTTCTGGTAGCTAACATAGTGGATGACAGAATCTGGATCTCCAAAGTCTTGACAGACTAGACTATTGAGCCAAATTAAACAAGATGCTTTTGAATAGAGATAAATGTGATAGCTTGTGATTTAATTGAAAATATCAGCCTCACAAGTTCAGGACAGAGGCATGGCTAGATAGCAGTTTGTATGAAAAGAATTAGGGGTGAGTGGGAATATTTATAGAGGATCAAATCTTAATATGAATCAATAGTATGACTGTGTTGCTGACTGTCCTGGTCTGGCCACTTGGGCCATATTTTAGGAAGACACTGTAAGATGGAGACTTTATAGAGGAGTCAACCATGATGGGGAAGGATCTCAAGATCATGATATAAGACGATGAGCTGAAGGAACTGGGGATCTCTAGCTTGCATAAAAGGAGACAAATTAGTTGCCTTCAAGACAACCGTCTCGTGGACTGTCATGTGGAATGGCTGTCATATGTTCTACTTGGCTCCAGAGAGGAGACCTGAGAGGAAGTTCCAGAGACAATTCTCGGTCTGGTGCCAGGAAAAAGTGCCTAATGATTAGATCTGTCCAAAAGTGGAGTCAGTCAGAGGCTGGGTGTCTGCTTATGGAGTCTACTGTTTGTATTGGATTATGTGACCTTTGAGGACCTGTCTGACTTGCAGGTGCTACAGAATAGCCTTAACAAGATCTGTTGGGTAAAGTGCTAGAAAGTGGTTGGGCCTGTAGGTATGGCCAGGTTCAAAAGAGAAGGCAATTCAATGATGAGCAAGCATGTCTTTTCCTATAGCCAAACTGGTAAGAGAATCCTTTTCAAGGTTGAAAATGGAATGTGTCAGTTGAGTACCTGCATTCATGAATGTCACTTCACTTACTTGACTAAACTTTGCCCTATATCAGTGTTCTTGGTCCTACAGGGGATGGAGAACTTAGCTTGACCACAGAAAACCATGAGTTCAGGTCCTACCACTGACACATCCTGGCTGTGGGATTCTAAGAATCCTCCTCACTAGTCAAACAATCCCTAAGACTTCTAGTAGTAGTACAAGTGCTGACCTATGTTAGTGGAAGGAGTTTCCTCATCAGGGATTTTCTTATACTTATTAAATCCCAGGGCTGGGCCCTATCCTATATCCAAGCTCCAAGAGGTCATTTGGGAATCACTCAGGGTATAATTTTAGTTGTATTGTAGAGAGACGTATTCCATCTCATTTTGACATGCCAGTGCTAGTGGGATTTTTCCAAATCTCGATCTTGCTTCCCCTGTTTTTGTTAACATGGTTTTATTTTTTTTCTCCTTAAGGAGCATTGAGGACACAATGACTGTCAGCATAGTTTACGATAACTCTGAGGCCATGGAGCTGTGTGCAGCTCAGCACCTGTATCTGAAGCCTATAGCCAGACTGACCATCAATGTGATGCTGCCCGAAGATCTCACATACACTAGATCATTTTCTAACTGGGAGGTCCTAGACCAGCTGAAGAATCTAATCTGCCCAGATCAGTTTAGCACTGTGCGACTTTCAAAGAGCACCAAAGACTTTATTCGATTTGAGGGAGAGGCAGAGACCAGAAGTCTGGTTCAGATCCTAAAGGCAAAACTGCATGGCAAGATCATCAGGATGAATGGCTTGAAGAATGGCTTGAAGATTGTGGCCACAGATGCCTGGCTAGACTTCCCGTCCCAGCAAGAGTGGGAATTGGCCTCCAAGAAAAACAAGGCAGCTAGTGATGAGCTTATAAAGCAAAATCTTAATGAGAGCCCTGATTCCATCTACTTTCAGGGGTTGCCCTGCAAGTGGTTTGCATCCAAAGGCTCCAATGGGGAAAAGCCATGTGAGGAAATCCTCAGGGTGGTATTTGAAAGCTTTGGGAAAATAAAGAACATCGACATCCCAATGCTTGATCCGTACCAAGAAGTGATGGCCACTGGCAGCTTCAACCATTGTACTTTAGGCAGCCTTCAGACTTTTGAGGCCTTCATCCAGTATCAGGAATATGCTGATTTTGTCAAAGCCATGGAATCCCTGAGGGGAATGAAGCTGATGCTCAAGGGGGAAGATGGGAAAGCCCTGGCCTGCAACATCAAGGTAACAGATCTGGCTGGGATATACAGATGGGACATATACAGATGGGACGGAGCCAAAATGAAAACATCTGGACTGACGTTGGGCCTCTGGTCCCATTAGGCATCCAACTGACAGCTAGCACGTGGAGCTCAGTTGTCATGACATCGAGGGGTTTTGGAATGTCTTTTTTTTCCTTCTTCTGTAACCAGGCATACCACCAACTAGTGTCTGAAGTGATGGCTATTAGAAGTGGGCAGGAATAGGAGGACAGGGTGTGTGATTGTTTCTCGGGGTATAATGTGTTGTTACAATTTGTTAGATTTTTTTCCTTTCTTCTCTCTCTGCTCTCACACCCAAGAATGATGTGAAAATATGAGCAATTCCTACTTAATACATAATTACCAAGTAAGATATGACAGCTTTAATATCCTTTGTTTTAGAGATGTGATTCCAGTTTCTCTGTGTGGAACTTTTACTTTGAAAACATTGGGTCATCTACCATCATGTATTTAGGGATGGAGGGAAGGTTAGAATAACCTCCCCTCCCTCACCCCCATTCCCCCATTGTTAAGTGACCTTACCTGGAATCACACAGCTGGTAGGTATTGGAAACAGGATTTGAACCCTTGTCTTTCTGACTCCCAAGTCCATTATTTATAGGATCACAGAGCTGGAAGAGCCTTAGAGACTGTCTTGTTGTAACCTCTTCATTTTACAGAAGGGGAACTGAGGCCTGGAGAGGCTAAGCAACTTGCCCCCGGTCACACAGGTAGTAATTAGCAGAGTTGGGATTTGAATCCAGGCCCTCTGACTCCAAGGGCCAGTTTTCTTTTCTCTGCACTCTGCTGCCCCTCACTCTCTCCATTCTAACTATGAAGGCTTTATGTAGTTTTTTACATCCCTGATTTGTGTTTTAATGGATCTGGGGGAAAAAGGTCTTTCATTGAAGGACATGTTTCTGAAGCCAAGAAACTTTCTTGTTTGGGAGATTAGGACTTAACAAAAACCACTAGGAAAAGCAGAAGAGCTTTGGCTTATGGGAAATAAGAGGCTAGCATCTGCAACATTAGCCCACATTCCACCAAGAAAGGAATAAAAAGTTGGAAGATAGTTTGGTACCTTGTCAAAAATTGAAATGGCCTTGGGGAAGCCAAACTGTTTCTTTGTGATTTCTGACTGCTTCCTTACATAAATGGTCACTAACCATTCCTTTAATAATTTGTTCTAGAATTTAGCCAGAAAAATGAACTCAAGTTCACTTTGTAGGTTCCATTTTCTTTTCTTTTTTGAGAATTGGGACAATGTTTGCTTTTCTCTGTCCTGGAGCAACTATCTTGTTCTCCATGTTATTTCAAAGATCACTTAAAGCCGTTTAGCAGTCACTTCCACCAGCTCTTTCAGCAGCTCGGGTTCGAATTCATCTGGGTCTCGTGTGACTTGAACTCAGTAAGTATAACTAAGTTCTTGCTTATATCTCTTTACTTCAGTTTCAGCTCTCCCTCTTTGCCCTAGTATAGCTCTGAAATCTACTTTTGTCGGCTTTTGGCTTTCCTTACAAGCATCAGCTTGCTCTGATATCCCTAATTCTCTTCTTCCAGGGACTGTTCCAAGTGTTGGTATTCATCCTTCGTTATGTGCCCCTGCTTTCATCTTCTCTACCTGACTTTGTAAAATCAAATGGGTTGATCAGTTCCTTGTGCATTCACATCTTTAGACATTTTCCTTCTTCCTCATTGGAATTGTTGCTTGAAATGTTCTCAGAATTTTCATTCTTGAGAGCCTCCTGTTCCTCTTGGGCTGACTTTGGCTGGTAGGATTTCAGGCCATGGGGATCCTAGCTCTCTTTTCTACAAACCCCTTAAAACATACTCTCCCACAATCCAGGGTTCATGCCACACTATGCTCAGTTTTCCTCTCTTTCTAGTATAATTCTAAGATGGAGTGGTTATTTTCCTACCAGGTTCCCATTATTTTCACCCACATAGCCAGTCCTCCTTTGTAAGTGAGAATAGAAGTTTCCTTTATTGGTTTTGAAGAATGAAATTAATATTAAGGTAAGTAAGAAGTTATTAGTTTCCCTGCTTTTAATAGAGAGAGGAGTCCAGTAGATGACTAGATTGGGGATGTCCTCTATCATGTTTCAGGGCCAGTCTCACAATCTGGTCCCTTATCTCATCTCTTTTCTTTTTCTGCCCAGGTGGTCTGTAGTATATTCGGATGACAATATCACCTCTGTTTCTGCCTCTATTGATCTATCGCCAAATGTTCCCTGCTATGCTTTCCTTTTCTGGATTTCTTTGCATGAGTATATCTTCTTAATATCCCCATGTGCTATTTTCCCCTTCTATACTTTTCCCCTATGTTATTCCTTTTGTATAAAGCACATGCCCTTCCAGAGCCCTATTGCAATCATAAGTCTGAGGCAAATTGCATCTCAACAATACTTCTGAGGTAGGATCTTCAATTCACCCATACTTTGTGTATAGAGATTTGAGGCCATGGGTTTTATGGCTGGCAGCTTTGTACCTTCCTGTTGGTAACTTTTGACTCTAGGAGTATTGAAAACCATTAACTTGGTAATAACCAAGATAATACATTGACATCTTGTATGAGTGTGCCCCCAGAAGGGCACATGGAATCACTTCCCTTAACTAGCATGGAAATATACAAGGTATCATGTGATCAGTCTTAAGATGGGGCCTGTCCTCCAACACTGTGTCCTGAGGAAATTCTAGCCCATTGTTCAGAGAAGCATCTAGATGCTGTCAGAGTGGGGATATGCCAGGGTAATATGGAGTCCCTTCAACTGGCCATGGGCTTTTGGATTTGGTTCTCCAGACTCAGTAGATCCTTGGTTTCCCCAAGTCACTGAGCTCACCTTCTTACTGAACCTTCACCTTCTTTTTGGACAGGTTATGTTTGATACAACCCAGCACTTCAGTGAGGGGGCCATCAGGAAAAGAAATCAGGAGAGGCTAAAACTACAAGAGCTGGAAGAAGAGAGAAAAAGAGAAAAGAAGCGAGAAGAGGCAGAAAGGTGAGATGACCTTTTGGTCAATTCTTTAACTCAATGGGCTCATCTCATTCAGGATGAAATCCATGAAGCAGTCTTTGGCTCTCAGGGCCCAGACTGGCCCAAGCTCAAAAACACAACTGAAGGATATGCTTGCTTACTTGCTTGCTTGCTTGATTTATTTGTTTCATGTTGGACTAGCCTCATCTTGATTTTTTTCATTTGTATTGGCATGAATTGAAAATGATTATGGCCTTTTTTTGTCCAATATGGCTTTTCTTTTTTTTAAATGATGAACTCCAACATCAATAAATAAGAACATTTTCATATATATGAAAAACAGAAAAAGAGGATTATATGTGAAACAATGAATCTTTTATATATTTTTCTTTAGTTTATGTATATATGTGTGTGTGTGTGTGTGTGTGTGTGTGTGTGCATACACACTCAATTTCACCAAACAATTCCGTCATTGCCCTGCTTTCCTCTGAACCTTCTGAACTTTCTTTTGCTCTCTTTTCTACATTAGTCCATGTTTCATTGACACTCTTTTTCTTTTCTGTTCTCCTGTCCCCTCCCCACATATGTCAAAGCTCTCCCTTATAAAAGCTAGGCCAAACAAATTCATGTCATTGCCTAGAGGTTTCTGAGATAGCATGTGGAGATGCAGCAGCATTAGTCCTAAGAGCCATACTTGACAGGCCTAGAATTCCGAGGGGGGTAGAGAAGGTTCACTAATATCAGAGGTCCCTCCATAGCTACTTAACCTCCCCTTGAAGAAGATTATCTTCTATTCATTTACACTGTCTACTTGAATACACATTGTGATTGGAAGTTCTTCTAAGTCAAAGAGCTCACAATGTCTTTTTCTTTGCATGGTTTCTGGCACAAAGCAAGTGCTTAATTGATGATCATTGACTAATTGACTGACTGACCCAAGTTTGTCATGGTTTATAAGTCTGGGAAATGTTTTTGCTGGAAAAGTAGCAGCAGGGTTGACCATAAAGCACCAAAGTATTGACTTTTTAGCCATTTCTGGGTGTGGGGCCACTTGTGTTGTTCAGGGGACATACTTGGCATTCAGGAACTTTTATCCATTATCTCTTCTTGAGCCCACTAGCATTTTTCACATGGGCCCAGGACCCTTTGGAAGGGAAGTTGGTTTCCTAGCAAGCATGTCAGGAAGGTCCTAGGGACCATAAATCTGAAAAGTTATTTCTACCATCATTTACATGAGTGGAAAGAGTCAGACTCTCACTTCTTGGTCCTTTTTCCTCTGGTCTCTTTCAGTCTTGTACATATTTTTACAATCTCTTGCCATTTATTGCCTCCTTCCTTCTTCCTGATTTTTTTTTCCTATTGGGATGATAAATCACCTGGGGTCATTGCAGAATGAAGATGTCTTAGAGAATTATTGACAGAAACCTTGTCAAAACAAGTAAGGCCAAGATCAACCCAGAGGGGTTTCCAACTAAGCAGAATTTGACTGACTTTTCTACAAAGCCTGACTGATGAACGGTCCATCTTTTTGGAGCCTCAAGCAAAATTGGGCTTAATTTTCAGGAAACTGAAGTAAACAAACTCATACCATTCTAGGCCACTAGTTTTTTCTATTTGCAGTACATTTGGGGCTAAGGATTAATTTTTTTAACCCTTTCTTCTGCTAAAGAATGGTAACTGATGTGTGGAGTGCGTTGCATTTATTCATCAAGTAGAGGAACGATTTCCCTTGATTATTCTGTTTATTTAGGTTTGTAAGATTTAATTTAATATCCAACACTCCAAGAATTACATTTTATAGAGTTTATTAGTCATCACTTGAAGTAGAAGGAATAAAAAGGAAATAGAAGTAAAAAAATATAATTATCTAACAAAATTAAAACCATGTGAGCAAGTTCTCCTGCCTCTCCCTCATCTCACCTCCACAGCATGCTATCACTGAAAAAGAGAGAGGCAGGGCTACACCAAATTTATATCCTCCCTACATCAGCATGTAACATGAGAAGGCACATGAGGTGCTGGGAATTGTAGTTTTTAGGGTAACAGAGTCTAATTGCACAGGTTCATCTTTTTAAAAAATTAATAATCATTCATTAAATGCCTACTATGCAATCATCACTCTGCCAAGGACTGAGGACACAGAGAAAAGCGCTCTCTGTTCTCAGGGTGCATATTATAACCCATCCAAGGAGATTATATTGATGCATATGTGAATAGATAATATACATAGAAGAGAAATACTATGTACAAAAGCTCCTTAGTTCTATATCAGTGGGATTTTGTCCCATGAAATTTCCCCAAATGTTCAAGGCAGGGCTTTATAGTCACTAAGTGCTGGGTTCCTTTGTGAGATGTAGATGGCTCTTTTCCCCTTGCAACAAAGATATTAAGTTAAGCAAAAGAAATTCCTACTCTGGTCATGTCCCCTAAGAAAGTCTCATAGATAACCTTTTAAAAAATAAATTTCCTTTCTTATTATTAGGAACTCAACAAACATGAACGTTTCTACGTATAAAGAAGATTCCACATGAATCTCCATTCTGTATAATTTGTTTTTAAAATAGATATTAAGTCTTAAGATAGAAACTCTAACATTGACTTTCAGAACTTTTCTGTTCTCGTATATTTTTTGACATATTATTGATTTGATCTTATTACTTTTCTTCCCTATTTTGGAATCTCTACTCCTTGCCTTGCCTCACCCCCAATAAAAGCCTTTCCCTGTAACAAAGAAGAATAGGCAGGCAAAGCAAATCCATGTATCAGCCACATCTGAAAATGTTTGTCTTTCTGTACCTCAAGGCCGAGGGCATCACCTCTCTACTGCCACAGATAACAGTAAGGGGCACTATGGCTTCCTCTTTTGTTCAGGACTAGCTCTTCTACTTGGGAAGAGGGGGAGGGCCATGAGCTGATCTAATTCGAGAAACTAATGTGTTAGTTGGATGAGATGTTGGTGATAGGCAGAATATAGGCTGGGAGACAATGAATGAATGAATGAACGACAATGAGAGAGAATTTAAATGCTTATTCTTTGCCAAGTCCTGTGCTAAGTGTTGTGGGATAGGACTACAACAAGGCTAGATGACCCCTGGTCTCAAGGAACTCACATTCTAATAGGGGAGGCAACATGTATAGAAGAGTTTAGCCAAAGGTGGGCAGGCCCTGTGATCTATACAGCACAACAGCAAAGCTAAAGGTGAATGCATCTGCTTTCTTGTCATTCCCATGGACAGGACCATACAATATTCCCTTTGGTCTTCGGATCTTGATTGTGTTTGACTCAAGGGAACTTTAACATGGCTGTTCCCAAGGATGGGAATCATTTGCTCCCCAGGACTCTCTGGAGTATGGATTTCATTACCTTTTAGGAGGTTATGGATACCTTTGTACAGTCTGGTAAAGCCTATTGACCATTTCTCAGAATCATATTTTTAAATGCATAAAATAAAATCTATAGAATTCTAAAGGAAGCTAATTCTGCTGACATACATGTATCAAAATATATTTTTAAAACTGGCTCATAGACTCCATGTTAAGAACCTCTTATCTAGCAGTCTTTTTCACCAATAGCTGGTATCCAAGAAAAAGAAAATGGAAATGCAATGGAAAAAGAGAATTTGAATGTTAGAGGCAGCTAGAGATGAGCAGATGTGATTTTGTATCTTCCTCCATGAATGATTTCAAGGGATTTATTGATAAGAAAGCTTTGAAAGCCCCCATAAATCCCTCCATGTGTACATTCTTCATCCTAGTCTGATGATGCTGGGTTCTTGGTCAGTACAGTCTGTTGATGTCAGAGAACCCAGTCCCAGTCCTTAGAGAATGCTTGTGACTTGTTCATCTTACTTGTTACCTAGGAAACGGAAAGATGAAGAGAAGAAGCTCCGAGAGAAGAAAAGGAAAACCAAGGTCAAGAGAAAAGAACAAAAACAGAAACCAAAAGAGGAGAAACGCCCGAAAAAGAAAGCTAAAGCTGAGGTACCTAGCTCTGGTTCCCATGATGTGTGGGAGACAAGGGAAAGTACCTGTTGGCCAGGAGGCATGTAGAGGCTCTTTAATTGCTAATAATGCTGCTAAGGAGAATTATTGTAAGGCTATTTCTCAATCCCTCTTTTGATTTGGCAGCAAGCCCTTGTGCTGAATGGGACACCCATTGTTACTGAAGCTGGGTGGTCCCTTCCAAGTGGGATCCACTTGAAGTCCATGCTGAATTCAGTGGAGCCTTCTTTAAGCTGCTACCAACAACTCAATTCATGCAAATGGTAACTGGAATATGGGATAAGAATCTGCGCTTTTATTTTCAATGGGAAATAGTCTTCCCTCCCAGAATTCTCTGGGATCTCTCACCAAGAGGAATGTCTTTAGGATTTCTACTCGCCTATTCTAGTAGAGGAGAGAAATGATACCTTAGGGTCTTCCTAGTCTGCCCAAAATTGAGATATGGAGCCTTTACCTTTGTTTACCAAATTGACCTTTTGCTTACTCTATAGCTGTTTGTTTGACAAAGTTTCATTTAATTTTTTTCCATTCTAGGAATGGACGCTGAAAGACATTCAGGGGTATCAGACATGGTGAAGTAGGTAGCTAGGTGGCAATGTGGATGGGAGACCTGACTTTTGAGTCAAGAAAATCTGAGTTTGAATCTAGCCTCAGTCACTCACTAGCTGTGTGACCCTGAGTAAGTCACTTCCCCTCTCTTTGCCTCAGTTTCCTCATGTGTAAAGGGAACCAGCATCCTTCTTCCCAGGTGGTTGTGAGGATCAAATGAGACAACATGTAAAGTGTTATGTACCCCCTCCTGAGCCATATAAATTCTAGCTGTTATTAGTAATAATTAGGTATAATCAATTGCTATCATTAAGTTAGCCCAACCAGGATTCCTTCAGATTTTACAAAGAAGGAAATGGGGAGCCCTAAGAGAGAGGGACCTACCCAAGAGCATATGATACTAGTGCTCCTGCCACTATCTAGAGCTCTATGGTCATAAGGCACTTTGCTCATAGGAGGTAGTGTAATGGTTAGTATGCTCATTTTATAGATGAGGAAACTGAGACTCGGTTAGATGAAGTGATTTCTCCAGGGTTCCACGTCTACTTCATGGAAGGAAGGTACAGGTTTTGAACCAAGGTCTCCCAACTCCAATGTCAATGTTCTTTCCACTGCACTAAAATGCCTCTTAAGAATCCCATTTATAGTTGAAATCCAAAGCCTTCTTCTAACCAAAGGCAGGGACAGAGTCAAAACAAAATAAAAACATCTAAGATATTTCAGAATGTTTTATTGATGCCTTTTTGGTTTTGTGCCAGTTGTTTCCTAGTATCCTCTGAATCTTCTCTTTTGTTAAAAAGAAAGAAGAAAGAAAGACAATAACCACATTTGACAGTGTATGCAACATCCCATACCACTCATCTCCCAGTTCTCTACAGAGATGGGGAAGGCCTAAGTGGCATGTGCCATCTAGGACCAAGATTGGCCTTTGCTGTAATTAATCTGAGTTTGGCTGACTTTTTGCCTTAGTCTTGTCACTGTAGTTAATTTATTGTGTCTATGATTCTCCTAGTTTGGTTTTCTGCCATATCAACACTCCCCTTGTTTCTTGGAATTCTGCATACTTGTTTTTCCTTCCAATGTAGTGACATTTTATTATACTAATACCCACTGTTTGTTCAGCCATTCCTCAATTGATAGGCCTGAGTCCAAGTTCAGATGATCTTTGATTTCATCTTTCTTTATGACAGCGAAGAGACAAGATTCTTTTTAAGGTATTGGGTATCTACCTCTTTAATCCTGTAGTACTCAGTTCTTGGGAACACTATCAGCTGCTACTTTTTGCATAGTCTGTGGGTCCAAATATAGCCAGAGCTCCATTAACAAAGGAGTTGCTCCTGATGTGTGTTAGATGTTACTGGGAGCTTAGGAGAAGTTACTGGGAGTTGAAAGACTGTTATTCAGACCTCTCCCCTGCCTACTGTACACACCCAAACAGACATTTCCCACTCTTTGCCTCCTCTGAGAGCTATGACGGGGCAAAGGGGGACAGGAATCCACCAGTATAGTCGTGTCTTTCAGTTTTCAAGTTCTGTAAGCTCTTGAATCTGGAGCCATGTGAGCACGACTGAAGAGGCATGTGGAGAAAGCAGCTTAGAACAGAGCAAAACTCTTTACAATCTTGGTAACCATTTGGGTTACTCCTGTAGTATTAGTGGTATCAATGGAAAGGAAATTAGAATTTTATTTGAGATCTTTTTATTGGTGTTTTCATCTGAGGTTCTTTTTTTTTGTTTTGTTTTGAATGTTTTCATTTGAAGGAATCTGAAAAACTTAACAGCCAGGAGATGGAGAGTCCTAAAGCAGAAGAAGATAGCATCGCGGAGTTCGAAGTGAAGGTTTTGAAGAAGGAAGAGCCAGCCCCTCTGAATTTCATGATCCAAGAGGCAAAGAAGAAGATGTTCAAGAAAAAGCCTGTCAAGCACGAAAGAACTCCAGTACCCCAAAGCAAGAGGAGGAATGAGTTACTGGACTCTTCTTGCCATTCAGAGAAAACCTTTGTAGATGACCCGACTAAAGGAGAATTCACTGACCAATTAATGCCTGACACATGTGAGCACAGTTTTGTCTCTCATGTGAATTCCTTACAGATTACAATTAAGCAGGACTTGAGCCAGGCATTTGAAGATGATGAAGAAGAGGAGGATGAAGAGGATGAAGATGATGAAGATGATTGGTATGCATGGAATCCATCTTCTAACCGTAAAGCAGGCTATGGCAGAAAACAGAAAATCTATGAAACTGATGAATTTATTCACTATCTGCTAAATTACTATCACCCTCCACAATATGCCCGTATTTATGAAGACCTAAACAGTGCCCCAGGTAAATCTCGGTGGCGAAGAGAGGTCCATGATGATGGAAATGGATTTCAGGTTAACTTGAACCAGTCAAGACATCACTCCACCAGAGGAAACATACAAAATGGACAAGAGATTGATTGGGCCCCAGAGGATGATCTTCTGGAATGTGAAGATGATTATCAATGGAAGCTTGCCCATCAGGAATTGGAACCCAAACTGAGAGAGGCTATAAATGCAAGCTGTGCTGAAGAGTTTGCAAAGACAGTTAAACGTCGTTGTGTGGACTCAAGCAGCGAAGCTGTTGGTCTTATGCTAGATCTGGGTGGAAAGCAGTGCCTATGGCAAAACTCCCACATTGGCCCTATCAAAGACTCCAAGCATAGGGGTAAGAGAAAGAGTTCTTCACAATCCAAGCTTGCTGGCTTCTCTTATGAGGTAACAGACTTCTTAGAAGAGATTAGTAGTGATTCTGATTGTTTTAATGAAACATTGAGTGAAGAGAGTGAGCATCAAAGCCCTTTTCCAAATGTAGATCGCTTGGTGAAGGTGAGGGAAGACTCGGACAACTATGATGAAACTATTGCCTTTGACCAAGAAAAGAAATGTAGCCAATGTGGCATGTTCCCACTGTTAAAACCCAGTGGTTTGACAAAGCCTCTTAGAACCAAGCTTAAGAAAGCAGTCAAGAGGTCCAGGAATGAATTAAAATGTCCAGAGCCCAAAGGAGAATGTGAAACCAATGGGGTTGAGAAAAACACTAGAAAAAAGAAGAAAAAGCCACCTGTAGAAGACAGACTTGATAAAGACGACTGTCCTATCCCTGATCCCAGCAGTTTACGGGCCCTCAAAAAACCTGAGAAGAAACGGAGCAAACTGACAGAATCCAAAATGAAATGTAAAGCTTCCTGTGTGCCAGTAGCATCTTCACAAAGTGTTGAAGAAGCCCTACCTGTCCAAGGGCTTTCTGTGAATGTAGGTAATCCTTGGAAGCCGAAATCCACTCAAGAAACAGGAGCCTCCAACAGATGTGTTCAGTGGAAGGATGAGCCCCAGGATTCCAGTGATTGTCTCACCAGCTCTAACAGTCCAGATCCTCTTGCCTCTGAAAATGGGTTTGAAAAGAGATCTGCTGTCTTTAAATTGCAGAGTTTTTAGAAACTCACTGAGCTTAGACAACTGATTCTATCAGAATGGTAAATGATTTGAGAAGAGAAAAACAAAAGAAGACTTTAGGAATTCATCAGCTAGATAGCAAGATGTCACTTAAAAGTTTTAGTTGTGGCAAATTTAACCCTTCATCTAGTATAGCTCATTTATTGTGATGACAGCTGATATGTTAGGAAGGCTTGGGGAGATTAAGATGTGTTTGTAAATCATTGCTAGCCATGAGTGGGCAATACAGTAGTTTAATTGAACCTTTGATAGTGTGTCTTGCAAGTACAAATATCACTTGCAGAGTAGGGAAGCTTCCTTAGCTACATTTTCTTTGGTTGTTACCCAAAACAACAGCTGTCAATAGTGGGGATCTTTTTCTGTTTTCTCTCAGTTGGTCAAAGGTGATCTGTGCTGTGAGAAGCATGATCTGTGCCTATAGCAGGGGTTCTTAGCCCTTTTGTGTGTTTTGGACCCCTTCGACCGCAGTCTGGTGAAGCCTGTTTTAAAATTTTTTTCATAATTAAAAGAAATGCTAAATTTCAGTTAGAGATTAGTGAATAAAGATGTAATTTTGCCCCCCCTCCCATCCAAGATCACAAACCTACCTAAAATCTTTCCATAGGCCCCAGGTTAAGAACCTCTAGTCTATAGGTACCTTTTTGGTTTTTGGTTCCTTTTTAGCATAGAGCAGTCAAATAGAAAGGAGAAAGGAGCTAGAAGCTCACTTTGATTTCTCAGAGAAATGATTTTGAGCTTTTCATGGACAGGTGTAGAGAATCCACACACAGTAATCAGTGGACCATTCTTTATGGAACAGCATACGGAAGACAATTCTGACAACTTGGTTCATTTCCAAATCAATACCTCTTTCCTGGGTTCCACTTGTTAAATGTTCAGACCCAGGTTGAAAGAGATGACCTAGAAACACAGAAATAGACTGGGGGGGTGGGGAAGGCCATCAGACCAAAGGGCTAGAGAGAGCTCACAGGAAAGAAGGCTAGTGTTCTTGGAGGTTTCTTTGGGACAACAGAGCTCCAAGAGACCTGGCAGCGTTTCTGGAGTGTCTGCTACTTACAGAGTGGCTTCATGTAAAGGCAGGTGACAATTACATTGAAGTTAGCAATGGGGAGCTCAGTAGGAATTCATCAACTGTATCTTGGACAACCGGAATCTGTCTAGGAACCTAGAGAGCTATTCTGGGGTCTGAGGGCAGCTTTGATGCTGTCTTAGGAGTGGTTTGAGGAGTGATCTCAGAGAAGTGAGGGAGTAAGAGGAAAGAAGTACTTTCTCACTTTGTAGAATTGTTTTGCATGGTGTAGAGAATGAAATCCGTGTGTGCAAATTTCCCATTCAGTGTCCCAAACTTTGCTTTTTAAAGGCCTCCTCAGTTGTTCCCCTGGGGGTCATGGAAAAGACATGACCAGGTCTTGAGCCCTTGGTGAGTAGTCTTCTAGATGGGAAACAATAATGGAGTATTCACACATTAAGATTTCTTGGATTTACAAGTTCAAAATGGGAACATTTGTTATTGTTGTTACGTGTTTGGTGCTGCTTAAAGGTGAGACTTCTTTCCCCAGATTCATATACTAATGATTTTGAGAACTTTGCAGCGCACACCATGTTGGACGCTGGACTTGGGTACCCCAAGGACAGGGGATGAAATTAAATCCAGCAGTCATTTTCGGCCTGAACTATAGAAGATGAATGGACTAGATCAGAGACTCCTTGAAGCATAAATGCTGTCCAGTGCTCAGAAGTCATCTGGCAAGCCAGGTTTTGTATAAGCTGGTTTATTTAAAACAGGCCTGATTTAAAACTGATGAGTTTCTATCAGAAATGTTACCTGAATTTACCACCTTCTACATTCTGTCTTGTATCATAATTATTTCTGTAAAAATGCTCCCCCCTGGCCCCAGCCAATGAGATTGTGTATATACGCTCCCATCCCTCCACCCAGTAAGATTTCTATGTGCTTCTACTGCCCCCAGCCAATTAGATTGTGCTCACGTGTAACTTCCCCTACCCCAAGCCAATTTTGTTGTAAGCTCCCCGAAAGCAGGATCCGCTTCATTTTAGTAGCCCTGACAATTGTATGGAGCCCCAGCCATGGTAGGAGCTTAAGAGATATATACTAAATTGGTTGAATTGAAGCCTACTAGGACCCTCTCTCCTCTCCTCCCCCCAAGTAGCCTGGAATGTGTTTTCACAGAAACTTGACCGACTCCTGGGCAAGCTTTCTCTGGTCTGTGGGAGGATGAGTGGCCGAAATGGTGACAAGTACTCTTTTTGTCGAGCGGCCTGTTTTTCTGAAGTTCGGTACCTCATCCTTGATGGAATCCTACGAAACTACCAAATACCCCACCTTTTCTGCTTTAAGAACCACATGGTGATGGTTTTCAATAGTTGAGTATATAGCTGTGTGATACATAAGGATTCAGCCAAGAATGTGTTGTGATGTACCATATGCGCTTATAATGTTAGCTTGAATAAAATCGTGACAGAAAAATGTGCTGCTCTTCATGTAAGATTTGGCTTCTCATTGAATGCTGGGTGTGGTCTATTGTCCAATTTTCAAATCCCTCCTGTGTATCGAGTGCCTTTTTCTACATGTTCTCCGAGGCTCAGGAATGACGGCTAACATTCGGACGGAGTTACTATTTTTCATAATACCTTGGAAAGTTCATACAGCTTGTCTTTGTCAAGGAACTTTGTGTGAATAAGTGTCAAAACCTACCCTCTTTGGCTTCTAGGTTCTGCTTTTATTTGCAATGTTTTGTACAGTTGCGCTGAAGAGATTTTGCTGTAACAGCTACATTTATTGTGATAATCTGTTGTTTCTTTGGTCATCTGGTTCAGAGTATTTTTCTATGTAAAGTTTATGGGTATAAAAAGATTTGCTACCGAATGAATGCTTCTGAAATGAAACTTTAATTGCCATAGCAATCAAACAACAAACATTTTTTAAGCCCAGGCCATGTGCTTCAGTGTGCTGGGAATGGCTATTAAGACAAAAATTAAGAGCCTGCATTCTTTCTGAATGGAGTGGATGTATAAAAGGCATTTGGTTTAGGGGTAGCACAACAAAGGAGAAGATGAGATAAGGAGTGCTGGACCCCAAATCGGGAAGGCTTGGGTTCAAAATTGGCCTCTGCCTCTCACTAGCTGTGTGACCAAGGGCCAATCACTTACACGTTAACCCTCTAAGCCCCCAGGTGGGCGACTCTCTCCGACTTCTCTACTGAAATTTTTGGAGGAGCAGTCTTCTGCATTGTTGGAGAGCATTCCAGTGAAACCCCACCCATGACATCCTTGGCTTTTTGCCTGGTGATCTAGCAGCATAGAATTGGTACTAAGGTATTCATTCGTAGCATTTTCCCCCCTGTTAGCTAAGCACTCTTCTGGGGCCCAGAGAGAAGTCAAAATACTGGTTTTGTGTTTGTGTACTTTCTACATCCTGCTCCTACCTCTTCCTTCTACCTTATGTCTGAGGTCAACTACTTAGAATGTACAGAGAGAAAAACCAAAAAAAAAAATGGCTACCTTGATATTCTCTGTATTGTAAAAATCTAATGCCTCCACCGAAATGAGATGTGGAACTGTCAGTTGATTTTCTTGATGCCTTTTCATCTGTCTTGATGGTGGGTTAGGAAATCCTATATGTGGTGTTTTGCACCACCTTTACCTCTTACACTGTTGAATTTATACCATGTTAGCTTTCAAGTGGACCTCTTAAATATGTTACTGTTGTGATGGATGACCCTTTATATAAGATCCTGAAAGCTTTTAGAAAGCTGGGCACCATTGGTTGGGTCAGTGTGTTTTGATTCACCTTGCACGGCTCAAATTTCTCAGGTAGGAAAAGGTGAATTCCTGGTGCTCATAGGAAAACTGGAATGTGTTTGCGGTAACTTTCTCATGGCGATTTAGAACAGATCTCTACCTTGTCTCATCAAGTTGACATCTGTGATCTGGATGAATGGATGACATACCAGTTATCAGTCAAGAGAATTGCCGATCGATAGGTGCTTTGTACTTAGTAAGTTCTTGAGTCCCCCCCCCCATTCGGTAAGGACTTCTTAAATATCCCCTTCCTTTGTGCTTAGGCACCCTAAGCTTTAGGGATAAGTCACTCTATCCTTTTAGTCCTCAGTGGAAGTGCTCAACAGCTATGCAGTAGCGGAAGGACTTGATGGGGGGAGGAGCAAATGGCCTAGTTGGCTAGGGAAGTGTACATACCTGTCTTACGCCTTGCATAATCTTGGCTAATGCACATTCATTCACATGTGCTCCCTAACCTGAGGTCTCTAGTTTGAGAGATCTTACACCCAAAAAGAGAGATGATGGTTGAATTGTAGAAGGGTCCTCAGAGTCCAATGGAGTCTAACCCCCTCATTTTCACCAATGGGGAAACTCGAGTCCAGAGAGAAGTGACTTGGCCATGACCACACAGCTATTAAAATCCTTCTGAGAAGGGATTCAAACCCAGTTTTATTCTGACTTCAAATCCAGCACTCTTCGTTCCATCATACCTTCCCCCCAGTGGAGCAGGTGCAATTGTAAAGGCTGACTTCTGGGTGACATGCTTACGAAACATTTTCATGTGTGTACCCATTTGTTCCCTGCAAGGTAGTAGAACTGTATTTAAATACTCTCTTCGAGAATCCTAGCTTTGGGAACCTGCACGGGACTTTAACCCAAGTGTTACAATAGTTGGGGGCTTAATGTGGGAATGTGTTTTGCTTGGCTATGCGTATTTGTCAAAAGAGCTTTGTTAGCCTTTTGGTGGGGGTGGGATGGGAGGGAGAGAAAACTGCTTGTTAATTGAAAACAATACAATAAAATAATTTAAAAAACCATATTAGCAGGTTTGCATTTTCCCACTTTTAAACCAAGGGTGCTTCTGAAACCTTTTTGCCATGGGCATTTACTTTGGATGAGAGAACTTTGAGAGGGAAGGCACTTCGAGTCCTGGGATCATAGATTTTGAATTGGGAAGAACTTCCAAGGTCATCTTCCCTGGGTCCCATCATTTGACAGATGAGGAATTTGAGGCCCAGAGGAGAGAAGGGACTTGCCCAAGGCTGAATTTAGACAATCATAGATTTGGAGAGGGAAAGGATTACAGAATAAGGAAATAGGACTTCAGAGAAGAAATAACTAGTCCCAAGTTCATACAATGACAACAAACTGGACTTTTGCCTGCCTCCATGTCGAGCGTTCCTGCCACTTTTTGGATCCATTATATACATCGTTAGCATTTTTCTTGGTGTCCTGTTTGTTTTTGTTTTATTTAAAAAAAGAAGGTAACTAAGAATACTGGAAAAACTTGTAGCTAGAGTCTATCCACAATCCAAGGTAGAAAAAATGTCTTTGAATTTGGGGGAAGTCATAGTGGGGGAAAAAGAAAAAGTTAACTTGTTAGCTCCTTGGCATGTGGTGATTGCCTACATTCTCCCTCTTTAGGGCTGTTGACATAATGGGTTTTTAAGAATTTACTGGTTCTGAGAACTTGAAGATCCATCTTTCCCATCAAAGGGAGTACCATCTTACTGAAAACGAATGGAACAAGCTTCCCTGAAGGCAGGGACTCTGACTATGAAGTTTTAAAAACAAGATTATTTTCCCCCTCCCGATTCTCAGTTCTGTTTAGGTATAAAGGAAGCAAGCTGATCTCTTCCCAAATAAAGATTTTGTGTCACCAATATTGTGACGTCCTTTCCAAGAAAACAAAAGAAAACTTTTCAGTCACTCCAGTTTTAGTCTAAAGGCTTTTCCCCTCAGATCAGCAATTCACTTGGGGACGATATCACAGGACCTGGAAGAAAGCTGATTAAGTGAGAGGGAAGATATCTATCAAAGTGGATTGAAGTCTGAGAATGCTGCATTCTGTATTACAAGAAACATTCCAATTCCAACATTACTCAGGTAAAACAATAACTGGGTAGTGGGTTGTTCCTGTTTACGTGACTCCTTAGGCAAGTATAATGGTCTCCATTAGGGGTATCAAGGTATAAATAAGGTACAAGGATTCCCATATTCGTGGCTGGCCTGATGGGCAGACAGTTCACTCAGTACAGCAAAGGGTAGGGGCAAGAGAAAGGAGTCGGGCTGGTCGTGTCGTCCAGGTTGGTATTCCACCTTTGACATTTCCTAAATGGCAGACTTACGGGCAGGAAGGTCAAAGACTCACAGGTTTTCATAGCTCTCCTCTAGTTGGTTTCTTGTAGTGACTCAAATGAACATTTGGTCTGTGGTATAAATGAGATGACAAATGTAGAATTCATTGTAAAAGCCCTTTGCAAACCTCGACTTGTGATACAAATACTAGGCTTTAATACGAGGAAACAACTAACATTGGCCAATAAAAGATCCTGTAAGCAAAAGTGGCATTGTGATTGGCAAACCAATGAAAAATCTTTGTGCTGGTTCCTTTAAATCAGGGGCTCCTAGATCCATGAACCTGGCTGTGAAACAAAAGAATGGCAGCTGCTTTTCTCTAGCCCATTCCTGCCAATGACCATTAGCTGGGGGCCTTTTCCAAGCCCATTTGCAGAAGGGGTCCTCAGCGGCCCCCCACTATGCCCCAGACAGCTGCGGCCCACAAAGGGTTAAGCATCCGTGGACCAGGCTGCGTGCACAGGTCCCTCCACCCGAGGAGATCTGTGAAGCTTGATGTCATCTTCAGCAAATCAGGGCCTTCCAGCATCAGCAGCAGCCTCGGCAACAGAGTCCCTTGCAAGCTGCTGCTTCTTCGGGAGGCGGCATGGTCTAGTGGTAAGAGAGTTGGCTCTAGAGCCAGTTAGAACCCAGGGTTCTAATCCCGCTCTTCCACTGCCTGCCGTGTGGCCTTGAGCAAGCTGCTTGACCTCCTGGGTGCTCTTTTATTTTTGCCCCCTGCACACAAGACCACCCACCCACACATCCACCCACACCCAACCTCTCCCACCTCCCACATTTTCTAATCACTCCAAAAAAGACATTTCCCATTTCCTCCCAGGCTCTGCATCTCAGCCCTGGGGAGGCCACCACCCTTTCTGGGATCCCTGGCCAGATGGGTCCATTTGGGGATCCTTGGCCTCCTCCTTGCTAAAAAGAGGGGATTGGATCCAATTGCCCCTGAGGTCCCTTCCATCTCTAGGTCCAGGGGGCTCTGTGTGACCTTGGGCAAGTCCCTTCCCCTCTCTAGGGTTCACTTTTTCCTCTGCAAGAAGCAGAGCAGGGCTCCTCGACCCGGAATCAAGAACTCTCAGAGTGTTCTATGAGGTCCCATGCAGAACTATGTCTTTATCTGCATGATCCCTGAACTGGGATTTAGCATTTCCTTCAATTATTTATGGTTCTGAGGAGGGGGCCAGAGGTCTCACCAGACAAGACTGCCAAAGGGCTCCATGATCCAAAAGGGATCAAGAATTCCTGGCCTAGAAGACTGCAGAGAACCCTTCTAGCTGCAGCTCTGTGAAGCTCTCTCTGAGGGATCTTGGGCAATTCACCTCCCTCCTTCCCTTCCTCCTTTCTCTCCCTGGGTCTAGGAGTCTACGTGTGACCTTGGATAAGTCTCTCTGTGGTTCACTTCTACAAACTAAGGGGGTTGAGCTAGAGTAGGGGTTCTCTACCTGGAGTAAGGAATTGGCATGGGGTTTTGTGGGTACTTAAATGTCAAGGAGTCTTATGAATTCCCTAGGGAAAAGATTTATTTTTATCAGCCCTGACCTGAGTTTTAGCTTTTCCTTTTATTATTTATTATTCTGAGATGGGGTCCATAGGTTTCATTGGACAGACCACTGTCTTTGTGTTACCTTAGGCAATTCATTACCTCTTGGGCCTTTGTTTACTTTTTTGTAAGAAGGGGGAGGGAACGGAACAAAAAGTTTCTGAGACCCCTTTCAGTTTGAGAGGAGATTTTGTGTGACCTTGGACAAGTAATTTCTCTTATGCCTCAGTTCCCTTCTCTGTAAAATGAGAGCATTGGACTAGATTAGGGATTCTTAACCTGCAGTCCTCACATGATTTCATGAGGCCTGTGAACTTGGATGGAGAAAAAAGTCTTCCCTTTATTTTCATGATTGCTGAACTGATGTTTAGCATTTCCTTCAATTATTTATTATTCTGAGAAGTGTCCATAGGTTTCACTATCTGCTCTCTGTGTGACCATACGCAATTCACTGCCTCTCTGGTTCTTTGTTTCTTTCTCTGTAAAAAAGAGAAAATGGAAATAAAAGGCCTTGAAGGCCTCTTTTAGTTCTAGAGTTAGGAGATTTTGTGTGATCTTGGACAACTGATTTTTCCTTGCCTCAGTTTCCTTCTCTGTAAAACGAAGGGGTTGGACTACATTAGGGATTCTTTATTTTGAAAACCCTTACCTTCTGTTCTAGAAACAATACTGTGTATTGCTTCTGAGGTACAAGAGTGGTAAAGGCTAGGCAAAGATGTCAAATGACTTGCCCAGGGTCACCCAGCTAGGTCAGATTTGAGCCCAGGACCTCCCATCTCCAGGCCTGGCTCTATGCACTGAACCACTTAATTGCCCCCTATAGATTAGGGATTCTTAGTTTTCATGGGGTCTGTGAACTCAGATGAGAAAAAGGTGCTTTTAACTAACAAATGCCTCAGTGAAATTGAGCATATGTGACTTCTTTACATAATATGGGGAAAGGGTCTACAGGCTTCCCCTGCATCCCCTGTGTCTGGGACACATGCTGGCAGAGCCTTTGCTGGAGAGAAATAAAAGGCAGTGACACAGAGTTGAAGAGCTGTAGTACCACATCAAACCATTTTTATTAATTAAGATGACAAAAGCACTTCATTCTTCTTCCCACATTACAAATAGCTGACATGATGAAACAGCTTTAAGAAAAGTCTGAATTGTTTAATTCGTCATTCAAAACTGTTCATGCAATGTTCTGACAAGTAACCCTTCACCAAATGTAAGCAGGTGTGTGGCCTAGGCCTGTGTTTTATCAGGACAGGGAACTCCTGGAGAGCAAATTCCTGCCCCTGTGTCAAGTGGCCTGCCTCTCATTCCCAGGGCTTTCTCCTCTTCCCCCACCTGGTTCTAGGTATCTTTCAGTGGCTGTCCTTTTTCTGTGATAAAAGAACGATGATTACCTTACAGAGTTGATTGGACAATCTGATATGTGCTCTTACTCTAGGGGAATGAATGATATGAAGCCATGTCTCTAGCAGCTGCAGAAGAAAGAACAGGTGCCTGGGGGATTGAAAGACTGGGGGTGCTCGAGTCCCAGATCTGCCTCGCTCACTGGGGAGACCTTGGGTAAGAGAATTGGATTTTTCTGGGACTCGTTATGACAGCATGAACCAACTCCCAATAGCCAGTCTAAAGGTACCCTTGACCAAAAGGCACTGTAAAAGAAATGGTAGGATTTCCCCCCTAAACATCAAGTCCTTTCACTCTGCAGATATTATAAGAAAGCGTTAAACTTATGGGCAGACAGAATGGTTTCTACAGTGATTGAGTCGGTGTTGCTATGATGGTCCCATCCTTCCATGTCTAACACCTAAGAGGGATAGTACTTGATTCATAAAGGGTAAAAAAGCCAAAGATACAAAGGGTCATGCTCCATGGAGGGAGGTCTCCACCAGACACCCACTTGAGGCACTAGCACGGTTCTGATGAGAGGTACATCAGGCCCTAAAAGATGACAGCATTTTAGGAGAACAATTCACTATTGTGGACAGCTCCTATGAAACCCTTACCAGTACTCTGGAATCAGAGAGGGGAGACTCCAGGAGCATGTGCTGGGATGCTCAGGCTCACTTCCTACTTTTGGAATTGTGGCATTGGCTTTAGAAAAGGGCTCAGATTTAGCAAAAATGTTTAAAGAAAGGTGAGGTGGGGGCCAGGATCTACTGTTTCTTTGGTGCATGGAGCACCTTCACTGCACTTTATAGCCTTAGATTGCATGACTAATCCAGGGTCACACAGCCACCAGTGCCAGAGGCATAGCCTTATTCCATGAAAACAAAAACATTTTTTTCAAAGACTCATGAGATTTTTAGGTGCTCAGGGTTTCTGTATCATCCCTCCCAATTGCCTTGTTTTGAAACTCACCATTTCATGGGATGCCAAAGCAGAGCTTTTCTTCCCTGATTTGTGAAAGAAAGCAGAATACTCTAGATTTCATCTTAACACTCCCTATCCCCATACTCGCTCACATCACTTTTCCTTGTCCATTTTATCAACCTCTATGGATTCAAAGACAGGGCTCAATGCATGTTCCTCCGGGGACCAGTGAAGCGGATGCTTTTGAGACACAATGGATGTTCAACATCTGAAAATGAGTCTTCTGAGCAACTGGAATGAAATCTATAATGGATGACCATTACAAATGGTGTGACCAAGAATGAATGACCATTAGTAAAAAGAACAAGCTTTTTCTTAAACTACAGAGAAAGCCATCTTTTTCTTGCTCTGCTCCAAAGAGGAGGCATGCCCTTCTATTTCGGCTACTTTTTTTCTTCTTTTCAGGCTGTGAAATAAGTCAACTGAGAACATTGACTGTAACAATGGGGCTTAGGAAACCATTACTGTCATCTTGTTGGGCATTCATGAGCAAGAACTTTATTAGCTGCAAAAATGCCTGGGAGATTCTAGAAGGCCACTAACAAGCTCTTTCTAAATGAGCTTGTAGCTAAAGAAGGGACCTGTCCCATTCTCTTCTGCTAGCCATGTGAATGGTTAAGAATTCTTTAAAATGCTCCATTGAAGGGAGAGAAACAGGAAGCTTAAGTGGTAAGCCTCGCTCCCTCTAAGAGTTAATTAACAACATTTCACATGGATTCCCTTTCACTCTGGGGGCCAGAATGAAAGGGGAGCCAAGCTCTGAAGCTTCTTTTGGGTCCTAGATGGCTGGCCACCTCTGAGCAATCTTAAAGCCTTTTGTGACACTGCAGATTGGCTTTGGAGGTAGAGAAAACCAGAATCCTGCAGTTTATTCAATTGGAAAATTGAATATTTGCTGTCTTCAAAATCATGCCTGAAAGGGGCTCTACTGGGAAGCATATGAGAGTTGATTCACACCGAATCCTCCTCCTCGTTGCTTTGGTATCAATCTCTCCTCAAGAGCCAATTCTTACGTGGCACTAAAAAGCTCTTTACTTCAGTCTACACTATACTATGAGTTTCAACAACGATTACAACAACAAGAACGGGATTCCCATTTTCCTCTAGCACAGCAGCTCACTTTTTGTAAGTGCTCTACTTTGGGGTTGGCTAATTGATCATGCATTGTCTAAGACAGGAGCTAAAGTGATCAAGGTGATAACTAGTGAGTTCCACAAGATTAAAAAACAATTAACAACACATCCAAAGGTTTTCTAAGTCTGGAATTACAGCTGACTGTTACAAATGATACTGGGACATACAAAAATAGATCTTGTCAGCGTAGCCTTCAGTCATCCTTTCGCTCCCTGGCATCCTTGGGACCTTCATCATCCGAGTACTTGGTGGGCTCCTCCCCTTCCTTCAGCAGCTTGCCCACATAGTGATACTTGACTGTAACAAAGAAAATGTAGACCCAGTCCTTAGAGAAGGCACAAAAGAGCAGGAGGAAGAGGGGTGGGAGAAGGAGGAGAATAAATAACCGTAAAAGGAGAGGTTGGGAAAGTAGGAGGAGAACAAGGCCAGTAAGAGTTTCATTGCTGTGTGACCCTGGGCAAGTCACTCACCACTGTTTGCCTTGCCATTGCCCTTCTGTCTTAAGAGTTGTGACCAAGACAGAAAGTAATGTTTAAAAAGGGAAGGGGGCAGCTGGGTAGCTCAGTGGATTGAGAGCCCAGCCTAGAGATGGGAGGTCCTAGGTTCTAATCTGGCCTCAGACACTTCCCAGCTGTGTGACCCTGGGCAAGTCACTTAACTCCCATTGCCTAGCCCTTACCACTCTTCTGCCTTGGAACCAATACACAGTATTGATTCTAAGACAGAAGGTAAGGTTTTTTTTTAAAAGGAAGGGCCATCCAGCACCTTGATGATATGGCACTGAGATCGAGGACCAAGAACTATATTGAGGTTCCACCAGGACCTTAAATGCAACCTGTTCAAAAACTTGAGTTTCTTTGGCTACACTGGGTGAGGAGGGAGGAAAAAAGTCCAATTGATTCCTACCTCCCCATCTTCAAATGTGTCCCCTTCTTTTTTGGATCACAGGATTCTAGATTTAGAATGGAAGCCATCTCAGAGGCCCAGGGAGATTACATGGATTTGTCTGAGATGATTTCAACATATTTTACACAAGAATTAGACAAGGATTAGCACCGTGAATATAAGTGGCCAAGAAGACCGCTTTTCTTTCAGTACAAAGGTGAGAAAGAGAAGTGACCAACCTGTCTAACCAGGTAACCAGAGATGCTTTTGTGGGAAACAATTGTCTGAATGTTTGGAACACAGTGAAGGTTCCTAGGGTACTCGGTACAGTAGGAAACCAATCTGAAGCAATGCGGGGGTCCATGGAAATGAACTGAACACATTGACCTGAAGTACAACCATCCACAGTAAGACTGTTGGTTAGCCTTAGTTGGGTGAGGATAGGGTGGGGAAACATCATTGGACACATTCATGTTGGAGTATCTTTCTGCAAAGATCATTTCATTGTCTGTCTCTGTTCCCTAGTACTTGGTATGAGAGGCTCTTTTTTTCATTTGAATTAGTTTATTTAGTCAATTTAGAACATTATTCCTTGGTTACAATAATGAGAGGCTCTTTTTAAAAACCCGTACCTTCTGTCTTAGTGACAACTCTAAGACAGAAGGGCAAGGGCTAGGCTAAAGGGGTTAAGGGACTTGCCCAGAGTCACATATCCAGGAAGTGTTTGAGACCAGATTTGGACTCAAGTCCTTCCAACTCCAGGCCTAGCACTCTCTCCACTGGGCCATCTAGCTGTCTCTACTAGAGGATCTTAATAGATACTTCTTGATGGATTGACTCAAGTCACTTCCCTTCCCTGGACCTCAGCTTCCTCTTCTGAAAAATGAGAGGGTGGGGCTAGCCAGCTCCTAAGGCCCTTCTAATTCTCCATCAAGGAGCCTGGGTATGATATAGCAAACACCAAGAGTTACATGGGGAGGGACATTTTTTCCTCTACATTTAATTGTGTGTAGAGGGGCATAATTGTATGGAACCTTTGGAGATAAGCTAGAAAAAGAAATTAGGATTCAAATACAGCCAAAGGATTATTATTACTTACCGTAATCTCAGGATATAAACTTTATTCTAGTTTCAAGGGCCAATCAGAAAATTCTTAAATTTCAAGATAGTAGTAGAAACTGCCACTGGGCTCCTTAAATCCACTGCTAATGGAAATTCAAGCCTACCACAATTAAAAACAAAAGCTTACATGTGAATTGCGATTCCCAGTCTTTCAAGGTCTCTTGCTGGGTAGCATTGAGATCTGACAGGTCATCATATTCATCTTTCAAAGCTTCCTTATCCAAGCAGAAAGTAGCAAGGCCCCGGGAAGCATCTCTTCCAGCAAAAACACCATATGGTCCCTCTTTAAGAAAGAAAACAGAAAAAAGGTTTATTCATTAGTCAGGGATTCTATCCTTAGCTCCTTCGTTGTCTGGATAAAGAAAATGGTGGCACCAAATAGAAACAGGTATGATAGGGTCCCCCGAACTACTCCGAGTTTGAGGTTGTGTGCTAAAGCCATTAGGATGGTTTATTCTTTAGGGTCCCAGAAGCCTAAATCATTGAGGAACCACATCACTGCGCCACTAGACATTTTCCTCCAGTTTGCTACTTCCAAGGGCCAGAGTATATCCCATCCGCACTGAGAGAGGAAATAATGACCTGTCCAAGGTCTGTAGGCCAGGATTAGACTTCAAAGAGTTTTCTTTAATTAAGTGCTTAATGTTTAATAAGAGGCTCCTAGGATTCAAATTTGGGGGAGACAAGCTAGAATCAACAATGAGGAAATAGAAAGAAATAAAGAGAAAGGGAGCAGAGAATAGGCCACAAAGCAGGCAAATTTGCCAGAGACTTGCACACTCAGTCTGCTTTGGTGGGGTTTAAAACCTTTAAAACCAAAGGTCCAAGAGGAGAGGAGAGAAGACTTTGGTCACTAGGCACTCAGCTATGATAATTTGGGGTCACCAGTGAAAAGTCATTTTTAAAAGATAGCAGAGTGCCTTTTCTCTACTCCTTGATAACTGAATTTTTATTGTGAACTTAACCAAATACAATGTGAATTTCTAGATTCAAATTAGAGCAGGAAGAGGATTTTCCTTGAACCTGCAAAAAAGCATGTAATTGATATAGGCCCCAACCTTCAAGGCCACTAATTCCTTGGGTCTTCTTCGCTACATATATGTATATATGTTTAGAAATGCTTCACTGACTCTTTTTTAAAGAAAACCTCAGGAGCAAATATGCTTACTTAGGTTGGGGCCCAGATTAGGGGAAATTATTTGTCTAAGGTCATAGACCTTTGGCATCACTGTGCAAAGAAAGGAGTGATAGAATTGGTCCTGCCCCTTAGGACAGGGAGATTACTGTCCTTCACAGGGCCTCAGACTTGACCTAGATGATTTCCAAGTTGCCTACTAGCTCTAACAACACGCCAGAGGGTCAAAAACAGAAGAAAGGGATTTTCAGGATATTTGGAGTTACTCTCCTTTTTGTTTTAATTCTTCCTGAAAATCTGTGTTTCGGGGTTCAAAACTTGGCTGCCACTTACTACCCATCTGTAAAGTGAGGGTGATGGTCTGATGGAATAACTGATCCTTCTGAATGAAGTTTTCTGATTTCCAAATCTAGTACCCTTTCAAATACCTTTCTGGAAGCTAAACTGGGCATATTAAAAAGCTTATTTATCCCTTAAGTGATTTGTTGCACTTGCTCTAAAAAACAGAACACAATGTAAATATTTTTATTATGAAAGGATGGAAGAACAGACAAACAACAAATATGCAGAGTCAAGTAAAAGAAATCCCCACATTGGCTGGAAAATCACAGGTTTTGAAGGGTATAAGCCTATTTAATTCAGTAACTAGTTTTGTAGTAAACTGACTTTTTAAAAGTCTTTGAGGGTTTAAAATTTTCTGGATTTAATTGGCACCAAATAAGATAAGCATTTCCAGTTGAACAGGAAAAGGAGATTGTATATGGAACTTTAAACTTTCAACTTGGTTATCTGTGATTCCTTGTCTTCTGATCATGTAATGGAAATCAAAATATTTTAATGATCATGCCCTTTTTTCTTTTTTTGGGGGGGGGGGTAGAAAGCAGCTCTATTCCCAGCCTCAATGTCACTTCTACTTCTGTCACCCCCATTCTAAACTGGAAAAGAAAAAAAAAGATTTCTTTCTTTCTTTTCCTAGTTTTACTTTCTCCCTCCTACCTACACCCCTCCAAATTGGAAAAAGTGAAAAATCTTTGTACTAAATATGCAGTCAATTTCCAGAATTGCCCCAAAGCTCAGGTTTTAAAATGGAAAAGCCTTTATGAAAATCACTACAAGTTTTGTAATAACTGTTGCTTTTTTCCCTAAAGTGATACAAAGGTATCTTATCAAGATACTCTGTTGCAAAACTCAAATAAACATTAACACATGGCCTCTGCTGGAGAAATCACTTTACAGAAGCTATCCAGGGTCCCTTTTCTGGAGGGGGGGGGGCTAGCAGCCTTTTGAATGACTCACAGAAAAAATAAGGACTTTTTCCTTTATAAAAAAGGTCTTTCATGCCTCTAAGACTCCATTCACTTGGTGCTGTCCCTTAAGGGATTAAAAGGGGGCGTTCATGTCTGCAAAAGAAATCCCAGGGCCCCTGTAATAGGGCATGAGGGCATTCTTTCACCAGAGCAGCCAGACTTTGGAAGCTGAGCAGGTAACTTTCATTGCAAGGATGAACATGGAAGGTGTGAGGAGGAACACTTTGGGTACCTGGTTTTTTTCCCAGATCTGCACTCCCCCTCCCCCCAAATTGAGAAAGCAAGAAAAACAAAATCTGGTTAACTTGCAGGAGCCACCCCACCCTAGAGCATTTCTGATCAGGCTCATTCCGAGGCTGAGAGTGCTGGATACAACTTGGGCATTCATTCTCCATGGGTGGGTGGAGGGAGAGCATTAAGCACCTGGACCCAATACCTGTTTGTACTTTCCTGGATGAGTGCTGGGGGACAAAATATTAGTATTCCAACCCCAGAGCTTAGCAGAGACACCTCATAAAGCTGGCTGGACAGGAATTTGTGATTATTTGGTTCCGTGCCAGGACTGAAGCTTACTTACCTTTTCTTAGCAAACTCTTAACAAGAAACAACCCAACCAAAAACCAGGGGAGGGGTGCAGCTAGGTGACTCAGTGGATGGAGCCAGGCCGGGAGTTGGGAGGTCCTGGGCTACAATTTGACCTCCAGCTGCCCAACCCTGACAACTCTTCTGCCTTGGAAGTGATACTCAGTACTGATTCTAAGACAGAAGGTAAAGGTTTGTTTGTTTTGAAAGATTCAGTTCTTTTGGTTTGCTGGCTTGTCCTCTCCAAATATATTACCAATTCCTCACCCCCAACTTCAAAGAAAGAAGGGCGGTACTTTTTGGAGACTCTTTCTGGGTCCAGCTTGGTCATTAGTATGAGCATTGAGGGTTTTTCCCTTTTTCTTTTAAAAATATTTTTAACTTGGCCTTTTCCCTTAGCAAATGCTTTAGACAAATTAGAAATCCAATCAAAAAGGGGGATTTAAATCAGAGTGCTGGACAAAGGACTTTGAGTCACCCCTTAGGGCTTCCAGCTCTCCACTTGCTCAGTTCAAATAAATCTTTTTTGCCTAGACATTTCATCAGATCTTTTTGGGAAAACCACCTGTTTATAATTGCTGCAGAAAGAAAGCAAAAGGGCTTTGAGATCACCTAGACCAGTGGCTAGTAATGGAGTTTGTGTCCTGGAACCCCCCCTCCCCACCCTTTTGAGAATCATGGTTTTAAATGCATTACGTCAAATACTTTGGAAACCAGTTTGGCATCAAGTTTTTTCAAACCTCAAGCAGCCAGGTTTTTGGACCCTAGGTCAAGCAAGTGAGGCCCAGGAAGGACAAAGCAGCTCGGCCAAGGTCACCTAACCAGTCAGTGATACAGCCAGAGCCTTGAATCCAAGATCTCCACCATGATGAATAGGACATTGCCCCATACGGACAACATCCAAGGACTGTGTAGACTGTGGATAATTTGTGGTTGAGTTCACTTGTGTGACCCCACCCCCCATGCCTCAGAGATGATGCAAGGGCTTCCCACCAATTCTGTTTATTGGCCAGGCCTCCCAATGTACCCAGTATGTTCAATTACACTTTTAATAGTAATGTGTCTCTTTTGGTGGTACTGAAAAGCTGTAAACTGAAAGCAGGCCCATTGATTGGGGAATGGCTAAAGAAGTTGTGATCTGTGGATGTACCAAATATTTACCCAAATAACCTGTGAATATGAAAATGGGAAGACTCCTGTGGGCTGAGGAAGAGTGAAAAAAGCAGAACCATAAAAAATACACAAAATAGGAACAGCATATAGGAATGGAAAACCCCAAACTGGTGAAGAGTGAACCCTTAAATAAAAAACCCAAATCAGTAAGATTGAGCCCTTCTGATTAATTATATTGCTAGCTGGAGTTGAGAAAATGCCCCTCCCTCCATTGATTACAGGTGTGGAATGCCACCTCCACTGTCAGCCAGGGTGGGATGTGTGGGGAGGGTTTGTTCCTTTTTTTCGTTTTCATTTAAGATCTTTATTACAAAGGATGGCTTTCAGGAGAGGGGAGGCTCCCTCTGGAAATGGAGGCTATGTTAAAAGGAAAAGCTGTCAATAAAAATCAGGGTTAGAAAAGGAAATACACCGATGGCAGGGAAATGCTCCAAGCATCCGGAATGTTCCAGAAGAAAAGCTACACAGGCAGAATTGGGAAACTCCTCAGGCAGGTTTGCACACCTGGTTTTCAGGTGGGATATAAGGTGCCCATTTCCCTAAGAATCCTGGAGAGGAGGATCAGTGCGCCTGTCTTCTCTCCTCCCTTATCAACCATTATCTTGAATGAATAAACCAAATTCCCTCTCTTTTGGGGTTCTCCCAATCAGTGAGTCTGTATATAAAGCTTTTTGCAAAATTCCAGGTGCCTCATCGGGATCACTTGTTATCATTCCTCCCCTTACTCGACTGCCCTGCCTGGACCCTGAAACCTTCACTCCCTCCCAGCTGAGTGCCATCATGCTGCTGGCCCCTCGCTTGCCAATCTCCAGCGCAATGGGAGTCAAAGGATTTGGAGTTGGAAGAGGGAGGCCTGAGAGGCCATCTTGGCTAAGCGTGTCATTTTAGAGAGCAGGGACTAAGGTGGCCAGGTAGGAGAAATGGCTTCAGATCTCCTAGACAGGAGGCTGCGGGGGGGGGGGGGGGGGGGGGGAGAGATTTGAACCTAAGCCCCTTGACTTCAGAACTGGAGCTCTGTCCATTGCACCACCCAGCTGCCGCCACTCCTCCTCTTCTATTTCATTTTCAGGCTCACGCCCATATTACTTCATATTTCGAATCCAACCTCTAACCTTTTCTCTCGCTCCCCCACACCCACCTCCAACTGCCTCGCCCCGGGCATCTAGTCCAGTGCTGGGCGCTTCTGCGCTATCTGGCAAGCTGGGTGATTGATCGCTGGCCCCCTCCCTGGAGGGGCTCACCAAACCTGTCCATTCTCCCCTTTAACCCTTTCTCGGGAGACTGGTTCACTGTCTCCCCTGCCTGCCTTTGCTGTTTGCTTAAGGGCTCCCTCCTCTCCTAGGAGATTCCTGTACCGTGCCCTCCCCTCCAACTCCAGCCCCCCCCCCCCGCCCCAGTCCCCCATCATTCTTCCTTTTCATTCTGCCATCATGGCCCCTCACGTCTCCATGAAGATCACTTGGCGATTTCCCCACCGCAATGCAATTCAATCCGTGACCACCGTCCCCTCCCCATGGCAAAGCTTTAAACTGGCTGCCATCCCTCCCCAAGCCCACCCCACCCCTCATTGTCCCCCATGTCTTATCTGTCACGAGCCCCCAGTCCCCCAGACTGTTGCTTTCTAGAACCATCCCTCCCCACCCATCCCTGTCAGTCAGTCTGAGCTCCCCCGCCTCCTCCAGCTGTCCCACCCACCCTCCTGCAGGTCAGTCTGAGCGCCCCCAGTCCCCGCCCAGACTGCACCCCGCCTTCCTTCCGCAGAACAGCCCTGCGCGCCCCCGCCATCCCCAGCCCTGCGGGTCCCCGCCACCCACACAGATCAACCCCACACGCCCCCCCCTTCCCGCAGATCAGCCCAGCCCGCCCCCGCCGACTCCCCCCTCCCCGCAAATCAGCTCCTTGTGCCCCCGCCACCCCTCGTTAGCCCTGCGCCCCAGCTCCCACAGACCACCCCCTCGCCCCCTGGGGCCCTCCCCTGCAGAGCAGGTAGTCCGGCCCGCGCCCCCCCTCCCCCCCTCCCCAGGGTCTCCCGCCCCCCTCCTCAGCCCCCCTCCCCGGCCATCCCGCCACACCAGCCCCCATACCCGGCCCGTAGAACTTCCTGCCCTTGGTCACGTCGAAGACCTTGCCGTTGATGGCCATCAGGATCCGAGGGTCCTGGGTGCCGTCGAATCGGCGCAGCTGGGCCAGGGTGAAGTCCCGCCGCTTGAGGGGGGGCAGCACGGGCGGCTCCTCGTCGCCGGCGCCGGCGGTGGGGGGCTGCTCGCCGCGCACGATCTTGTAGAGCAGGAAGAAGCAGAGGCCCAGAAGCAGCAGGTTGAGGGGAGACGTGAAGATCTCCTGCAGGAGGCCGCCGGCCTCACCCTCTACCTCGCCGGGCGCCACCTCCTCGGCGGCCATGATAGCCATTGAGCAAGCTAGGGAAGCGTGCGGGAGCGGAGCGAGCTCAGGCCAAGGGCCGGAGTTCCGACGGACAGAGCGAGCTCTCGGGCTCGGGCTTGGGGGAGGGGGGGGCTGCGGCGGAGGCAGGAGGTGGCTGCTGGAGCTGGAGCTGGAGCTGGAGCTGCAGCTGCTACCGCTCCTTTCGAGTCCCGCCCTCACTCTGGCACACTGAATCCAGGAACCCGGAGACCAGAGGACGATTGGGAGGTGGGGCCAGGAGGGTGGAGCTTGGTCGGCCTCCCCTCCCCCTCCCCTCTCTCCTCTCTCCTCTCTCCCTCCTTTCCAGCGCAGCCACACCCCCGAGGGAGCCTCAGCATAGACCCCCACTTCCAAAGCCGATGTCAAGGAAAGGCAGTATGGTTTAGTGGAAAGAGTGCTGGCTCCTAAACCAAAAGAACTGGGGTTCTAGTCCCTGCTCCGTCACTGGCCTGCTGTGAGGCCTTGGGCAAGCCACTTGGCCTCCCGGGGCCCCAATGTTTTTTCCCCTAGAAAATGCCCCCCCCCCTTTCCAACACCTGTCAAGAAACCAGTTGCTAATTCCAACAAGGAATCTGGATCTTCTGTTTGTCATGCCTGAGATTCTGGGACAGACAAATCAGTTTACTGGGGCCCATGTGCTGCCCTCCAGCTCTGGCTCAGGGGCCTTCTGTGGCCAGTTAGCATCCCTCCTTGGGCCTCAGTTTCCTCCCTTGTAAAATAAAGAGGTCCGACTAAACCAGGGATGGTGTTTTTGACTCAGCTCCACAGATGGGCTTCTGAACCTCTGAAGAGGTTTCACCGAGGCTGTGAACCTGGCTGTGGAACAAAAGAATGGCAGCTGCTTTTCTCTAGCCCATTCCTGCCAATGACCATTAGCTGGGGGCCTTTTCCAAGCCCATTTGCAGAAGGGGTCCTCAGCGGCCCCCCACTATGCCCCAGACAGCTGCGGCCCACAAAGGGTTAAGCATCCGTGGACCAGGCTGCGTGCACAGGTCCCTCCACCCGAGGAGATCTGTGAAGCTTGATGTCATCTTCAGCAAATCAGGGCCTTCCAGCATCAGCAGCAGCCTCGGCAACAGAGTCCCTTGCAAGCTGCTGCTTCTTCGGGAGGCGGCATGGTCTAGTGGTAAGAGAGTTGGCTCTAGAGCCAGTTAGAACCCAGGGTTCTAATCCCGCTCTTCCACTGCCTGCCGTGTGGCCTTGAGCAAGCTGCTTGACCTCCTGGGTGCTCTTTTATTTTTGCCCCCTGCACACAAGACCACCCACCCACACATCCACCCACACCCAACCCTCTCCCACCTCCCACATTTTCTAATCACTCCAAAAAAGACATTTCCCATTTCCTCCCAGGCTCTGCATCTCAGCCCTGGGGAGGCCACCACCCTTTCTGGGATCCCTGGCCAGATGGGTCCATTTGGGGGTCCTTGGCCTCCTCCTTGCTAAAAAGAGGGGATTGGATCCAATTGCCCCTGAGGTCCCTTCCATCTCTAGGTCCAGGGGGCTCTGTGTGACCTTGGGCAAGTCCCTTCCCCTCTCTAGG